>NC_136496.1:42412018-42432018 GCF_053919585.1 Euprymna scolopes | reverse complement strand
AATTTGTGAGATAAGTATATATAATTTGTGAGATGAATATATATAATTTGTGACATTAATATATATAATTTGTAGCATGAATATATATAATTTGTGACATGAATATATATATAATTTGTGACATGAATGTATATAATTTGTGACATGAGTATATATAATTTTTTTAGATGAATATATAAAATTTATGAGATGAGTATATATAATTTGGGAGATGATTATATATAATTTGTGAGTGCATATATATAATTTGTGAGATGAGTATATATAATTCGTTAGCAAAGTATATATAATTTGTGAGATGAATATATATAATGTGTGAGATGAATATATATACATTGTGAGATGAATATATATACATTGTGACATGAATATATGTAATTTGTTACACGAATGTATATAATCTTTGACATGAATATACATAATTTGTGACATGAATGTATATAATTTGTGACATGAATATATATAATTTGTGATATGTTTATATATAATCTGTGACATGAGTATATATAATTTTTCAGATGAATATATAAAAGTTTTAAGATGAGTATATATAATTTGTGACATAAATGTATATAATTTGTGAGATGAATATATATCATTTGTGAGAGTACTATATATAATTTTTTAGATGAATATATATAATTTGTTGGATGAATATATATAATTTGTGAGATGAGTGTATATAATTTCTGAGATGGTTATATATATTTTGTGAGATGATCATCTTTGAGAACAGTTTGTTGTGTTTCCTGGAATCTGAGTGATAACAAGTTTCTCCAGATTTCAAGTCATCTCTACCACCCTCCATAAGTTTTGCAAAAGAATTTTCGTTATCGCAACAGCCGCTTATCATTGGTTTCTCGTTGGCGGCGACCATTGGTCTTCACTGGAATTTGGGTATCAATAACCCCCCCCAAGATCCCAGTCCTCTTTGCACTCATCCAGCGGAGGTCTGGCTAGTGCTTTCTTTTCTCGGTTTTGCCATCCTCCGTTACCCTCATTATTTCGTGTGGTGCCCGTTTACGGTGACACTCACAAAGAAAAAAATGTGGGGACGGTATTTTACAATTGTACAGTTTCAGTTTTCATGATTCCATTTGATGTTCCTTTGTGTTTTGCATCTGTAACCGTTTCTGTGTCCAGTTTCTGTGTCCAATTTCGGTGTCCAGTTTCTGTGTTGTTTATGTGTGGTGTTAGTTTTCACATTCAAGGGTTTTCATTAATATTTTTGCAGTATTCATTATAGAGATTCGTTTTACCTTCTATGTCATCCATCTAATACGAATATCTTACATTCTTTTTTCAAAGTTTTTCGGTATCCTTCCTAGCACTTCTTCTATGAGTGGTGCCATCGTCACTTTCTTCATTTTCCAGATCATTTTGAGATCTGTGTATTTGCTCTGCTTTTCAGTCTCCTTGATCTTCACTCTATGGGCTGCTGGAACGGCAAAAATCTACAATCTGGCAGGACGTTTCCTTCTTATTAACTATTATAAAATCTAGTTTTCTAGCTTCGATGCGTTTATTTGTTTGTATATCCATGTCCCATAGGATCTTGTAACTTTAATTTTCCAGTACTCTGGTGGTTTGTTTTTGTATCATTTTTCTGTGTGTTCAAGATGCAATTGTATGCATAGTTGTTAATGTACTACCTTCACCACTTGATCGGATATATTGTTTTATTCCTTTTGAGCTAGTTTTCTGCATTCATTTATTATGTAGTCTATTGTTTTGTCTTTTTTTCTGCAGAGTATTAAGTCGCTATTTTCTTGTCGTGACTTGCCTTGATGTGGTTGGTTCTCTCTGGTACATATGTTATTAATGATTCAGTTTGCCTGCTTAGTGTTCCTTTTTGAAGCAATTTCCAAGTGTTTGTCATCCTTATGAATCGTCCATGTAGCTGTTACTCTTCCGATTTTTCTTTCCGCATCTTATTCCTCGTCTCTTTTCAGTCGTGTTTGTTTCTTCTGTGTCTCTTTCTGCAGTAATTATTATTCGGTGTCCTGCATCATGTATTTTTCTAATTCTTGTTGTGTTATTTACACAGGCCAGTATACAGACCAGCCCTCTTCTTTCGTCTTTCCTTTTCATCTAGAGTCGGTCAGTATCATCATTCGGGTGTAGTGCATTGTGCATTGTCATGCGTTTCCTGGTCTTCTAGTCGAGATTCCTTACTTCTTCTTTGGTCCAGTTTATAAAAGTTCCAGAGTATTTTATCAATGACACTGCCTATGTGTTTATTCCTTTAATTGGGTTTTGACTATTCAGTTTTGTTTCGAGGAGTTTTCTTGTTCTTATGAGACATTCTTTTTCTACTTTCTCTTTCACTTCCGTTGCTTTGGTGGCGTCTGCTTCCAGCACTCCCAAGTATTTGTAGTTATGATGTTCACCTAGTCATCATTTCTGTTTGATTGGACAGTACTTTACCTTCTGTTATTTCTAGTTTTTCCCTCGTCGTGGTCAGCAGTGCACACTTTTCCATACCGAATTTCATTTGCATATCTTGGCTAAAGATTCTGGTCGTATTATTAATGTTTCTAGTTCTGTCTTTGTTTTTGCAAACAGTTTAAGGTCATCCAGGTACATTAGGTAGTTTATTCTTCTTCGACTTGGCATTTTCTTAGGATGTTGTTCAGAGGCATCATGGTTATAATTAACACTAATAGTGATTGGAAGATGCTTCTTTGTATATTGATTTCAGTTTCAGCTGTCAGTTTAAGTATCATTGTTTTAATTGCATTTTCTATCAGATGGATTTTATTACCTGATATTTTTACATTCTCAGACATTCTATTATCCATTCTTGCGATAATAATTCTTGATATATATATATATATATCATGTGCTTTCTTATATTGTTCTTGTTGTTGTTGTTCTTTTTCTTCTTCTTTGTGATAAAATTGAAGTTGAAGTAAGTAGTTCGGACTTGATATTTGAAATGTATTGAATGCTATCTTCTCTACGTCTACACAGAACGTTAAAATGTTGAAGTGTACTCGTCTAAGTTACCTGGCGAAGTTTATACTGTTGACGTGACTGGGTCTAAGTTACTTGACGAATTCAGGTCTCGCTGATGAAATCCCAATTAAATCCCCAAAATCTGTCAATGTCTTGGCAGTTCAATATGTCGGAAAAATTCCAGCTTGCAAGAGAGAAGACACATATGGGAACTATTCCCACTAGGAAAGATTGAATTAGAAGTGTCTATCATTAGATATTTTCTTCCAAGGTCCGAAGAAAATTGATACGTCTCAAGCTGGAGTTTTTTTTAAGTCAAAAGAAAAGAATATTTTTTATTCTGACCGGACTCAAAGAAGGAACAGGAAAACATTTTTTACCATACTTCCTGCCTCTTACGAGATCGTTATAATACGAGGAATTATGTGATTGTTTTAGGTTATTCCTTCAGGAAAATGAAATACATTTCTTGCTATAAAAGAGCACTTTCGGAATATTATTTCAGATAATAGATTTTTCGACTTAAGTATATCACCCTTTCTAATAAATCCTACTTTGGTTGAAATCTCATATACCAGCAGTTATAAAAACACAGTCTTGTTTGTTTCTATCATCCAAGTCTTTTCTCTTCTCATTTTTGTTGCTTTTCTTTGTCTTTTTATTGGTAAAAGATACCTTCCTTGGAAGTGATGATAATAATTTCGACACATATTATTGCATATATATATATATATATATATATATATATATATATATATATATATAGAGAGAGAGAGAGAGAGAGAGAGAGAGAGAGAGATAGAAAGACAGAGAGAGAGAGAGACAGAGAGAAAGATAGAGAGACTTATATATACATATGTGTGTGCTTAATTAAGTGCAATTCCGACGCGCTATTTGAAATGCAAATCACACTGATAGGATCCAATTAAAATTTAAAATATTTAATTTCGTGTAATTTAGTTTCCCAATAACATTTTACTCAATTAAAGCAATTAATCTTAATTTAATCTGAAATATTTTGCTTAGAAAAATATCGAACAAAAATATTTACGCCGTTATTAGTTGCACAAAATATGTGTTTACTAATATGTATTTTGGTGCACACAGGGCCTTTGAGCGTGTAGTGTTGTAGCTTAGTGAATGTGTAGAGTGCTTAGCTGCTTGGCTTTCAGGTGCTTTGCTCCTCTTGCTTCCAGCTGTAACCGCCACCTATACTCGCAAGAGTGAAGGGGAGGCAGTTTAGTAAGCCCTGCCCACTGGTGGTTAGAGCGTCTCACTGGTCAAGACTCGCATGCCACCTCCTCGTGGTACATCACGGTTTAACTGGGTACCTTGCGGCCCCAGGCTAAGTGTATGTGGGATCTCGGAGTAGTCTGGAGCCCCAGAGGTGTTGAGTGCATGGCCCTCCGGCGTGAGGACACGCCCTGGCTTACACCAATCCAGACCCCAGCTATGTGGTCAAATAGCAAAATGTCATCTCGGCAGCAGGAGTTGGCAGTCATGGTATGAGCGCAGCTGATATATTATTTTTTTTTTTTTTCAACCACCGGTCTCCCATGGCGGATCACTGAGCGGATGAATCAAGAACGATCAACGGTCAGGGATCAACACCCAGTTAGCGGGTACTGCGGGGCAACCTACCACTGCTCCAGCTGTCGCACTCCTGTGCTCCGCTGGGGTCCGCAATGTTGGGTCCAGAGGTGGATGTTCTGTTCTGGGCATGCACTCATCCACTACTTCCCTGCCCCGGCGCTTGACGTTTCAGGCAACTACTATGGATATGTCAAGAATAAATTCTCAGCGACTGGCAATTCGGGAGCCCCCTGCAGTCGGGGGTGCTGTCGTTGCTCGGCAGGGCCCGCGTTCTAGGCAGGCGCGCCCCGGTCGACATCCTGCTACTGCCTCTCCACTACACCTGGCCTGCTGGAATGTCCGCTCCCTTGGGGTGACTTCCTCTCTTGACAGTTTTCATCCTCGGAAGTCTGCTGTTATCGACCTGGAATTACTCCGGTTGGGGGTGGATGTCTCAGCACTAGGCGAGACATGGCTCACTGGAACTGGCTCCATACGTGAAGCTAACTTCACATTTTACTGGACTGGCTACCCTGACTTGGAGAGACCAAAACATGGAGTGGGTTTTGCCATCTGCAACAAGCTGCTCAGCTTTGTCGAAACTCCCGTCGCCATCTCTCCCAGATTAATGTCACTACAGCTACACACCACCTCTGGTCCAGTGTCCCTATTGTCTGCCTACGCCCCAACCCTCACCTCGCCGGATGACCAGAAAGATGCTTTCTATCTCCAGCTGAGTGAGACCCTCTCCAAAATCGACCGCGGTCACCGCATAATCATCCTGGGTGATCTCAACGCTCGAGTAGGCAGTAACACCAATGCCTGGCCTGATGTCCTGGGTCCTCACGGAGTGGGCTCTATGAATGAAAATGGACAGCGTCTTCTGGAACTCTGTGCTACACACAGGCTGTGCATCCCATCAACCTTCTTTAAGGGCTCACCGTGGTCGAAGATGACATGGCAACACCCACGCTCTAAGCGCTGGCACCAGCTGGACCATGTGATCACTCAAAAGAAGCACCTCCAGGATATCATCCACTGCAGGACAATGCACTCTGCGGACTGTGACACAGACCACTCACTTGTGCGCTGTAAGCTTAAACTAAAGCCAAAGAAAATCCACCTGTCTTGCTCAAAACCACTTTCAACGCTCAATGTTCTTGCTACTAAGTCCAAGGAGAAATGCCAACATTTTCAAGCTTCAATACAATCCACCTTTGTCCAGTCTGCACCCCCTCAGGATGCTGCCTCTGCCTGGCTGCGGATTCGTGACACTGTTGGAGTTTGCGCACTCTCCAGTTTTGGTAGACGTACAGTAAAGCAGCCGGACTGGTTCAGACACCACGCGGACACACTCCATCAAGCACTAGCAGAAAAGCGAGCGGCAAGACTGGCTGTGATGCAGGACCCCTCTCCTCAAGCTACTAGCCTCTGGAAGCAGAGCCGCTCAAAAGTGCAGCGCCTAACTCGAGAGGTTAAACACAACTATTGGAGTGACATCTCCAAGCGTGCTGAAGACTGCTCTGCCACCGGCAACACCGGTGGCATGTACCAAGCTCTGAAAGAGGCTCTAGGTCCTCCTGTGAAGAAATCATCTCCTTTGCGATCTCTGACCGGAGAACTACTCACCAATCCTGATGATCAGCTTGACCGTTGGGTGGAGCACTACAGCTCACTGTATGCTCAACCTGTAGCAGCTAGTGAGGCTGCTATAATAGCTGCTGTTCCCCAACTACCAGTCCTCCATGAGCTAGATTACGACATCACCATCGATGAAGTACACAAGACCATCAAGCTACTGAGGAACAACAAAGCCCCCGGCGTGGATGGGCTACCTTCAGAAATCTTCAGATGCGGTGGTGACTCACTAACTGAGGAACTCCATCATCTCTTCTCAATCTGCTGGAATGAAGGTACTATTCCCGATGAACTTCGTAACGCCAACATAGTTACCCTGTATAAGAACAAAGGGTTTCGCTGCGACTGCAACAACTACCGTGGCATATCTCTACTTTCCCAGCCTGGAAAGATCTATGCCCGCTTAGTCCTGCCACGTCTCCAGATTATTGCCAACAGAATTCTTCCTGAGAGTCAATGTGGCTTTCGACCTGGCCGCTCTACCACTGACATGATCTTTTCTGTTCGTCAGATCCAGGAGAAATGCATTGAGCAAGGCCGTCCTCTCTATGCAGTTTTCGTTGACTTGACGAAGGCCTTTGATTATGTTAGCAGATCAGGGCTATTTCTAGTCCTCCGTCTACTGGGCTGCCCTCCCAAACTCCTGAAAACCATACAAGAATTTCACGATCAGATGAAGGCTACAGTACAGTTTGAGGGCTCTCGTTCTAAAGAGTTCCCCATCTCTTGTGGTGTCAAGCAAGGCTGCGTGTTAGCTCCTACTCTGTTCGGAATATATTTCTCAGCTGTTCTGCGCCGAGCCTTCCCAAACCCAACTGGAGTGCTCCTTCACACTCGCAGTACTGGAGGCCTATTCAACCTGGCCAGGCTACGCTCAAAAACTATGGTTAACCGCGTACAGATCCGTGAACTCCTGTACGCTGATGATGCTGCCTTCATCGCCAACTCGGAGGTTGAGCTTCAGGCAATGTGCTCCTCCTTTGCTTCTGCCTGCGAGGAGTTTGGTCTCAAAATCAGCCTAGGCAAGACGGTGGTCTTTGCCCAGCCTGCTGGGCTTTCACCCATAATAACCGTAAACAATCATGTACTGTCAAACGTCACCAAGTTCACTTACTTGGGTTCTACAGTTGATAACACCAACAGTCTTGATTGTGAACTGGACTCCCGCATTGGAAAGGCATCAACAACTTTCGGCAGGCTTAGTGAGAGAGTCTGGAAGAACAAGTCCCTCTCGCTACACCTAAAGATCAAGGTTTACGAGGCCTGCATCCTCAGCACTCTCCTGTATGGCAGTGAGACTTGGTGCACCTACCGCCGACACGAACACCGTCTGAACGCCTTCCACTTCCGATGCCTGCGCACAATTCTTGGATTCACATGGAAGGATCATGTACCAAACACAGCTATCCTCTCCACGACCAAGAGTACTGACATGTACACAGTGCTGCGCATCCGTCGCTTACGTTGGGCTGGCCACACCTGCCGCATGGACGACAGCCGGCTACCAAAAGCACTTCTCTTTGGAGAGATAGCTGATGCCCCTCGCTGTGCTGGCAGGCCACGCCTCCGCTACAAGGATGTCCTGAAACGTGACCTCCAGGTCTTCGGCATCCCTCACAACACTTGGGAAACCTCTGCCGGCAACCGAGCAAAGTGGCAAGCTGCTATAAGATCTGGTGCCAAAAGATCCTGCCAGCAATACACAGACTTCCTGAACTGTAGAAGACTGAAGCGCCTTGCCAATCGTCGTCCTCGACGTTAAGGGCCTATGTATTTTGGTGAGTTCTGAATAATTTACATTCTTGAAAAGATTTTATAGCGATCATTTAATTTAATTTAAATTTTATACAGTTTTAATTTTAAATTATTTTATAATATGATTGATAAATAACTAAAAATACAGAAGTGAACCAATTGCTAAAAAAAGCTGCAGTATATAATGGCAATTTTGCGAATGACTTGTTGGGAATTAAGTTTCCGGAAGTACACGCCTGACGCATGTGTTTAAATAATGTGGGTTTTGCTGGGGTAAAACTGAAGTAAAATTTACATTACTGCCACAAGTAGGAACTATTAATGCAATAACTTTATAAAGGAAGATTTACTTACTCTTATCTAAAGTTTACACAATAGTCACGGGTTCATATCTGGATACAAAATGACTACGTGAATATATCAGTAGTCACGCATCATAATAGTTTGTGATTACAAATGTGTGTAGCAATTGAGTTTAATTATGTGAATTTGTTGTCGACTCAAATTGACAAACAGACCCACTAACGCTTGATAATTATCAATATAATAGCTAGAATATGGGTGACAGGATTAATTCATAACAACCAGACTGGCAGAAAAAAACATGTCCGACAAATCTGAAAACAAAACGAACATGGGAATCAAAGATTAAAATAAAACAAAGCTCTAATCTGATTAAAACGGGAATATTAAAAACGCTATCAAGTCGAAAACTAACTCATATAATCTCATTTATAAAACTCAGTATGTCTGTCTCTCTTTTGGAAAATGAATCCCCTTCCAGACGTAGATCAGGAGAACAAGAAAACTTCTAGAAACTAAATTATATAGCATACACCTAATAAAAGGTATAAATGCATGCGCAGTAGCACTAATAAGAGACGCAGGATCGTTCATAGGACAAAGAAGAACTGAGACACCTCGATAAGAAGAAGAAAACTCATGACCATGCACAATGCACTACACCCAAAGGACGGCATTGATCGGCCCTACGCAAAAAGAAAAGAAGGCGGGAGAGGATTAGTTTGTATAGAAGACTCTGTGCATGAAACAAAAAAAAGAATTTGAAACATACATAACGCTGAACACTGAAACGATAATCATGGCAGCGAAGGACACAAGGAAAATTAACAAAACAGAAAACAGTGAAATAAAGAATAAGACAAGAAAAGAAAAATGAAAGATTTATAAGGATAACAAAAGATGAGAATAACGACATGGATGCGAAAAGGACGCATAAGCCGAGGAACTGAACCCCTAATAACTGCAGCACAAGATAACTCGATAAGAACTAACCACATCAAAGCAAAGATCTATAAAACACAAGAAAACAGTAAATGCAAACTCTGTGGAAAAGGAAACGAAACTATAGACCATATAGTAAGTAAATGCAGCAAACTGGCCTAAAAGGAATACAAGGACAGACACGACCAAGTGGGAAGGTAGTATATTGGGAATTATGTAAACAACTGAAAATTGAACGCACAGACACGCGGTACAAACATAAACCGGCAACAGTACTGTAAAACGAAAATCACAAAATCCTATGGGACATGAACATACAAACTGATAAACCCATCCAAGCAAGAAGACCAGATGTTGTAATGATTAACAAGAAAGAAAAGTCCTGTCAAATCGTAGACCTTGCTATTCCAGCTGACCACTGAGTGAATATCAAAGAAAAGGAGAAACGAAGCAAGTACACAGAGCTAGCCAGAGACCTGAAAGGAATATGGATGATGAAGAAAATTAAAATAATACCTACAATAGTAGGAGCACTAGGAACACTCCCGAAAAACTTTGAAAAGAGAATGGGAGAAATTAGAATCAGAATAATGACTGGAAAAATACAACAAACAGCAAAAATTAAAACAGTTGAAATATAAAGGAAAACACAAAATGCTGCAGAGAAAAAATCATGAAGCGCTACATGAAATCAATAACATTAAAGCTGCATACGTTCTCTAACACCACCCCATCCCCCATTAACAAATCATTGCCCCCTCCCCACAAAATAAAAAAGAGTGAGACCGAATAGCCAAATATTCAACGAGAAAGGAAAAGCCGAGGAATGAGCACTAACCAGATTTCCACTGTACAAGTGCGAATCAAACTGGGACCTTGGAGAGACTTATTGCCACCCAAATTCCAGTAAAGAATAATGGCCACATCCAACGAGAAATCAATGGCAAGCAGCTGTTGCAATAATGCAGATTTATTTGCAAATGTTATCGAAAGTAGTGGAGAGTACTAGAAAATCTGGAAAGACTTGTTGAGTGACAAGCTTCTAGGGAACACCACAGGCTGTATTCAATGAGATCTTTGATTACCTGTGTCAAAGCTCATTGTGAGTCAACAATGATAATAATAATAATAATAATAATAATAATAATAATAATAATAATAATAATAATAATAAACGTACAAACAAATGGTACAAGCATAAACCCGCAACAGCACTCGAAAACGGGAACCACAAAATCCTATGGGATGTAGACATACAGACGGACAAACCCATCCAAGCAAGAAGACTACATGTCGTAATAATTAACAAGAAAGAAAAATCCTGTCAAATCGTAGATTTTGCTGTCCCAGCTGAAATCATTGATGACTTGTGTGAAAGCTCCATGTGAGCTACTACTACTACTACTACTACTACTACTACTACTACTACTACTAATAATAATAATACTTATAACATTAATAATACAACACATGAAGAAAAAGTTACTCTAATGGTAGAAATTGTAGGGGCATTAGAAACGATTCCTGTATCAGAAAACACGCTATGTGATATACGTATATCTGTACGTGATGTTGCCAAGCTAATCAAAAACCTTGATTCCAGTAAAGCAACTGGCCCTGATGGTATTCCAATTATAGTACTCAAAAAACTTCAACCTGAACTAGCGCCCATACTTACAAAACTGTTTAAACGTTGTCTTAAGGAGAATAGTTTCCCATCTCCCTGGAAAATCTCATCAGTATGCCCTGTATTTAAGAATTCAGGTGATCGCTCATCCCCCTCTCAGTACAGGCCAATAAGTCTCCTGTGCGTCATGAGTAAGTTGCTAGAATCTGTGTTAAATACAGAAGTAATCAAACATCTCAACAAAAATAACCTTCTTAGTGACACTCAATATGGTTTCCGTTCTGCTAGATCTACAGCAGATGTCCTTACAGTTATATCGCATAGGATTAGCAAATCTCTCGACGGTGGCAATCTTTCTAGGGCAATTGCTCTTGACATATCTAAAGCCTTTGATAGGGTATGGCATAAAGGTTTACTTCATAAGATCGCTAGCTATGGTATAGCTGGAAAAGTCTTCTCAATTATTAAATCATTTCTTTCTGATAGGTTCATAAGAGTAGTAGTTGAGGGGCAAAAATCAGAAGCTCTCAGTATTAATGCCGGTGTCCCTCAGGGATCCATCCTGGGCCCAACTCTTTTCCTGATCTACATTAATGATCTTCCAAATCATATCCTTACATCATTTGTAGACATTTATGCTGACGACACTACCATTTATGGTACCACATCTAAGACAGTAAACGAGCAAGTACTCTCCAATTCTCTCTCCTCTGATCTTGAGCATGTAGTACAATGGGGAAAGGAGTGGCTGGTTACTTTTAATGCATCTAAAACCAAGCTTCTCTCTTTACATCATCAACATTTTAATCCACATTTGTCATCAATTGAAATGAATGGCTCTCGTCTTCAGGAGGCCTCAAGTTTTGACAAGCTTCTGGGCTTGACCATTACTCCTGATCTTAAATGGAACACGTATATCAAATCTGTTGCCAAGGCCGCTGGAAAAATGGTGGGATCTTTCTATCGATCCAGTAGATATCTCACTGCTGATGCTATTCTCTATCTATATAAGAGCCAGGTACGTCCAAGGATGGAATACTGTTGCCACATCTGGGCAGGAGCTGCTAGAAAGGACTTGTCCTGCCTTGATAGAGTTCAAAATAGACTTCGTAGCCTCGTAGGAGATGTCCTTTTCTCCTCCTTACAACCTCTATCTCACAGAAGAGATGTTGCGAGTTTGTCTCTGATGTATCGTTATTTTCATGGAAAGTGTTCAACTGAGCTTCAATCTATGGTCCCCCCTCGCCAAACTTTCACAAGAAACACTCGTCTAGCTGTAAACACTATCAATAATTTCCCCCACTCTTTATCTGTGCCTAAACCTAAACATAGATTCCATGAACAAAGCTTCTTTCTTAGAACTGCACGCCTGTGGAATTGTCTTCCGTTTTCCTGCTTTCCGGCTGACTACAATATGGTTGTGTTCAAGTCTAAGGTAAATAAGTTCTTGATGAGCCGTTCCATATAAGTTATTAAATTTACCAAATTTTCATTACTAATGATTATTATATTGACCAACTTCTACTGTACACTCTTTAACCCTTATCCTTGAGTGGCCTCTGGGCCTTGATAATGTGGTGATGCCTTTGTAAAAAAAAAAAAAAAAAAAAAAAAAAAAAAATTCCAAAACCTGAAAACTGACAAGGAGAAAGTGGAATCAAATGGAAGACTGACTCAACGACAATAATAAAAACTGATGAAAAAAAAATTCTCCGCACACTTGCAGACATACAAGTAAAGCCAGCTTCTTAGTATTAAAACAAATGTTTATTTAGCAATAAGATGTAGCATATTACAAAGCTAGGACAGATAACTGAAAATTCGTACTTACATGGTAGGTAGAACGAGAATCATCTTCCTGAGAACTAAATAAAGGGTTTAATTCGTAATTATGTACAGGTGCTCAAGTTTGACATAAAGACTTCGAAACTCGAAACGATGCTTCTGAAGAAAATTGGTGCTTCAAAACAATAAAACAACAAACATGAGAAATGTAGTCTGAATAATGCAAATTTTAAACTTTTTTCTAAAAAGTAATAATTTATAATCCATAGATAATAGTTCATATTGAACGGCACAGAGAATATTATAAAACTATTATACAAGAATATAAAAGCAATCGCCAACCAAATATATTCATTGATTAAAAGCTAACGAAACCAAGAACGAGGACAACTTCTACCTAATGTAAACATTTGTATATTTAATCGAGTTTGTTTCAAACGGAAAAATGTTAGAATAATTCCTAATTTTTTTATTATAATTAAAAAAATGAAAAGATGTCAGCTGTTGTTTGAGCAGAAGCATATTTCGGTATCGCATGAAACTAAAAACATTTGTTAATCAATTATTATTTCTTTAATGTTATGCGATTATTATCGTCGCAGCAAACGCAAAATTGACTAAAGAGATCATTCATAATTTATCTGTTCATCTAAATTAATATACAAAAAAAAAAAACTTTTGATAATTTTCATAAATATTTTATCAATAAAATGTTTGCAACCCGATTTTAACGCATGTTTGTTTCTTCATTATAATGTTACACTCTAATGGCGGGTTATGCGACAGAAATGGTTTTCATTAGTGTATACATTTGTGGAGTGTTGTGCGCATATATATATATATATATATATATATATATATATATATATATATATATATAACCGTGTTATTTAAACTTTTGAATTTCAATGCATATAAGAATTCAATAAATTTCAATAAGATATTGAGATTCACGTCCAAGATCCAAAGATGTAGTAAGACATTGATCTAATCGATTACGCTGGTTCAAAATTGGTTAAATCCGTAACTCTATTACTGGTATGAAAATCCATAGACTTGACAAATTTAAGCTTATATTTGCAACCATTCTAATAATTATACTTAAGCGACTGCTCTATAATTAATACTGTTCATAGAATGTACTTAATATGGAATAAATGATATTAATAGGATTTTATATTAAATTTACAGGTTGTTTTATTAAGCAAGTAAACGGAATTATGGAAAAAATATTTCCTTAAATATCTGACTAGTAAATAGAGAGTTTATTTTTTAATTTTATTTTAGGGTTAATTCTGGTTCTAACAAGAATGGTTGTTGCTATATATGTTGCAACTGATTAGTAATTTAGAATCAATGATTGTTTCGACTATAACGAGTAAGAACGTCTATATATATAAATCTCAAACGTGTGTTAGTGTGTATGTATGTTCGTATGTCTGACTAAAACTTTTCTCAACGGAAGTGTACCCCCACGAAATTGGTATCGTTGGAAAGAGCATTCTCTCGCACGAATAATATGCAAGAATTAGCTATAACGAGTAGTTTTAAGTCTGTCAACCGGCCGGTTTTTTGCAATGGAGGTTACCTTTTTTAGTTTCCCAAACAAAGGACGGATTACGTTGCGCATGTGTGAATGGGAGATTACCAGACGCTAGCTGAATTTTAAGCTTAGACAAATTGCTTTTCGTCAAGTTATCAATCATTACATTGCATCTAGGTGAAAGCAAATACAACTTTTTAAAAATTATTTTCATTTGTGTTTATTTTTATTTTACAATTTTAACATACATGTAAATTGGTTTAACAAAAACACAAAACGTGACTTTTTCTCAGTTTTCTGTCGTGTCTAAAGGGGAAGTTTGTGTAACATAGCAAATATAAAAAATACGATTGATTTTTGTTTAGTCAATTAAATAACAACCTTTTCTTTTCATTTGTTCGGTATAAATATCATAAAAACATTCCCATATTACAATATACATTGACTGGACTATCCCGACGCTCGATATAGAAACAAAAAAACAGTATTTCTTTTTACTAAAACTGTTAGGTGAAAGTAAAGAGGAATTACAAAATAGTTTTGCTGGTAAACTTCAACTTACGATATCCTTTTTTTATTTACATTGTTTGGTGAAATATTTCTTACGGTGTAAACTGTTTATTAAATAGAAATAACCCAGAAAAAACCACAGTAGACACAACAAAACAGTCTACGTTAAATTAAATTGTTAATTTTTAACAACAAAACGATTGTTATTTATTTATTTATTTATTTGCTGTGCGTATTTGTAATACCTCTAAATCAATCATTGCTAACAAAAATATACGCTGCTTTTACAGAATCTGAACGGATTTCATCATTACTGTCATACATTTCTATTGGATGTATCTCGCCGTTCAATCGAGCCTGACCGTAGGATGTAAAAAAACAGCTCGAGTTTAGCGGCGGTTTGACGTTACACGGTGACCAGCCTATCTTACGCCCGAGCGGTGGTTTCGAGTGTGTAATAAAATCAAAATGACTTTCTTGAAAACTAAACTTATTGTTTTTGATTTAGGTTCAACAACATACTTTTATTCATTTTGCTATTTCTTCTTACGTAGCGTTGTTTTGATTGTTTTGATTGTTTTTATTTTTATTTTTATTTATTTATTTTCTTTTGGTAGGCGATCAAATGCTGAGATACGTCCGTTTTATATCAAAATGACATAACCGTACTCATTGTAATTTTTTTAAAAAATTGTTTTTAGAGGAGGGTGTAAATTATATGTCAAAATATTGAAATAAAAATTAAATTAAAAATATTAAACAAAATCCGTAAATTAATGTGCAGTTATAAAAATTATTCTAACTACGTTTTACCCGATAAAACTCCCATAAGGCAATTTTACTTTTAGTCATAAAAAATAAATAAGTACTTTTTAATACACTTGTGAGCATACCTGAAAACATATAAAAATCCACATTTCCTTCGAATGAGTTGGACTCATATAAACAAATACCAAAAGGTATACCAAATTGATTTCTTTCGTTTAAAAATAAAATTTATTCGTTTTTGTTATAAATCGCTCCAGACAAGTCATTGAGCCACTGGAAATCTTATATGGGAATCGATCCAGGCAAGGCATTAAATCACTACAATTTTTTTTTTCTTTTTTTTGTAAAACGCTATAGAAGCCAGATGAAAATTCATATGGAAATCTCTCCAAACAAGGCATGAACCACTATAATTTTTTAATGGAAATTTCGCCAGAAAATGCATGAAACCACTAGAACTTTTTATGGAAATCGCTCCAGACAAGGCATACACCATTTAGATTTTTTTTTAATATCCAGTTCCTATTTGATTTTAGAATTTTAACATACATGTAAATTATTTTGGTTTTCTTTACTCTTTTGTCTCCCTATTTTTCATCTGCTAAAATTTTAATCACGTGATTACGGAGTTGCGTCAATAAAATAAACACTTCGTACAAGTGCCGTTTGTTATGGATTTAGCTGAATACGATATTAAAAATCACTTTATTGATACTTATTATTACTTTTTAGTATTATTTTTTTTTAATAATTAAACAACATTTAAAATCAATGTATTCAAACGGTCTTTGGAAAAGAAATATGTAAAATAATATGGTGAATGTTACTGGGCTATTTTTTAAAAAATACTATTTTCAAGTTAAATTCACGTTTTACGATATGTTTTTGTTTATTAAATTGTTAGGTGAAAGTACAGAATAGTTACATTACGCCCGACAGCCCAGTAACATAAGTGCATATATATCAAGCAAGTGAGTTTTAATGTATTCAGCTAAATCCATAACAAGCGACATTTGAACGAATGGTTTATATTATTAATCACGTGATTAAAATTTTAGCAGACAAAAAATTGGGGGACAAAAGAGTAAAGAGTTCCATTATTTTAACAAAGAAACGCGACATTTTCTCAATTTTTGGACGTGTCTAAACACGAAATGATGAAATGTGAAAATAACCAGCCAGACAATGTCTCAAAGTTATCATTTTAGTAAGAGAGCGGCGACAATGTGTGGTTAAATCATGAAAAATGATTATCGAAATTAGTAACATATCCTATAATTATGAAAAATGATGAAATATGAGTTATTTGATTGGTGGGTTTGTAATGAAATAACCAGCCCGACAATGTCTAAAGTTATTATTTTAGTAAGAGGAAAGGGATTATGTGGGTTAAATTATGAAAAATGATTGTCGAAATTGGTAACATATCTAAAAATTATGAAAAATGATGAAATGTGAGTTATTTGACTGTTGTGTTTGTAATGAAATAACAAGGTAGACGGGTTCTCACAGTTATGATTTTAGTAAGAGAGGGTCAATTTTGTGGGTTTAATCATAAAATATGATTGCCGAAATTAGTAACATATCTAAAAATTATGAAAAAATATGAAATGTGAGTTATTTGATTGGTGTGCTCGTAATGAAATAACCGGCCAAACAATGTCTCAAAGTTATAATTTTAGTAAGAGGAAGGGGTTTATGTGGGTTAAATCGTTGAAAATGATTGTCGAAATTAGTAATATATCCAAGAATTATGAAAAATTATGAAATGTGAGTTACTTGATTGGTGGTTTTGTAATGAAATAACCAGCCAGACGATGTCGTAAAGCTATTATTTCAGTAAGAGGAGTGGGATTCTGTGGGTTAAATCATGAAAAATGATTGTCGAAATTAGTAACATATCTAAGAATTATGAAAAATGTTGAAATGTGAGTTATTTGACTGGTGTGTGTAATGAAATAACAAGCCAGACAATGTCTCAAAGTTATGACTTTAGTAAGAGGGGGGTCAATTTTGTGAGTCAAATCATGAAAAATGGTTGTCGAAATTAGTAATATATCCAAGAAATAAGAAAAATGATGAAATGTGAGTTATTTGATTGGTGTGTTGGTAATAAAATAACCAGCTCACACAATGTCTAAAGGTAATTATTTTAGTAAGGGGGGCGATTATGTTGGGTTACTCATAAAACATGATTGTCGGAATTACTAACATATCTAAGAATTATGAAAAATGATGAAATGTGCGTTGTTTGATTTGTGTATTTGTAACGAAATAACCAGCCCAGAATGTCTCAAAGCTGTTATTTTCGTAAGAGGCGGGCGATTATATGGGTTTCTCTATTAAAAATGATTATCTAAATTAGTAACATAATCAAGAATTATGGAAAATTATGAAATGTGATTTATTTTGATGCTGTGTTTGTAATGAAATAACCAGCCGACAAAATGTATCAAAGTTATTATTTAATAAGAGGGGAAAGATAATGTGGGTTAACTCATGAAAAAATGATGGTCGAAATTAGTAATATATCCAAGAATTATAAAAATTGATGAAATGTAAGTTATTTGATTGTGGTGTTAGTAATGAAATATACAGCCCAGACAATGTATCAAAGTTATGATTTTAGTAAGAGGGGGCGATTATGTGGGTTTACTCATGAACTATGATTGCCGAAATAAGTAACATATCCAAGAATTATGAAAAATTATTAAATGTGAGTTACTTGATTGGTGTGTTTGTAATGAAATAAACAGCCCAGAGAATGTGTCAAAGTTATTATTTTAGTTATAGGGGGGCGATGATGTGGGTTAAAGCACACAAAATGATTGTCGAAATTAGTAACATATCCAAGAATTATGAAAAATGATGAAATGCGAGTTATTTGTATGGTATATTTGTAATTAAATAAACAGCTAAGACAATTTATCAAAGTTATTATTTTAGTAAGCGGTGGACGATAATGTGGGTTGAATTATGAAAAATGATTATCTAAATTAGTAACATTTCCAAGAATTATGGAATTTAAATACGTCCAAATATATACTAACAGATTACCCGGAGTCACCCGGGATTGAATGAGATACATGCTAATGTATGCAAGCAGAATGCACGGGCGTCTGGGATCGAATGAGATAGATGCAAATATATACTAGCAGAATAACTGGCGTTGAATTAGATTGATTGAAATATATAACACAATACCTTGCGTCGCCCAGAATTTAATGAGATTGATGTAGATATATACTAGCAGAATACCGGGCGTTGCCCGGGATTGAATGAAATTGGTGAGCATACATATTAGCAAAATACTTGGTGTCGCTTGGGATTGAATGAGATAGGTGGAATTATATATTAGCAGAATACCCTGCATCACCTCAGATTGAATGAGATAGGTGGAAATAGATAGAAGCAGAATACCAGGCATATCAGGTGCAAATAAATATTAAGAGAATTCCTGGCATCGCCTGGGATTAAATGATATAGGTACAAATACAGTATAGACAAATACTTGGTGTCGCCTGGGATTGTATTAGATAGCTGCACTTTTACACTAGCAGAATACCCGGCGTTACTCAAGCTTGAATGAGATACGTGAGATAATTTACTAGCAATATCCCTGGCGTCGCTCGGGATTGAAGGAGATTGATGGAAATATATATTAGCAAAATACCTGGCGTTGCTCGGGATTGAATGAGATAGGGGCAATTATATATTAGCAGAATAATCAGTATCTCTCTGGATTAAATGAGGGTGGTAGAATATAAAGTTTCTACCGGAAATTGTTTAAACAATTTTCTATCTCAAAATTGATTTATTTGTGGAGTCGATTCCGGATATGGCTTAAACAGTTTATGATCTCAAAATTAGATTAATACATATATATTGTTGGTTTTCTATGAAAGTTTACTAGGCCAGTTTCTGCAGGGGTGATCTATATCTGTTAACTTTTTTATGTAATCATCCGGGAATGGTGTAATGGTTGTAGTAGTGGGTAGAAAGAAGCATGATTATGTTAATTTTAAACTTGCTCTTGAGTTTTCTTTTAGGGGTTGGGTTGGAGAAAGTAATGTTCGTTTTGAGGCAAACAAGTATGTGAAACTGTTTCATATATGTATATAAATTACCCGTCTTAGTGTAGGTAAAATTATTTTAAATATATGTTCTATATTACCCGTCCTTGCAAAGGTAAAATTATTTCATATACATGCTGTAAATTACCTACCTAGGTACGATACAAATATTTCATACGTGTAATACCCGTCCTAGCTAGGTAAAATATCGTTTTGCTCGAAATAGAAAATGATGCATAGACATTAACAATTCCCCACTCCTAAGAATAACAAATATATTCAAAATCAAATTAAATTTTCTCATTGTTTATACGGTCCCGAGCAACGCCGGGTAGCCCCGCTAGTTTTTAATAAGTGCAAAATATATTTTCAGGGCAATTATTATAATCATGTTAAAGGTAGGTTAGAAAGAAGCAAACGTACTGATATAAGTATATCTTCAAAAGGCTTCATTTTTGATAAAGTGGTCACATTATATTACGTCAATGGATTAGAGAGTAGTGGATTAGGTAAAACAGAGTAATGT
>NC_136496.1:41954518-42407018 GCF_053919585.1 Euprymna scolopes | reverse complement strand
CCAAAAAGTCGAAATTGTCAAATTTTGGTTTAAAAAAAATTGAAGAAAAACAGCGTTTTAACACGAATACATTTTTATTGCACTTTGTAAAAACAAACAAAATAAACGGTTTCAGTATAATAAAATTAAAAACTAAATGAAAACAACGGCAAAAAGTTTAATACATTTCCATGAGATTATGCAATGGTGTGAAAAGTGTGTCTTTAGCGTTCATGGCAAAAATGAAATCTAAATGGCTGTAATCGCTGATTTCAACCTTCTTGATGACATTAGGTAATTCATCCGCCAATCGATTTGCATCCTGAAAAAAAAAAAAGACGTAGAAGAACAAAAAGAAAAATGTACTAGATTTAATATTCAGATTTTTTATTCAATTTTTCACTCCAAACAAGGTACAGTGCCACTTTGAAGTAGGGGCTACTATCGGGGACATAAATTGCAGGGGCATTATGAAGGGAGTTGAGTGGCAAGATGTTTGTTTACATTACACTTGAACTTCTGCATGTCAGTATAGTTGGGAAAACAGGAACCGGAAGGGAGTTCCAAAGTCTAGCAGTTCTGGGGAAGGAACTATTGTAGCAGAATGATTTCTTACACCTTGGGATCTCTACTGTGAAGAGGTGGGATTTAGCTGCTTGTCGGGTTTAACGGGGTATTCATATCGAGGGGGTACAAGTGCTTGTAGTTCGTCAGAGCATCCACCATTAAAGTACTTATAAAACAGGCAGAGGGATGCAACATTTCGTCGATGGGACAGAGGCTGAAGCCTAGATGATAGTTCAGAACCTATCAGGTTGGCGACTCTCTTTTGAACCCTGTCCAGGAGTAAGAGACAAGTAGCAGATGCACCAGCCTAAATGTGACAACAGTACTCCATACATGGGTGAATAGTGGCCTTATAGAGGTACAGGATACTTTGAGTCGTAAATAGTTTTCTAACACGGTGGAGAGAGAGACCACCTTCTTCACAGCAGCTTTGGTAATGCTCTCAATGTATCTATTTCAGTTCATGTCCCCTGTAAACGTTAGGCCAAGGAGCTTAAAGGAAGTACTGTCGGGTAATGTGTTCTTGGTCATTGATATTGGTGGTAGAGAATGTCATGCTCTAGTGTCTCAGCCATTTCCTTTGATATGTGTTCATTTGTTTTCCTCTCGTGCCTGTTATAGAGAGTGGTGTCATCAGCAAATATACCTATCTCAGAAACATTTTTATCAGGGAGGTAATTTGTGAATATCAGGAATAATAAAGATTTAATAAGTTTTACGACAGTTCATCAGTAGTGAGTTATTTTATGCTTAAATTGTACATGCAATAGCAGATGAATGCTTTGTATATTAATTTGCACTTCAAGAGAGATCCTATATAGCACTTGATCTAAACTAATTACCTATTAAATACTAGGAAGGCTCAACCAGGCTTAACTTTGGTAATCTTTCAGGAAACGATACACTCATATCATCGTGATTGGAAAGAAAATAATTTCTATTTTTTCACATTTCGTACAATATATATATATATATATATATATATATATATATATATATATATATATATATATATATATATTTAAAAGAGTGTAGCCATCAACAATTGTGGGTTTTTTTAAAGGTTTTCATCATATTTTTATTTTAAAATATTTTTATAACGCGTTTCGAGCTTAGGGTGTGCTCTCTTCAGATATTTTCGTAAAAAGTTTTTCTTTAAAATGGGAGTTTGTGGATATGCCTCCGCTGATATTAAATATGTTTTTCATAGTGGTGCGATGCGTGTGTTCAGTGTTTAGACGTTCTGTCTCCAACTTTAAGTGTTTCACTGTGACCGGTCAAAGTTAGTTTCAAAGAGTGTTTTTTAGTCCATATGGTGAAGGTTTTTATGGCTTCTTTAGGGTTCTTTTTTAAAGACTTTCTTTCTCCATGTATAGCATACACTCACACACAATCCCATACGCATACATATATATTCATGTACATGTACACATGAACACGCACACAGACACACACACATACACACACGTACATACATAGAAATATATGTAGGAGCATACATATATACACATATACATACCCACCTACACACTCACACACGCACTCGCATACATCCACCGCTAACAATTATTTTTATTTTTTTATTTTTTATTTTATATATATATATATATATATATATATATATATATATATATATATACCCTTTTTTTTTTCTTACCAAAACACGCATGTATATATGCGCTTAATCATTCAGACATATGTACACGCACCCACACACACACACAAGTAAGATGGAGAATAATAGGTAGAAGATATATATACACACACATACACGCACATACACACATATATGTACACACATATATATATGTGCACATACACTCACAAACATCCACATACTATGTAGGCACATACACATACATACACACATGCACACACACAGACATATGCAGGGGCTCACACATACGCGTATATCCATATTCACACGAACACATTTACCCACTCATACATGTGCATACATATGTATATATACATACATACACACATACATACGGATGTGTATACACTCATCCACCCATATATATATATATATATATATGGGCACATGCATTCACAATCCCACACACACATACATATTCATACATCCCACCTTATGTATATATTGGTTGGAGTTTCCTTTCCAATCCATGCACATATGCATACATGGATTCGGTCACCCAAACATAAGTGCACGTATATATACAAACAAGATGTAGCATAGATAACAGAAGATATATAATTATACACACACGCATACACAATCATATGTGTACACCCACGCACATACACATATACACACGCACACACGCGCGCACACACACATACATACGTTTAATTTCTAGTTGTTTGTTTAGTTAAGAGAAATGGTACTGTACTGGGTATGGGCGCGCGCACCCGCGAAAGTGTGCGTGTGCCTTATTGTGCTTTTTTGTTGTTTCGTGTGTGAGGGTGCACACCTACCCAAGCATGCATGCGTGTAAGTGTATTTTGTGTTTTGCCTATTTATGTGTATAATTATGGAGAGACGTTTAAGGCGGGGTTAAACTTTGTTATGAAATTTTTTTCTTGAGTTAGCAAGTAGAAGTAGTTGTCAGTTTGGAAGATGGGCATTATCTCGAATCTGCCTCCACTGCATGCGTGTATATGTTGTGATACATGTAGGTGTCTATTTTCCGCGATTTTGATGTTGGATCGGTGTAGGGCTACTCTATTACTAAGGTTTTTTGTAGCGCCTATGTAGGATTTATCGCATGCTGGACATTTTATTACATAGATTACGTTTTTTGAGGTGCAATCTAGGTTTTTTTTAATTTTGAATGTTTGTATGGGGTTCGCAAATGTGTATGTGTTTCCCTCTAATATTATGTTGCAGACTCCACATCGTTGTTTGTTGCATTTTGTGACTCCTTTTGTTGCGTCTTGATTGAGTTTGGATGAGGTAAGAATGCGTTTTAGGTTTTTGGGTTGGCGTTTGCTTTTTATTATTTTTGTTGTTTTAAGGAAATTGTTTAGTTTGCTGTTTTGGTTAAGTAGGACGAGGTTTTTCGTTATCTCTGTGAAAAGTTCAGGGTTGTTTGTGTTGTGTGTGGAGACGTATGTTAGGATTTGTTCTTTGTTTCGTTCTTTAGGGGTTCTCAAATCTTCTACTGGTATATTTGTCGCAAGTTGGATCCCTTTGTCTATAAGTTGTGATGGGTATTTTCTTTTTCTTAAATTTATTCGTAGTTCCTTGAGTCGGATTTTTCGAAGGTTATTGTCCGTAGAATCTGCACCATAATCACGGACAATAACCTTCGAAAAATCCGACTCAAGGAACTACGAATAAATTTAAGAAAAAGAAAATACCCAAACTGACAACTACTTCTACTTGCTAATTCAAGAAAAAAATTTCATAACAAAGTTTAACCCCGCCTTAAACGTCTCTCCATAATTATACACATAAATAGGCAAAACACAAAATACACTTACACGCATGCATGCTTGGGTAGGTGTGCACCCTCACACACGAAACAACAAAAAAGCACAATAAGGCACACGCACACTTTCGCGGGTGCGCGCGCCCATACCCAGTACAGTACCATTTCTCTTAACTAAACAAACAACTAGAAATTAAACGTATGTATGTGTGTGTGCGCGCGTGTGTGCGTGTGTATATGTGTATGTGCGTGGGTGTACACATATGATTGTGTATGCGTGTGTGTATAATTATATATCTTCTGTTATCTATGCTACATCTTGTTTGTATATATACGTGCACTTATGTTTGGGTGACCGAATCCATGTATGCATATGTGCATGGATTGGAAAGGAAACTCCAACCAATATATACATAAGGTGGGATGTATGAATATGTATGCGTGTGTGGGATTGTGAATGCATGTGCCCATATATATATATATATGGGTGGATGAGTGTATACACATCCGTATGTATGTGTGTATGTATGTATATATACATATGTATGCACATGTATGAGTGGGTAAATGTGTTCGTGTGAATATGGATATACGCGTATGTGTGAGCCCCTGCATATGTCTGTGTGTGTGCATGTGTGTATGTATGTGTATGTGCCTACATAGTATGTGGATGTTTGTGAGTGTATGTGCACATATATATATGTGTGTACATATATGTGTGTATGTGCGTGTATGTGTGTGTATATATATCTTCTACCTATTATTCTCCATCTTACTTGTGTGTGTGTGTGGGTGCGTGTACATATGTCTGAATGATTAAGCGCATATATACATGCGTGTTTTGGTAGGAAAAAAAAGTGTATATATATATATATATATATATATATAAAATAAAAAATAAAAAAATAAAAATAATTGTTAGCGGTGGATGTATGCGAGTGCGTGTGTGAGTGTGTAGGTGGGTATGTATATGTGTATATATGTATGCTCCTACATATATTTCTATGTATGTACGTGTGTGTATGTGTGTGTGCCTGTGTGCGTGTGCATGTGTACATGTACATGAATATATATGTATGCGTATGGGATTGTGTGTGAGTGTATGCTATACATGGGGAAAGAAAGTCTTTAAAAAAGAACCCTAAAGAAGCCATAAAAACCTTCACCATATGGACTAAAAAACACTCTTTGAAACTAACTTTGACCGGTCACAGTGAAACACTTAAAGTTGGAGACAGAACGTCTAAACACTGAACACACGCATCGCACCACTATGAAAAACATATTTAATATCAGCGGAGGCATATCCACAAACTCCCATTTTAAAGAAAAACTTTTTACGAAAATATCTGAAGAGAGCACACCCTAAGCTCGAAACGCGTTATAAAAATATTTTAAAATAAAAATATGATGGAAACCTTTAAAAAAAACCCACAATTGTTGATGGCTACACTCTTTTAAATATACATTTTTTCTCTCGTTGGAACTACACAACCATCACTTTAAATATATATATATATATATATATATATATATATATATATATATATATATATATATATATATATATATATATATATACACATTAGTATTGAAATACTAGGAAGAAAACCATACGTTGGCAAATAATGCAGTATAAACTTTTCTTATTAGTTTTACATTTCATGCTATTCAATTCTTTTTAGTGAGCTGAAGCATGTACTCAGAATTTATTGGGTGAGAGATGTGAGTAAAATGATATTAATAGAATTAAATCTCAGTATAGAAGAGACACGATTGAGAAACACCTGGTGTTTCCTGGCAATCAACGAAGATATCTATGAACTCCTGGTCCAAACTGGTCCAATCGTTATTGATATATCATTTCTATTTTTCATAACTATAATTATAATAACTATAATTATAATAACTATAATTATTAAGTTATACATAGCATAAAGCTTTATATTGATCGTGAACGCAGAGCACACGAACGTGTTAATCATTTGATTGAAATTATAAATATCCAAATACTTTGCGTTATAGAGTTTTATCCGAAGAGTTAGGGAAAAAGCAAACAAAATTAATGCATTATTTGCTTTTATTTTGACTACTGTTTTCATCTTAAGTGTTATTCGCAGAACATTTCGGCCGATGTAATCTCTGACATCCGCAAGGACGCATGGCTAGGTGTATCAGAAATTTCGTGAAAATAGTGAATAATTCCACCCCATCTTTCCAAGCTTATAACTCCTCGAAAAATGTAATTCAAGCCCTAATTTTTTTTCAATTAAAGGAGCAAGGACCAAGGTTTCATTAAAAAAAAACAAAAACAAAAAAACAATGTGTTTTTTTTTTAAAAAAAGGTTTTACACTTCGGAATTTACAGGTAAATTTCTAAAAAACGGTTTTTTTTGTTGTTTTAAATTTGAATATATTATTTATTGACCTTTTCTCTTCAATTTGTGATATATAAGACTTTGAAACATAAATTAATTATTTACTTTTTAATAGACATTTCAAAATGAGAGGCGTGAATTATTCGACCCCCTGTCTTTCCAAGCTTATAACTCCTCGAAAAATGTAATTCAAGCCCTAATTGTTTTTTTCAATTAAAGGAGCAAGGACCAAGGTTTCATTAAAAACAAAAACAAAAAAAAAACAATGTTTTTTTAAAAAAAAAAAAAGGTTTTGAACTTCGGACTTTACAGGTAAATTTCTAAAAAACGGGGGTTTTTTGTTTTAAATTTGAATATAATATTTATTGACCTTTTCTTTCAATTTGTGATATATAAGACTTTGAAACATAAATTAATTATTTACTTTTTGATAGAAACTTGAAAATGGGGGGCGTGAATTTAAAAAAAAAACGTTTGTCTAAAATATTATATTCGGTTTATTGGAAAGAACATAAAATTTCACATTGACCCTGAAAATATCGTAAAAATAGAATCAATAGAAAAATTTTGATAGATTTTTAAAGTTTAAAAATTGAAAAATATTGAGTTCGGAAAATTCATTAGTTTATAAAAAATATTTCTATTACTTTAAAAACAACTTTAATAGTTTATTTTGGAAGTATAATCCATAAAGAAAATAAATAACCCACTTTTAACAGAGAAATTACGAGATTTTTATATTTTATTCGCAGTTTCATGTTAGGGGTGTCAAAAATTCCTACAAAAATTCTGATACACCTAACGCATGGCGTAACCGATTTAGTACTAGGTAAAATTCGGTTGTAAGTGACACTCTTCTAGATGTTTAATTGAAAGAGATAATAGTAATACTATTCGATACTGATTACTTTTGTCTGGCTGGCACGATATGAGCATGCTATCGCCGTGGATTATAATAAGAGTTTCGTTCAAAATTCGGTGCAGATTCCTGAGTTCGATAAAAAGATTCCCGAGTCCATCAAGATACAAATGGAGAAGCTCGGAGGTTACATCGACGGAAACGTTATGCAAAAAATACTTAAGATGAGAATAGCAGTCATAATAATCTAAATAATGAAAATTATCCGTTCTTGTCTAAAAAAAAATCATAAATTAAAAACAAATAAGCAGCAACTAAAATTATGTATTGTTTCCATTTTTTCTTTTGTTTCGCAACTTTTTCCGTATACTTTCAAATGCATGTTCAAATATAATGTCAAGTGTACAAAATACATACAAAGACGCACCGTATTTATAGGATTAAATTATTTTTGAACAACATTGTTTTAATTGTTCGAATAAACTATAACTCATAATGAACTAAACAAATCGTTCATCGCTCTTTTTCTTTCTTTGTTTCTTTAATTTTCTTCTCTCCTTTAAGCAATGCATGTATTTTGTAAGTCTCTCCCTGACTCCATGTTAGAGCACAGCTCTCTAATATTTGATTCATCTGCGAGCAATTAGTGAAATCGTAATTTTTTCATTCGTGGCAATTTTATTTGCATATCTGTGTGTACAGATCACAAACATTTATGAAAATTATATGGAAAAATAACAAGTTTTTTTTTTTACTTCTATATAAAAATACTTAAAAAATAAATAAAATAATAATAGTGGAAGTAAAAAAGCTTATAATTTTAATTATGCAAAAATAATATCCAACATATTTTTAATCATACAAAAATAATATCCAACATATTTTTAATTATACAAGAATAATATCCAACATATTTTTAATTATACAAGAATAATATCCAACATATTTTTAATTATACAAGAATAATATGCAACATATTTTTAATTATACAAAAATAATATCCAACATATTTTTAATTATACAAGAATGATATCCAACATATTTTTAATTATACAAAAATAATATCCAAGATATTTTTAATTATACAAGAATAATATCCAACATATTTTTAATTATACAAGAATAATATGCAACATATTTTAATTATACAAGAATAATATCCAACATATTTTTAATTATACAAGAATAATATCCAACATATTTTTAATTATACAAGAATAATATCCAACATATTTTTAATTATACAAAAATAATATCCAACATATTTTTAATTATACAAGAATAATATCCAACATATTTTTAATTATACAAAAATAATATCCAACATATTTTTAATTATACAAGAATAATATCCAATATATTTTTAATTATACAAGAATAATATCCAACATATTTTTAATTATACAAGAATAATATCCAACATATTTTTAATTATACAAGAATAATATCCAACATATTTTTAATTATACAAAAATAATATCCAATATATTTTTAATTATACAAAAATAATATCCAACATATTTTTAATTATACAAAAATAATATCCAACATATTTTTAATTATACAAGAATAATATCCAATATATTTTTAATTATACAAGAATAATATCCAACATATTTTTAATTATACAAGAATAATATCCAACATATTTTTAATTATACAAGAATAATATCCAACATATTTTTAATTATACAAAAATAATATCCAATATATTTTTAATTATACAAGAATAATATGCAACATATTTTAATTATACAAGAATAATATCTAACATTTATATATTATATCTATAAAAGTGAAATTATCTGTGAGTGTGTGTGTATGTGTCTGTGTCTGTGTGTGTACATTTCCCTTGCAAAATTACTCTGCCAATTTTCAGGCTACAGACTCATAATTTGACATAAGGGGTATTGAAATTTTGGGAGAATCTTCTTAATCGGTTTTCGGCGATTTGACCTTTGAAAACTCTATCAAACTCCCCCGCGAATGTTGGGTCTAAAAACTTGAAATTTTAGATATAGGTTACTTGGACATGGATCAAACTTTTCATTTGATTTGAGCCCAAAACAATAACTGTTTAAAATAAATGTTTAAAAAATTGACTTCTGCGATCTCTATAAAATTACTCGGCCGACTTCTGGTCTAAACATTTTAAATTTTACATAAAGTGTATTCAGACTGAGAGCAAGATTTTTATCGGTTTTCTGCCGAAAATTTGGCTGCCAAGGGGCCAAAGTTTAAAAGATTTGACTTTTGCGGTCTCTAGCAAAGGATTCAGCCAATTTTGGGTCTAAACATTTGAAATTTTACATAAAGAGTATTCAGACATGCAACAAGCTTTTAAATCAGTTTTGGAGCAAACATTTTGCTGCCAAGAGGTCAAAATTTAAAGAGTTGACCTTTGCCTACTTTACCAAACTTCCTCGCCAATTTTTGGTCTAAACATTTGACATTTTAGATGTAGGTTACCTGGATAATAGTCAATTTTTTTAATATATATACATATGTGCATAAAGTTATGAACAATACATAGATCCTTAGCAAATATATATATATATATATATATATATATATATATATATATATATATATATATATATATATATACATAGTAATTTATAAAATATATATGGCGATTAAACTACACTGAATATTCTGCGTTTCATCCAACTATAGGATTCGTCAGGCTTATGCGCGAATTCTGTCGTTGCTTCTTGTTTTTATATATGTTGAGGATTTCTAGTCGGCCAATCAGCTTTCTAGTATCCACCGCGCCCCTTCCTACCAGCCAATGGGCATGCATTTTATCAAACAAAGGATCTGTTTTAGAACTAGGTTAGTGGTTTTAGGTGGCCGCTCTCCTTTTTTTTATACATATACACACAACAATGCACATACATATACATACATACATACATATATATATACATATATATACATATATATACATATATGCATGTGATCGTTTATGTATATTCATGTTTATTTCATTTATTTATTTATTTATTTATTTTATTTTATTTTTTTTTCTATTGTTATTGTTAGTTTTAAAGCTATTTTGTATCGCTATCCTAGAGTAAGTTTTATTTTGTGAACACAGTTGTTTGCTATTTCCCGCCTACAGTTTAATAGATTTTGAGGTTCTTTAAAGTACAGGATAGAAAATTTTTCATGGAGGCATAATTTACATGGGTCGTCTAAATGTCTGCTTGTCTCATTATTTTCCATTCGACTACCGGCGAATGTCCGCTTTCTTTGAGTTCCCAGTATTTATTCGCTAGTGTTGTTTTTATACGATGTTTTTTTATTTTTGAATGTGCTTTTGTGGTCATAGTATCGGGTTTTGAAATCTAAGGAAGTCATGCCTATGTAATATTTCTTGTTATTCGAGTTTTCTTTCGCAAATATTGTTGCTTGATAAACTACGCGTTTTGTTAGACATTTATTTTGGACTGGGCAAAGTGTGCGGTGTCTACAATTGCATTTATCTTGTTCGTTATTAGTATTTTTATTTATGGTATGGTTGTTCTTGTCCGGGGTTGGTTTGTATATATATGTATGTATGTATATGTATGTGCATTGTTGTGTGCACATAGGTATATTTATATGTATATAAAAAAAGGAGAGCAGCCACCTAAAACCACTAACCTAGTTCTAAAACAGATCCTTTGTTTGATAAAATGCATGCCCATTGGCTGGTAGGAAGGGGCGCGGTGGATACTAGAAAGCTGATTGGCCGACTAGAAATCCTCAACATATATAAAAACAAGAAGCAACGACAGAATTCGCGCATAAGCCTGACGAATCCTATAGTTGGATGAAACGCAGAATATTCAGTGTAGCTTAATCGCCATATATATTTTATAAATTACTAACTAGCTCTACCTACGTATTGAGCACTTTTGAAGTAAATACTTAAAGTTTACGCATAAATCTATACTTTCGTATATTAAATTTATGCGAATAAATGAAGTAGTTATATATATACATATATATATTTATATATATATATATATATATATATATATATATATATATATTAAATAAGTCACCCCGCTCTAAAACCTTTTAAACGATTAAATGTAATTATTATTGATCGATAAATATTCTTTTGTTATTTAATACAACGATTCGAAAGTAGATGCATAACATTTAACAGGAAAACTATCTACACACATATACATACATTGTGTGCGCGTTAGCTTGTACATATGGCTTCGTTTGAAACATTGGTATGTTAAACATTGCTTTTTTCAGTGTAAATAAAATTAGTCGAGCCTATATTCAGGTAGGCTACTAAAACAGAAGAAACACCCGAGCGACATTAAACCCCCCCTCAATGTTATCTGTCATGTTGAAATCACCCTTAATCCCCGTTAATCAATGTTTGTTTATTAAATATTCTCTAACACACGAAATGACACAAAACCCATCCAGACGTAACTAAATAAACATGCTTATATTCAAATGCTTTATGTATACTAAACGTCGAATTTTGTCCGCACTTGTGTGTAGCATTAATCTCATTAAAACGTCAGTCTTCGATTGAACACGCAAAATACTAAAATACTTACAGTGGAGTCAGCAACTGTGTCACTTTCACCGATAAACATGGCGACAGGGAGGTCAACTTTATCAAAGCGAATCTTCGGTGGTTTTGTCTGCGATGAATACAAGAAATAAAAAGCCATGTAATCTTGTTGAGACGTTCTGATAAAAAGAATTAATAAAAGTTACGTATATATTTCGTAAGACCGCAACGGTTTGTTTTTGAAAAGACAATTAAATAGCATTTTTATGACTACCATTTTGAGGGAAGGTATTCTAACAAGTTATGCTATCATTTAACGTTGCTGACCGCAAAAAAGACATCTGCATTCAATGAGAGAATAAGCTAGTTAAAATGTTGTCATACAAACAATCAAGACGAGTATACCAGTCTGAAATTCAAATAAAAATAATAACATTTATTGGTGTTTGGTTCATATTGTTTGTTTCCATAGCACATGGTCGTATATATTATGCCAATGACGAACGTTCTTGATTTATCGAAGTTAATAAGTAAACTTCGAACAAGTTTTCGTTGCTTTAATTTATTTTACTATTAGAATAACCGAATTTATTTTCATTTCAATTTTATAGTTTCTATGTGAACGTACAGACCGCAGAAAATGGGCCCAAACACTAATAGAATGAAAATATCACTTACTATCTCTCGGGCCTAACTACTAAAAAATAAATTTTTAGGCAAAACTAGATTTTATCTCGTCATAATTTACCCTTTGAGTGATTTATGGATTCCACTGTGTCACAACAACATCGATGCATATTTCGTAGTACAGTTTGTCTTTGGACTGAAAATACACATACGTTTCGATATTACTACATTAATAATACTAAATCCTTTTCTCTGCAGTATTTTTTTGATATTGGTAAACAGTAATAGCTGCTAGAGTGAAGCTAAAGAGATCGGGGTTGATATGTAAGCAATTCAAAGTGCAATCTATATCATTTTGAGATCGATTTTTGACACAGTGCCTTGTTTTGATCAAAGAGTGTTTTTCTACTTCACTTGCGGTCGTTGTTTGGTAATTCCTTGTTTCAAACGCACATGTAATGTTATATAATATTCGCTACTGATGGTCCTTCTTTATGAAGTAATTCAACGAATAAAACGCTTTTTTGCCTGATGATGTTTTCATTTTGGGTCGAATTAGACGAATTATATTTGCTGCTGCCCAGTCGCTTTAACCCGAGATAGATCGGTGGATCCATGTCTCAACCAATATTGATACACAAACACTATTTATTATGTTGAAACAGTTATAGAAAACGCCTTAAATCGGCGATGCGGTGTTTCTCGTCAACTGTGAGCAAAAGCGGCAACCACTTTGAACACAGTTTTCAGTTTGGCAAATATTCATGCAAAATAGTGAATGCATTATCTTCTGGTATCTTTAACTCGTAGGCTCTTTCATGCCGGATTTAGGGGATATGAGGATACATTATCATGGATGTCTGTATGATAACGTTTAATTTTATTATATGCTCTCTTAATGGTGGTTTTTGACAAAATGAAATCCGAATAACGTGTTACAGCTAATTTATTTTCTAGATCAGGATTTGCTTCATGAGAACATTTTATAAACACACGAAATAAATATTTCTCTATTATTTTGTAAAATTGACAAAACTTGTTTTACTTTAAATAACAGTAATTTTAAAATCTGACTAGGCACATGTAATGTGACGGTTAATATATGCATTTTTCATAGCGCCATCTATGTCAATATGAGTTTTCGTTACTTACTGAGATATGTGTTACTTTATAATCATAATTTGTCTAGTGTTACAAATCCGAATCTGATTATACTGCCAGCCGCTCGTTCGGAATAATCAGACTCCATTCCCCTGCTGCCTTATAGAGTTTGCCTCTTTTGGCAAAGGGTAGAAGAAGGACACTCCGATACAAAACCATACCAGTTGGTCTGGCTGTAAGGCGAGACCTGTTTCAAGGTCATTGGCAGACCGATGCAACCCTGCACAAGAATCTTGCACGTCAGACATGAGTGTTGCGGGAAGAACGCGTGGGGCCATTGTGTGTGGGCTTCACTCTGGCAAAGTGTTGTTTACCCTAAACAAAGTCACACAAACGGCCTTTGCAGTTCAAATACTGCTACCTCTACTATCTTTTCCTTTCTTCTTTTTCTTTACTACGAAAGACGAGTTGCAATGAGAGAAGGGTGGTGGAAGTAGGCTTGGTAGAGCTTGAAGCTCTTAGCCCAGACCTGTACGCTGGCGGCAGTGGTATGATGACCGCTTCTCCTGTGACCTGTGACCACACTGAGACCTGTGACGAATGAGCAGGCATTTTCAGGAGCACTGCTACTCACCTCAACAAGGGAGAGCCTGATAAAAGGTGGACGAAAAAACGGTGGTCACACCTTTCAGTCATTGTGGTGTTGCGCACAATAACGCACCGTAAGTGCAGCCGCAAAACAAATAATAATAATAATATATGTAAATCGCGCATCAAAGTAGGATGGAAGGGAAACTGACCGCCCAGAAAGAAGAACAGCTCTAGTCTTAAGAGAACTAGCAAGGTTCAACATCGACGTGGCAGCTCTCAGAGAGACAAGATTAATTGGTGAAGGTTAGATATCTGCAATTGGGCTAAAATACCCCAGGAAGGGCACAGCACTGGAAGAACACCGCTCTTAGGGCGTTGGTTGCCATCAACACACGACTAGTAAAAGATCACAACCTGACACCAAATGCCATGAGTGAAAGGATAATGACAAAGACTACTTCTCCCAAAGAACCAGCTCATTACAATAGTGTCAATATATGACCAAACACTGAACGCAGAAGACCACTTCAAAGGAGTCTTCTATCAACAGGCCGACTCTGCCATCACCCATATACCAATAAGGAACAGACTCCTCCTCCTGGGGAATTTCAACACCAGAGTGGCGAGCGACCACGAGCTCTGGCGTAACACAATAAGTAGACAAGAAATTGGAAACTATAATGACAATGACCTCCTCCTTCCAGGCCTTTGTGCTGAACAGGAATTGTTCATCACGAAGACCCAACCCGCTAGAAGACCACCTGAAAACACCTGAGATCAAAACATTGGCAGATCTGGACTATGCTATAGTAAAACAACAACATAAAAATGAAGTTTTGATCACAATGAGCATGCCGGGAGCCGACGATTGTCGGACAGACCGCCGGCTCTTCACAGCAAAGGTTAAATTAGCAATAAAACAGAAGCCACATAACAACCAGCCAAATGAAACTTGACGGAAATATGATACGGACAAACTTAAAGATCAAGAAACGTCACTTACTATCCGAACAGCAGTCCAACAGAATCTGCCAGGCCAAGCCAATCAATTGACGCGGAATGGACCAACATCCAAAATCCCATCAACGATGTTACAAGGGCAATACTTGGCTATAAAAGCAGAGAACGCAAGGGTTGGTTCGACGAAAATATTGATATAATAAAGTCTCTCATCGATGAAAAAAGGAAAGCTAGAATAGCCTATGAGCAAAATCCAAATGACCACATAAAAAGTATACTGAAACAAAGAGTCTGTGCCAATCGAGGCTTCAGGAAATACAAAACGAGTGGTGGCAATCAACTGCCAAAGACCTACAAAGCTTCGCAAACAGAAGGGACCTTGACAACTTTTTTGCCGTACTAAGAACCAAAACGCTTTGCTGTAGGAAATATCATGTCAGCAACCAACACCATATTGACAGAACAAACCGAAATACAGAACAAAGGTTGAACACTTCAACACCCTACTCAATAGAGACTCCTCAGCTCATCAGGATTTCATCAGGAATCTATCACAGCATCCGCCTCACATACGGATATCTCCTCCGCCAACCCTCGAAGAATATAGTGTAGCAGCAAAACAAATGCGCCATGAGAAAGCTACTGGACCCGATAACACCCCAACAGATCTCACACAAGAGGGTCTCCCTGTGAAGCCACGCCTCTACTCTCTCATATTAAAAGCATGGCAGAAAAAGCAGGTTCCCAGTGACTGGAAAGATGGTCTCCTTTTTACCATCTGCAAAAGTGGAGATAGAAGAAAATGTTGGAATTATGGAGGGATTTCGTTACGATAAATAGCAGAGAAGATTCTAACTCGTATACTTTTAAACCGACTACAGGACTCAGCCGAAGATATCCTGCCTTAATCTTAATGTAGTTTCCGCCCATCCAGAGGAACCGTTGACATGACTTTTGTGCTCGCCAACTGCAGTAAAGATCTAAAGAACAACAAAAACTCATATTCCTAATATTCTACGACCTTGACAAAACGTACGAAAGTTTTCCAAGAACAGCAATATGGTCAGTCCTAGGTCGGGTTGGAGTCTCTGAACAATTTGTTGATATGATCAAAGACCTAAACGATGAGATGTCAACTGAAGTGATCCGCTAAAGCAACCTGTCAGAGCCCTTCTCGATAACTTGCGGGATTAAACAGGGCTGTGTGGTGGCACCGACACATATCTCCCTCTGTTTCGCGGCCATGATATTCGAAGTCCCCCAAAACAACCCAGGGATAAATGTCAAGTTCAGGTTTGATGAAGGAATTTTCAAAATGGCCAGATTAAAAACAAGTCAAATGACCAACACCATCGAAGTGACGGAACTGCATACGACAACGCTGCCGTGGCCCAATCACCAGATGAACTTCAGCAGTCTGTGGACAATTGTCACGCTGTGTGCTCGTGCTTTGGCCTAACAGTTAACAAGACCAAAATACTAACCCAAGCACCTCCAGGGGAAGTTATGCCAGATTTTAACATCACCATGGATGGCGCAACTATAGAATGCGCCAAGCACTTCCCATACCTGGGAAACATTCTTTCCACACAAGCTAACTGCTTGAAAGAAACCCAAAAGTGACTACAGGCAGCTCACACCGCTTTTACTGTCCACAAGAGTCTTCAAGAACAAGAATTTTACTATCCAGACAAAGGTGATGCTATACAACGCCATGGTTATGTCCACCCTATTATACGCGTGCGAGATTTGGACTATCTACAGTAAAGACCTTAAAAAACTCTGCCAGTTCCACCAGGAAAACCCCCCGGAACATCATGCGGATTAAGTGGGACTATTATGTGTCCAACATAACTGCCCTCGAGAGAGCAAACGTCACCAGCATCGAGGCCTTGATCATGAAACACCGACTTAAATGGTCTAGCATGTGGCTCACACAGAGAACACTAGACTGCGGAAATAAGTGCTCTTCAGTCAACTAAATACAGGAAATCAATCCTGAGGCCGCTCGCTACTTAGATTAAAAGACCAACTGAAGAAATCTGTAGGTGAGGCCAATATACACGCAAACACCTTTGAAGCCTAATCGAACAACAGGCATGAATGAAGGAACAGTGTCAAAGTGAGTATAAGCCAATTCGAAGAAAGCAGAAGAGCCAATATAATAAACAAACGGCAACAAATTACACTTAGAGCCAACTAACCGCAACCACCCCACCAATACAATGTGACAAATGCGCCCAACTATTCAGAGCCCAAATTGTTTTTTCCAGCCACCAAAGGACTTACCATCCCGATAATCACTAATTTTTTTTCGAAACTCACAAAGTTTTCTCTTCTGTTTTTTTTTTCTATTGGACTTGGGAATTATGAATGTATGCCGACGACAAATAAGTATATATAAAGCTTTTGTAAAATACCGTACAGAAGATATATTATGATATAGCTAATCAGAAATTGTGTTACGAATGATACAAATAGTATATATAACGCGTTTGTAAAATATCATCTTCTCTTCTCTGTATAAATAAAATGAAGTCATTTTTCCCTCTGAGTTTGACCTTAATAGGATTAAAACTCCAAACATTTCATGCAAATTAAATATGCACAAACTGCAGCACATTATCTAAGGTGTGCTATAGGTCTATTACCTCTACACTTGCTCGATAATCGTACATTCCTATATTTTTTCTTGTGAGAGTTCACTGCCAAAACCTGTAAGAATCAATGGAAGTTGTAAAATCTTTTCTCTCCATTTAATTCCCCCTCTCTCTGCTCCCCATTTACATCGCATCTTCGTCGTTCACGAGGAACTAATAAAAACTCACACCGGTTAGGGTTTTTTTTAGTTACATACAAACACTGAAATGCTTCCTACTACGGGAAACGCACGACGCATAATTATACGTTGCCTATTTACAATTTATTTCTAAACATTACTACACTAGGATAAAAAACGTTTCTCTCCTTTTTTTTCTCTCATAAACATATAATACATCATTTCCTTTACATTCTGTTTCGTTTCGTTCGCTGCTTTCTTTTTCTGTTTACTTTTTTCCGATTACTGCTTTACATATTAATTTCCCGGTTAACGCATTACAAAATGTAGATGCCAATTTTTCACTTACAGCGATTACGAACAAATCGATCTCGATTAGTAACAAATTAATTTATGTGTGCTTTAACATCTTTACCGACTCACATCAAGAATTAACAACAGACAATCACATGACATATTCAGCAGAGTTTAATATGGGCAAGCGCCATTTGATAACCAAAACAAACTCCAAACATTTATTGTATAAAAATTTATCAAAATATAATTGGACAAATATTTAGTGAAAAATTTGCGTAAATTAATTAAACTTTTAATAGAACAATTTCGTAATGAAAGCAATATCAGGTTTTTATAAAATAGTGTCTTTATTCTCGAACAAATAAATATTACAAAAAGGTTTTTGGAAATTAAAGCAACTATATAACTGGACAAAAGAATAATTGAAAAGTTTGCGTAAAAAATTTAAAAGTTTAATAAAACAATTTGGTAATGAAAGCAACATTGGATTTGTATAAAATAGTTTTCTTTTTTCTTTTTTTATTCCGACAAATAAATAATTGAAAACGTTATTTTGAATTAAAGCAACTTTGAAAGGTCAACAACAAATTATTTTAAATGATTATTTTTTCTTTTTAACGGGGAAGTGGGTTGTTTTCTTATTTATTTTTTGTTTTAACGGCAATCGTTCTACACTTTAAATTTTGGGTTAATAAAATAAATTACAACGGAGCGAAATTACAGTTTCCCTTCCATTTTTACAACAACCGAACAAATAAGGGGATTGATTTACTAGGATTTTTATTAGAAGATGATCACTTATTAAAATTATTTTAGTGTTGAATTTTTCGCATTTTCGTTGCACTTGCTATTTTGCAATCACTGGTAGCCCACTTCAAAAATTGAATACAAGATGAAATTAAACAATGGTACTCATGCAGAATTTGACCCCCCCGATTCCATTTCATTCCACCGGATTTAACCGAGCGTTGTTTATATGTTGAACACTAAATCAACATTTTATTTATTTTTTTGCATCATTAATTAATTAATTAATTAATGATGAGAGTATTTTTTCTGTTTATTTTCTTAACATCTGTTAACAAAAAATAATTTGTACATTCTCCTGACAAAAGCAACTTTTCTCTATTACACCTAACTATTTACAGTGTTCATATAAAGCATTCCTCTTTTTTATTATAATAAAAATTCCGTTTGCAAAAAGAAACGTTTACTGCCAATTTTCTTTAAAAAATGCATGTTTTCCTGCAGAAAACAATTTATGGTAAAAAAGCAATCTTTTTTGGAGGAAAAAATGCAGAAAATATTAAAAGTAAATAAACAATACAAAATGCAATTCTTCTGGAGGAATGTGCTCCATTTTAACAAACTGAGCCACCTCAACGCGTGGCCGGATACAGCTAGTATAGAAAATAAAATTTACTGATCAGACATTGTGTTTCAAATAATGCAAAAATTATCATGAGGATATATAAAGCTTGCATAAAATACCATATATGTGTTACATGATAAAGGGTTGGCCCCTTTTCATGTAAGTAAAAAATAGGGACTTAGTTAAATGTAAATATGAAATAGTATATTCAAGGATTCGAACTTGCGGAGCTAGATTTGGAATTGAAAATTCCAATCATAAGTTAAAATAAATACAGAATGTTATTGAAATAAGGAATTGCAATTGTTTAGCTTGCATATCTGTATATGGAAAAGGAATGTAATAATGAAATTTGTTTCTGTGAAAATTTAAATAGGGAATTTAATCGTCAATTGGAATTGTAAAAATATTTTGTAAAAATGTTATTTGAAAAATAGGTTACTGAACTCGGGGTCATGTCAAGTTTGGCAAAGTGATGCATGTCATGCAACGTGCTTTATGAGCACATGTTTAATCATGTGATGACGTGACGCGTTCTCAATATAGGAAAGTGTTCGAAGTTAGTTAGAGAGAGTGAGATCAGTCAGATCAGAGGAGCAAAGGGGTTCAGACCGATTTTCCGTTAGAATCAAAACACCCTCTAGAAGTGAGAGGGTTTTAGAAATAACCATGTAAAGAAACTTTGAATTCCTCACGCGAAATCATCGACCGGTCGTGAATAAAGGACGTCATCATCTTTGTGTATCTGCGTCTTCTGTGTTCATAATTACAACGAGAAAGGTAACGTGCTTATATTATATGCACAACTGTCAAAACGTAAATTTCAAACGCACTATCTCTCGCTCTATCTATCAAGATATTCATAAATCTCCTCTCATTGAATTGGTTCTCTTGTAGTAACATGTACCTGTCTAATATATATATACAGAACTGTCTCTCTTTTTATATGTACTCTATCTCTATATCTCACCAATGTCTCCATCTCTACCACATGAACATCTGAAGGCATATGAACGCCCAACACATGAACACGCCTAAGACACTAATCTTTCACTAAGACTCTCACAAACAAGAACTCTAAATAAGAACGCCCGTAAAATACGCGCACAAGTGGTACGTTTTAATAATAACACCCCTATGCAATATATGTACTCAGATCATCGACTAGTAATCGAGATTTGGAATGTAACATTAATATTATGGTCTCAAAGAAAAGTAAATAAACGAATAAAATGAATCGAATGATACAAATAATTGAGAATCCCGGGCGTAAAATACGCTTAAGTATGATACATTCATTTGTTCAGATTTCATATAATAATAAACTCACATGAATGTAATAAATGTATAACGATTTTGTTAAATTTTGACCCTCTTTTGACCCCTTAAAAACTATTTTAACAGGCTAAAGACCAATAAAAGAACGGCCTGTAAAACATCCAATCATTTCAGACCTCTAGTGCTGTTTAGTTTTGGAGGAGATAGAGTGTAAAAATATGGAGACAGACAGACAGACAGACAGATCAACAGGCAGACAGACATATAGCTGTTTATATATTAGATTTTTACTTGTATCAGTTTCGTACATTTTGTCTCCACAGTATTGTATTGTAGAATGTATCTTATCCATTGATCATTGATGTTAACGACCCAACCTCCAAGACCTGCCCACCTAGCACCACCGAAAAATATAGTATTCTTCAGGCTATCAATAACCTATCCATAGCCTGTATCAACATTAAAAATGAGATCTTCAGACAATGTTCCTACAAAAGGAAATTCCACCTTTCCAAATTGCCTAACAACAGCATAACTTAACTTATACGGCCCTAATTAACGAAAAAACGCCTAAATACCGCATTCACCTCTCATTCTAAACTCCAAATCAACCCTCTTCTAAATCATATATCAGCCTTCCTCGCTACCTAACCTCCTTACTTAACCATATAAGCCCCCCCCCCCCCCGATAATAAGGATAATCCTTCTATGGAGCTGTTACTCCCTCCCGGCCCTCGCAACCTTTCCATTTCTCTTAGTAGACTACGTAATTTTACCCCCTTTCTTAACCTTATTTTCAGTACCATTTTACCTTGAAATCGATCCATTCCTTCTCCCTCACCCTAGTTTATTTATACGTACATTTATTGTTAATAATGCTGCTATAACTATTTTTATTATATTAATAGTGATATTATTATTATTATTATTATTATTATTAATAATAATATTTCACTTTATTATTATTTTTAACCTTATTTCCTTTTACCTTAGTATTTTTATTTCTTTATTTTTCACTTTATTATTTTATCATCAATATCATCAATATTATTGTTGTTATTGTTATTTTTATTTTTATCATTATTATTATCATTATTATTATTTATCACTATTATTATTATCATTATTATTATCATTATTATTATTATTTATCATTATTATTATCATTATTATTATTATTATTATTATTATTTATCATCATCATTATTATTATTTTATTATTGTCATTATTATTATCATCATTATTATTATCATTGTTATTATTATTTTAAACATTTTTTATCGTTATTATTATTATTTTTTATTTTATCATTATTATTATTAGCATTATTATTATCATTATTATTATTATTATCGTTATTATTATTATTATTAATCTTATTATTATTATTATCATTATTATTATTATCATTATTATTATTATTATTATTATTATTATTATTATTATTATTATTATTATTATAAAAAAACATGGACGGATGGGGAAAGAAGAGTCCTGTGGGAATGCTTTGTAAGAAGTGGAAGTACCAAATCTGGTGGATATATCCGAAAAATCAAGGAAGAATGGAGATCAAGAGGGGGACCTAGAAGTGTTGCGAGTTATCCCAGTTAAAACAAATTAAAAATAACAACCTACTTTCAGTGATTGCAAGAGAAGAGATTGAGTGAAATGAATAACGAAAGTAAAATTGATGAAACTAGCTCTGATGAAAGAACTGAGAGAGTGGAAGTGCAGAAGGGAAATGTAAATGGTGATTGGAGGCGGACAACTGAGGAGGTATGGAATCCTATGGTTAGGGGAAGTAATGAGAAAAAGTTTGAAGGATTTAAGGCAGATGAGATCATTGACTCTGAGACAATGGAACCAGTGAAAGGAGCAGATGTATGGAGAAGTGGTGATGAAGTTCGAACTTTGACTTCTGTAGTTTTTCTACTTCAGAAGTAAAGAGAGGTTCTTCTTAGAGACGATATCATAGAGATTCCAAGTATGAAGAGTAGTTATAGGCGGGAGGTGAAAAACGAGGTAAAAATAATTCAAGGAGTAATTCACAACATCATAAGAAAGAACTACGGAACTTAACAGGCTTCTATATGCAGCGTCATACATTATTGCGAATCGTCTTGGCTTATTACAGAAGAAGAAGGGAAAAATGAAGGATAGAAGGCCACACTGGCGGCTTGAAGAAAGTATTAAACGGTGGCGGAAAGACATTGGTAGAATCGAAGGAATAAGAAAAGGAGTTAAACTAGCACAGAAAGCTAAGGACGAGCTTGAAAGGAGGTATAGATTGCTGGAAAACAGAACGATGAACGTTCTAACAATGTTGAAATAGAAGGTCCACACTGGTGGTATACAAATTAGGAACTTTGTTGGAAAAAGTGTTGCATTTCGGCAGAACAACCTTTTCCGGAACAATCAGTCTCAGCTGTATAAAGAATTAAATGGTAGTAAACAGACGGAAAATAACAACACTCCAAATGCAAAAGATGCAAGGAAGTTCTGGAGTGGGATTTGGTTCGTCGAAGCGAGATATACTGAGAAGGCTAGCTAGTTGGAAGAGGTCAGAGAAAGGCTATCAGAAATGCAGCAGATGAAGAACGTTGAGATAACCATCGATGACGTTAAAGCTGGCATACGAAGGATGGTAAACTGGAAGGCACCTGGTCCAGATGGAGTGATGGGCTTCTGGTTTAAACAGTTCCCATGCCTTTATCCACCTATAGCTGCTGCTCTGCAAAGGGTTGTAGAGTCCGCAGATGTCCCTGATTGTCTTGTGAAGGGAAGAACAACACTGATTAGGAAAGATCCTGCAAAAGGATCAGATACCAATAATTATAGACCAATTACATGTCTGCCATTGATGTGGAAACTGTTTACTGGAATATTTGCGGAGAAAATTTATGAACATCTAAAGAGTAATAGTGTTTTTCCTGACGAACAAAAGGGGTGCCGGAAAGGCTCGAGAGGTACTAAAGAGCAACTACTAATTGATAAAGCAATAATGCAGGATGCGAAGAAGAAGAGAAATCTGAGCGTAGCATGGATCGATTACAGAAAGGCTTATGACATGGTTCCTCATTCATGGATACGTGAAATACTATTGATGATGAAGGTTCCTGAGAATGTGGTAGGGCTTTTGGAGACAAGTATGGCTCAATGGAAAACGGTGCTGACAGCAAACAGAGAGGGGATGGGGCAGGTTGGCATTAAACGTGGGATATTTCAAGGAGATTCGTTATCGCCACTTCTTTTTGTAATGATAATGATGCCACTGAGCATCCTCTTGAAGAGAGAAAAACTGGGGTATAACTTTAGATCTGGTGACAGACGCCTCAACCATCTACTGTTTATGGATGATTGTAAAATATTCGGTAGAAATGAAAAGGAAATGAAGAGAATAGGAGAACTTGTGGGGACATATTCAGGAGACATTGGGATGGAGTTTGGGATTAGTAAATGGAGGGTGCTGGTGATGAAAAGAGGAGTAAAGGTTCATTCGAATGGAATAGTGCTGCCAAATGGAGAAATCATGAAAGAAATAAAAAATACAAGATATAAGTATTTAGGAGTGCTGGAGGGTGTAGGCATCATGAACAGAGAAATGAAAGAAAAAGTCAGGAAGGAGTATCCTAGAAGAGTGAAACTAATTGCAAAGTCGAAACTGTATGGAGGAAACCTAATGAAAGCAGTAAATGCATGAGCAGTCAGTGTTTTGAGATACAGTGCGGGAATTTTAGAATGGTCTGACAAGGATTTGCATGCCATGGATATAAAAAAAAAAGTTTTAGCAATGTTTGGTATATTTCACATTCGAAGTAGCGTAGCAAGTCTGTATCAAAAGAAGAAAGATGGTGGGAGAGGATTGCAAAGTGTAAACGATTGTGTTAGAACCGAGGAGATGTCATTGAAGGAGCATGTGGTTAGAAGTGGGGAGTGGATGCTTAAGGTTGTGGCCAATGAAGTGGAGGTATGTGAGACCAAGGCTGATTATGTGAAACGTATGGATAGAGAAAGGGCAGAGGAACTGGCTAGGAAGAAAATGCATGGAAGGTTCTTCCAGGATATAGCAGAAGTGGGTGATGAAAGATCATGGCAATGGCTTAGAGCTGGATATCTGGCTAAGAGTACTGAAGCTTTTGTTTGTGCAGCACAGGAGCAGGGATTAGGAACACCATTGTTAAAAAGAGTGGTTCTGGAGAGGAAATTGCTGCAGAATGTCGGATTTGTGGTAATACCTCAGAGTCAATTGTGCACCTTGCAGCAGGGTGTAGTGGACTGGCCCAGAGATGTACCGCAAAAGACACGATCGCATGGGACTCCGGATATATTGGGAGGTGTGTAAGAGGATTGGGGTGAAGTGTACTGGAAAATGGTTTGAGGGGGTGTCTGATGAAGTGAGAACAAGTGAGGATAGCAAGGTAAAGGTATGGTGGGACAAAAGTGTCATAACGAGCAAGCAATTGGAACATAATGGTCCGGATTTGGTCGTCATTGACAAGATTTCAAAAACTGGCAGATTGTAGACTTCTCAGTACCCTGGGACAGGAATGTGAGAGAGAAGGAGAATGAGAAGTGGAGCAATTATGCTCCATTGGCCTTGGACATAAGGCGTATACACGGAGTTAAAACACAAATAATCCCAGTCGTAGTTGGTACACTAGGAGTAGTATCAAGTCGTCTGGAAGAACACTTGAAAAACTACAAATCCCAGATGTTTTAGGCGGCCTTCAAACCTCTGCAATTATAGGTATCACCAACATCCTTAGGAAAACCCTTGATCTTTGAAGCTCCTGGTTTGACGTCGATTATTAAGTTGTGTTTTTAAAATTTGAAACTCTGAGTCTTAAACGCTCGTTTAACGTTTTGTTCTCTATTTGTTCACTTTGCATTGTTTTCAGTTTTTTCAATGTCGCTGATGAATTTACGCTGACTTTTTCCAACCTCTTATGGTTGATTCAGCGTAATGAAACCAATGGTACGACCTTGAAATATGTATATATAGTGTCGTAATAAATAGTGTATATATATATACATATATATATATATATATCGCAATAGTGTAAAATTCCATATATTACCAAGATAAAATTAATTATTATGAACAAAACTCATAACAAAAACGATACTTTTCTATAAAAATAATAAATGCACGCTAATTATAAATTTGATGAAAAGGTAATAACCAACTTAACAAAACGATGCACGCAACCCATCTAAGAATAGAAGAATATAAAACTAATAATATATTGCACAAAATTTTAAAACTCCAACTTAAAAATTAGAAACAATGATACTATTCACAATTCTAATGTAATACACGAATTCACTAGCCCATTTAAGGAAAGACTTTATAACCCGTCTGAATTCATACAGTACATACATTGGCAATACAACGACAACTCTCCCAGACGTCTGAATATCACATATCATAAAGCATATTTAATGCCGTATCATTTCTCATAATAAAACAGTAGTCAGCCTAAATAAGAAATATAGTAACTACAAATACTAGAATTATGTAAAAAATAATTACACATACAGATTATAGTCATACAAAAGAAAGTACAATCTAATATGAACAAAATAGCATTTAACATAATAACTAATATAGTAAATGCATTTAACAATTAAAAAAGTAAAAATTAAATAAGAATCAATAACTAAATAAAACCAATACGTAATTGCAACAATGAAACAATAGCCGAGTCAACCAGCGCTTCCTTATACTTGTTCCTTGCGAGATAATTTGGAAAATTATATAAAATCAAACAAACATAGCCTCTTTACAAAAACAATTTTGCTGAAGATCATGTGATCGAAAGCACCGATAAAAAATGGCAAAATCATTCGGTGGCACAGCATACACTATACCAGCTGAAACTAATAGATTGCTTTTCATGTCGAGGAAATCACCAGAAAAGAAATATAAACGGAGAAACTCCGTTGTATATATATATATATATATATATATATATATATATATATATATATATATATATATATATAATGATTGCAACGTCTTGTCAGACGAGTGCCACTCTCTCAGACACTTAAAGTCCATGAGCCCAAAAATGACTTCCATCTCCACAGGACCATTTTAATAGACAAATGTCTGAGGGAGTATCTACACACAGATGATGTTACATAGTTTTAGCTTTGTACAACAGCTGAGTCTCTCTCTCTTGGTTCAAAATGTTGAGATCCAGCAACAAGCTAGAGCAAGATAGCCAGCAACAAGTTAAACTGCAGACCAGCTTAATGCGGATACTGGTCTCCCGATTTATGGCTTTTTAAATCAGAGATTTGCTTCTCCTGTAAAGGTTGCCTTCACCACGGCTTACGGAAGCCTTCTCCATCCCACCACACACATACATGCACACAAACACACACGGTGCTAGTTGGCCGTTGACCTCGAAAAAGGATTCATATATATATATATATATATATATATATATATATATATATATATATATATATATATATATATATATATATACTAATCGAATACGCGTCCGGTGACGGGGACTAATTACATATAACATTAATCCTAAATTAATTGTTTTTTCGGAGGAAGGGTTAGAGTACGGTTTGTTTAGCACCTACTAAAAAATAAAGTTTAAACAAATTACGTTACTCATTCTGTTCACTAGAATAAATATTCCATAATTTATAATGTTTAGTCGTTTATTATTTCACTAAACACATGCACATTATTGACGTACCTATGCGCATTGATCCTTATGAAATGTTTTACTTAGGAGAACTCAAAATTCAATGTAAAGCACGGCCCTGTCGGTGGGGCATTAGAATACGCCGACCCCCCCCCCCTGCAGAGGGTAAAAGTCCCTCAATGGGGGTCCTGGATATGACCTTAAACTATATCCAGTGGTGAGGTCCCAGCTTGTGGGCTTTGGGGAGTGTGGAGCCACCCTTTAATTTCCATTGTTCCCAGGTCCACTCTGACCCGGAGTGGTAGTACCTGTTAGGGTCCCAACTATGGGTTAAATAGAAACCGACGTGAAAACAACAAATATATTCTATTAAAAAAAAAATTCTTCAAAATCTTTGGATTCGGCATTAAATAGCCCGAAAAGGATTGATATGCCGTAAAACAAAAACAACCAAACCAATGTCAAGTAAATAATTTCTTTATTAAACGTATTCTAATTCATTAAAAACGCTTTTGTTTTCGAGGAGGGGATGGGCGTGGTTCGATAGATGCACTCGAAATGTACAGTTTAAAAAAAGTGTTATTACCGGACTCCCTAGAATATATATTGCAGCATTCATAATGATGCGTTCATTAGCTAACGAGATTAACCTGTACACTCATATGTACACACGCACATACGCACACACACACGCCTTCCCCATATATATATATATATATGTGTGTGTGTGTGGTTATTGGTTAAAATAAGGGCTTCCTAATCAAGCACGAGTAAATAATTTTGAAGCAAACATTAGAAATAACGTTGGATTGGACAATTAGAAGTTTTACTGAAGCGTTTTGGGAGTTAATTTTTGATTATGTGATAAACATTCATTGATTCTGACATTATTATGTGAAAATTTTTCTCTTAAAATTCAAGGCACATCAATATTTGTTATTTTATGGGAATTTGCATCTCATTAATGTTATTTTGGCCATCCAATACGTGACAAACATAGTGACAAGAAAGACTTGTTGAATCCAAACAACACAAAATCTCGGTTGATCAGTTAAAAACATAGTGATCTACGTTGATGTAGACTATCGAAAATAGCAAGTAATAAAAAGTGGATATATATATATATATATATATATATATATATATATATATATATATATATATATACATATATAAAATTTAATTATTATAGTAAAAAAATAATTATGACATCCCCTTTAAGAAATTCATTTCTTATCGTTGAGCACTTTCCGTTGAATTAAAAAGTCGGTCAATTTAGCTCTTATGCGTAGATCATCGTATAACGATTTGATCACTGTCTGTCTGACGTAATGAACATTTAAATTAAAATGTTTAAAATTCAAAATGGTAGCCGAATGGATACGGCCTCCGCTAATCGAGCCAGAGATGTCTCGTGTTGCGGGGTTCGAATCGTTCGACTGGTAGTAATCGTGACACCCTGCACTGAAGAATCCCGAAAGGATGAACCACTAGTTTCTGTATGTATTTAATTATTATAGTAAAAAAATAATTATATAAATATATATATATATATATATATATATTTGTGTTTCTTTTTAGAAAATATTCACACATACAATAACAAAATTAAAACAAAAAATAAATATAGAATGCTTTTAAATTAAAAAATTACAACAAAGTATTAAACATTTTTTCTGTAATGATATCGTTTATATATCACTCACCATATAATTGTGGATACAACAATAGTATTTGGATGTCACATTCAAATTCTGAGCTACTCTAATTGAGAAAATGCCATAGATAATTATAAGAGATGCCTCTTATCTAATTCCTCTTACCCCCAGAAGAAAAACGATGTCCATTTATTTTTTCATCGGTGCTTTCATGTGAGATGCCTGAATGATCTCCAGTCAAGAGTCCCATCAGTAAATATTCACAGCAAAACCCACTGTAAATAATTCCCGGTTGTCCTTCGTGGGCATGCCACTAAACGGAACTTCTATAAGAATTTTTTTTTTAAGAACTACTCCTCTATGGATCACAATACCAGCACTATTTCCCAGATAATTTTTTAAGTTCAATGTTAACAAATTCTCGTTAAGACGTTTTAGCAAATCCTCAAGTTTAAGCCATTATATCAAATCCTGAAAATATTTGCTTCACAATTAATATAAAATCTTTACGTTACTCTCTATCTTCGAATCGTCTTCGACCCTTTATTAACGATGATTCATTAGTATAAAAAGCATAAGTGACTATTTGGCATAATAAACACCACCGGGAACTACAGAATCAGTTATGTTGTGTTCACGTTAACTCGGATATGTGTTTAATTATGTATTAATTGCGTATAAACGCAATCCATACACAGTTATAGGTAAATAAAACCTTGTCTTTACATAATAACGTATAAATAATAATTTACAATACGTATTTTGCTTTTGTGTTAAATAATTGGAAAATGGATTGATACGTCGTAAAGGAAGCACACGACATAAAGTAAATTTGTTATTTACTCCCAATTAGATTAAGAAAATGTGCTTGAATCATAACATATTTTTATGGAGCCAAATAAATAAATACAAGACCTTTGTAATAAATTCATTCTAAAAAATCGCGATGAAAATCCGAACTCCAAATAGAATTCTTGTTCTTCAAATGTTGAAATACGTTACTTTTACTAAATCTCTGGCACCAATATTAAATCTACTTTAAAAACCGACTAGTTGTTTTTAATCCCACATTTTCTTAGAGACAGTAGGTCTCCAGTCATGCAAATTAATTGATTCATGTATGCAAGTCAGTACGAAGTATTAAATTCAACTATTGTGAAAAGAAAATTTTCTTTTTACCCTCCGGTTGATGGCATGCACAATATGCAAATCATAATCACTTTTCAGTTGATAGGTTTTCTATTATCATAACCTTTGCTATAGATGTCGTAGTAAATGAAGTTGTCCCCAACACATTATAACACCTTATTCTTCGTAGGTCTTTTCAATAAAATGTAAGAGTTTCATATTCCTTTCGCTTGGTATATGTACACATTTTAATATTTAACTAGTTGGAATACCCGCCACAAGTTGAGTTTATAATAATAACAATCATTTATAATCTCTAATAGATACGCCCATAACTTACGTTAAAGCAATGGACACATGTTGATATGGGATAAACGAGCGTGAAAATATATGCTATCCGATTGAATTTAGCTTGAGATAAAAAGATATCCTGAATTCTAAAAAATATTTTCTATAATCAGACATAGAAACAATACAGTACCTTTAGAAATAAATATACACTTCTATTTAAAAAGGTTCATGTGTCCTCGTGCACAAATTTGAACTGTGTAATTATTTTCGTTCACCGAATAATTTCAATAACATCAAATATACTGCTTTGCTGCTAAACTACAGCATAGACAATTTAAGTTACAAGCATAAAAAGTTATCGTCATTTCTGTAATTAAGGCCAATATAAGTTTTTAAATTTTGAGCAAATTATTCGAATCTATATATTTTTGCATGATGTAACGACGATTTAAATTTTATCAAAATTCGAGATGAAAACATCTTACGCATAATTTAGTAAGTCATTTATAGTTTGTTATTACATAACTAGCAGGCCGCCCGACATGGCCCGGTCGTAAAATAGGCTTAAAAATGATATTTTGAATAATACAGAGTTCGTATTTATTCTTATACTAGCATGGATGCCCGGCGCTCCCGGGTGTTTGGAGGTGTGCGTTGAGCAAAAACAAAAACAAAACAAAAACAAACAAAAAACACATGTAGTAGTAGGCAAGCAGGCTCAAACCCGTACCGCTAAGGTCGAAAAAACGTGACGTCTTTGCTGTAGCGTCCATCGCCAAAACGGAAGTGGCAAAGGTTTAAATTAAGGCTAATCAATCGAAAAGAGGGGATGACTTTAAAAAATATCGGCCAAAAAAGTGACCCCTCCTTGTAGAAAGTTGTGAGTGAAGGAATTAATGTTTTTAGTCAATTTTTCGGTATTTGTCGTCCGAAGTATCGATCTTCAAAATGATACCAATTTCGTGAAAATCCGTCGCCTCTGTCGAAAGTTTTAGGCATACATACAGACATATAAACATTTAAACAGACAGGTGAGATTAATATAATAGATTATATTGGACCTAATGTGTAGTAAGGATTTAAAAAGTTAAAAAAAATGACTCGTGCGCCACCACCGGGAATCGAAGCTAAAACGTTTAGCTACCGATTTACTGTTTTCTTTGACGTTAATTCCTGTGCTATGAAGATATATTTGCTGCAAGGCTGAAAATTAAAGCATGAATCAATAGCTTTTACGTTGCGCATGGATTTTCGTAATCCTGTCGTTCGACCTTATACTGGCAAATTCCATTTCTTTAATTTTCACACTTTTCCACGGATTTTTCCCTACTAAAACCTAAATATAAAGTATCGCAATGTTTCGATTACCCTATATATTAAGTTTCATCTCTGTAGACAAAAACTGACAGAGGAGATGGTAGGCAAATTATATATATATATATATATATATATATATATATATATATATATTTTTTTTTTTAAAGGAGATTAGAACAATAGTCTAAAGAGCAGAGTGTATTTTAATGTAATAGTGAAATTACTAGTTTAATTAAAATACAGGAAAGAAAAAGTGTTCGTTGTAATCACATTACTATATATATATATATATATATATATATATATATATATATATATATATATATACATGCATAAATATATATGGAAATGGTTTTGTGTTTATTATAACCTTTTTACGCAAATATTACACAAGTATAAATCGTGTAGAATATCAGCATGGATATAATTACACGTGATAATAAACTAAGGATGATCATCTCATAAGAAACTCAAAAAAACTAATAGGAATTAATTAAAATCAATGTTTAAAAGATTATAAAAATTAGATAGATCTTTTGCAGATCAATGCAATTCCACGCCCATATATAACAAAGTTGGATTTTCTTTTTAAATGAATAGGAAAAAAATAAAGGTTTTTAATATAAATATCAACATGCACCCTCACACACACACAGAGTATAGATGGATACAGAAGAAAATATGCCATTCGAGGTTAAAGTTGAAATTCATTAAACAACATTAATCTACAAAAAAGAGTGTTAAGTCCGCTAAAAATATTTTAGAGTTAGGACTTTAAAAATAAGAGAATTATCATTCTGACAAACTCTATAGATAAGCACTTTGAGATTTATGCACAAGGAAAAGAAAAAAATATATTACATTTGTAGATCTAATAAGCTAAAAGTAGTCAACCGAGAAATATACAAGCACGATTATTTTTTTGTTTTTTCTATATGGAAATCTCTAAAAATATTCCATTCATATGCTTCTGTAGATCAACTTTGTCTTTGAATGATATTAATTTGGATGCTATTTATTCCAAAGTTTCATCATATAAAGTTTAAATAATGTATCGTTTTGATGCTATGATGTTTCCACCAGGAATATTTATTAATTAGGTTGAAATATGGCTACTTACCATTCCATATTTTGCAATGTTACTTAATTTGCTGTGATAGTCATATTTGTGTGAGTCTTTGCTACGCATCAACTGCAATAAAAACATAAATAGAACATTAAATAATAGATGACGAACGCGTGATTCGTTAGCTTACAGCCAGTTTTAATTCTACTTGCATTTCATATTATTCAGATTGTTGGACGTAGTGATTATATATTAGGTGTTATTCACACCATAGTTGGTCGATATAACGCCGACCCTCTTTAAGTGCGTCTTGTTGAACTCAGGGATCTATAAGAAATTTAAACGGAAACGTTTATTTAATCTCTTGGGGGTATATTATCTTAAGTAAGTTAAACCTTTTACTCGGTCATAGTTGAAGAACCGATAGTAAAGGCAAACCAAATTAAATCTGTGTTTAGCTGGAACTTGACAATGTTTATATACAGGGTGGAACGATAAAATTGTCGCCCTAGGAAAGACGACATGATTCTCTTCCCGTTTTATGAAAACTGTTTTTTTTTTTAATGCAAACCATCTACTAGTTAGCCAGTTGTGTACAAATTTCATGAGCGATAGGAGCCTTCCATCATGTCTTAAAGTGACACAATGATCAACGAGCGAGATCGGAGATGCGCCGCTGTACAACTAATGCTCTCTACTGATCCAAGCTATGACAACAGGACCATTTCCAACACCTTTAAAATGCAAATCCTGACGGTTCAATATTTGAGGGCACAACTCACCCAAGTTCCCAGCCACAGACATTGTCTTTAGTGTGGTTTCAAGTGAGGGCTACATCATGCTATCTTACATCTTTCAAGTCAGCTTTTAATTCAACACCAACACAACATTAAGACTGAAGGCGGCTACATAAAATAAATGTTAGCTCTACTACGTAATCAAGTTACCAGAATTAATTCTTTTAATAAAAGTATTTAAATAAAACTGTAGTGTTGATTTCTTTAATGCGACAAATTTATCGTTCTACCCTGTATCTAATTTTTTACGTTTCCTTATAAGATAAACCTATGTACACTCGATTCTTACGTAAAACCCGTTTATCGAACTAAGTAAACATTTAAATACAATATTGAACATATATATATAACATGCTGGTAATATATATGAACTGACACCAATGTTTAACCAATGAATGGTGAAGTGTTGTCTGTTTTTTATAAAATAAAACCATCCCGGAGACCCGCGAAATGAAAGATAGTTCAACAAAAACAATAATTTAGAAACATAAAATACAGAACACTTAAAAGTTCTATCTGTTTTTCATATGAAAAAAAGGTTTACAGTATTTGTAAGTTATATTTAGTTTCCAAAATAATTAACATCGGCACCCAGCACCTTCTGCACACGTGTCTCTCAATCTTCTTGCGGTAGAAGTCGGGGTTTTGGATGTAAAGAAGTTCCTGAAGATTTGCCGCAAGTCTGATTCATTAGTGAAAGATTTACAACGAGGATAATTAGTCAATGAGTAGAAAACCTGGTAATCGGATGGCACAAGGTCATTTGAATAAAGTAGATGGCACAAAATCCCCCATCCAAGTTGATGTATTGTATCTCTGATGATTCGAGCGACATGTGACCTGACGTTGTCATGGAGAAAAAGCATACCTTAGGAATCCACCAGTGCTGACTCCTTCTGGCGCAATTCTTGTCATACACGTTTCAATTGTTGCGAATATAGAACTCTGTTAACAGTTTGAACTGTTGACAACAATTCATAATGATCAGTTAACAGCCTGTTTACCAGACACAAATATAATCTTGAATTGGTACATTGACGGTCTTGCAACATAATGGACGGCATCCCGAGCATTAGCTTTGGATGCTTGGGAGTTTCGTATAAAAAACACTTGTTATAACCGTAAAGCAGTCAATTGAATAAGTATGCGACACGGTTGGAAAAGAACAGCGAGGTATAGGTTGCAATTAGTTGTCCCCTGTTTACTTCCAAGAACGTTTACAGAAACCACTTGCTCAATTTGTAGTTCTTATCTAGATAATTGAAGTGAAATATGTTCATCGGAAACGTTAAACTGTCTTACCACATGTTCGACTACCGTTCTTTTCAAAAGCCGCCTTCATTCTAGGCCTATGGTCGTGTACTGCGAGGCTCATCTCGAGAGAACAAATCTTCCAACTTGAATTTTGGAAACGAATGCTTCGCAGTTCATCCATTCACAGCACTATCTCCAAACGTTTGACATATACGACGACTTAATGCAGCTGATTTGAAGTCGTAAAACAAACAGCTTTGAACGAAATCTCTAGATATTTTCTCACAGCTGTCAGGCTTGGACGGACTCATTGCGCATATTTTTATAACGTTTGATATTTTCATTCCCGGCAGTTTAAATTTGAAAACAATTGCCTAACACATTTATGATGTAATTAAACTTTTTTCAATGGTTAATTAAAAAAAAGAAAAAAGAAAACTGGCCGAAATTTTAGTTACCTAGTATAAAAAATATATAGCTAAATCCAGGTTTCAGTCAAACTTGTTTATTGGAATGAATGAGCATCTACATAAATACTACTTACATACCAATTCAGGTAATTCACACACACACACACACGCATATATATATACATGCATACATACATACATACATATATATTTATATTAACGGGTTCAACACGTTGCAAGCAGTTTTTGAAATAAAATGAATTTATTCATGGTACTTTTCAAACCACGCCTGGTTTTATAGGTTTCTTCGTTCACTATGTGATTAACAAAACTCTACCGTATCGAACACGTTTCCGTTCTCCTCCCACATCGACATGTATGGCCAAATCCAGTCACAGCCACATGTTTTTTTTTTTTAAATCTGTGCTGTTCTTTCCGCTGCTATGTATGGCCAGACAGAACGCGGTCGTCCATTTTTGTTCAAAGTTCATATTGCATATTTTTAAAAAGTTCTTTCGCATGTGCTTCCAAGTGGTTAACACCTCCCACATGATTTTCCAAATATATTTCGCCGGTACATTCCACGCCTCGCTATCGCGGCTCACATGGTTCCAAATCTCTGCCATCTTCTTTCCCTTCACTTCATTCACTGTGACATCAACTCGCACCACATTTTGGTTAGATGCCGCTGATGTTAACAGTTTCGTGACACACAGACACACACAGACACACACACAGACACACACAAACACACACACACAAACACACACACACAAACACACACACACATATATATATATAATTATTAGTAAAATTATTTTGTATACCTAAAGACACTAGCGTTTTGGGAATCATCAGTGCACAGAGTCACGATTACCTCCGGTCGAGAGATTCGAATCCAGTCACGAAGACATAGCTTACACCATTAGTAAGGAACTGACCCCTCGACCAGCGTGATTCGCGGCGAGAATAAATTGAAATTAACATCTATAAAAGGGTAAATGTCATTCAAGAAGGTCGAGAGTAATTAAGTGATTTTAGTATCACGTTCTGCGCACGTGGGTTAAGTTACTGACTTTTTAAAATTTAACGTAAAGTGCACAACGATAAGAAACCAAATCGTAAACATATATATATATATATATATATATATATATATATATATATATATATATATATATATATATATATAAAGTGAGTAAGTGAGAGAAATATCGAGAGAGAGAGAGAGCAAGAGAGAAAGAGAGAGATATAAAAAAGGAGCAAACCAAGTAATGTGTTTTGTTTCCTTTTTATTTCTCTATTTTGTCAGAATATATATATATATATATATATACATATATATATATATATATATATATATATATATATATATATTTCCCTATAAGAGTTTGGAATGAAAGGATACTCTAACTTAACATCAAAATCTGACCCCCAAGATCGCCAGGAGCATGGAATATGTGCCTATATTAAAGATGGCTTTCCATGTGGTAGGGAAATCTCCAAAGAAGATCCTAAGTTATCCTATATGTGCTTCCGAATTGCACTTCTGCGTTTATACTTGTTCTCTATCGCTCCCACAACAGCTGAGTTACTATCTGAGAAAATTGACAACATTCTATCTGTTCATCCTTCGGCTAACATTCACGTCTGTGGAGACTTCAATGTTAACAATGTGGGATCAAGTAAAGATTAGATATCTCGTAGCAGATGACAAATACTGGCGAACATTTCAAGTGACACCGGTTGTTCGACTTTGACATTGCCGGTGATATTTTGTAAACACGTCAAATAGCAGGCATGGCCGAATGTTCGCGAGCAAGATTTTTTTTTTAAATATATTAACAAACTTTTAAGATTTAAAAGAAAAAATATATTTACAAAACATGTTTTTTAATATTAAATATTTACAAAACTTTTAAGGATAAAAAAAATGTTTTCTATTCACACAAAACTTTTTAATGTAAATAACAAAACGAACGCAAATTTAACAAAATATATTTAAATAAATGACACATCTTTTGTTTAAAATTGTTGCAGGTGTAAATACTCACCTGGGCCCAATGCACCAAATTTTGTACAGATGTACCGGCGGGTGTGTGTGTGTAATAAACAGTGAGGCGAGACTGCAATTAATGAATACAATAAAAGTTAAAAAAAAAAAAAACGAAAAACAAAAACAACAATTCTGACGTCTTTTTAAAATTCGATTTCCTACTGTCTGAAAATCAACTTTTTACAATGGCTGATGAATAGACAATTTTAAAGCTTTAATTTTAATTTTAAAGGTAGCACACACTGATATTTATTGAAAATCAAAAATAATAGAAAATGAACAGAGGTATACGTGTACCGTATTCGCAGTAAGATAAACTGGACTTTTTACACTGAAGAAAAAAAAAGAGACTTCTAACCAATCATAATCAATTCACTTTATAAAATGGCGTATTTCCAATTCTTTCTCAAATTTTGGCATTACATAATTATACTTAAATCAAATTTAATATTTGTCAAGAAATAAAATATATAAATGGTATAAAAATATCCTAAATAAACGTGCTGTTAAATATTTTTAATCCTTAAAAAGTATTTTTTTTACATAAAAAATCAATATGATCTGGTGACTGAATGGTGATTTCATTACTATGGAAACTGTGTAGAAGCCGATTATTATACAGAACAATTAATTGACATCTACTGTTTTCGTTTGAATATGACAATCATGTTTCTACTTTATATCATATTAAGAAAGTTGTAGACCTCTCAAAATACATTAGACTTTTTTAAAAATTAAAATCACATTACTAGATATTAACCAATAATAACGTATTATTTCACCGAAAATTTAAGCATGGGGGCATTTAAATGGAAAGAATTGGGGTTTATTAATAAAATTGCAATAACATGTTTTTTAAGCATAATATCTTTGATAATTTCTGGGTATTTATAACGTTTACCTCATTCTTTCTCTTAACTGTTAATATGAATGAATCCACACATAAATAGCATTTCTTTTTTAGCTTGAAATGATCTAATAAGCTTGTTTTTGTTTGTGCTTTTAAAGTTTATCAGCATCTTTTTACATTCTGGTCTTGTGATGTAATATTCAGTGATATGATGTCACGTTCGTTTGATACCACTTCCCTATGTACGTGAATTAACTGCCATAATATTAGTGGGTATTTATTTGCTTCCCCACGAGAGCCAATTAGACACAAGGTCGTCTTTTTAATGTGGGGGGGGGGAAACCAGCTCCCCAAAGGCAGGGTCCAAATTAAAAAAAAAACTAGCAATTGTCTGATATGAAAGGTTGCCCCCACATTGACAGAAACTGACCACTTTAAGTGCAACATCTGAAGAACACATGCTACACTTTGATCTTTTACTCTTGAACCTGTCAATATATTAGTGTGGTCAAGAATTTATATATATATATATATACATATATATAAATATATATATGTATATATGTATATATATATATATATATATAAGAAAAATTGAAAATTAAATAGTAAAAACATGAGGAACTATTTTACCGTATATATATATATATATATATATATATATATATATATATATATATATAGAGAGAGAGAGAGAGAGAGAGGGAGAAAGAGAGACGAATAGATAGTGATTTGAAAAGGTATATTTGGGATAGAGACTAGCATTACTTTAATTAAAAAGAGGCTAGAAGCTATAGCCATTACAAAAGTGAAAACGGGAAGAGGAAATGTTTTTAAGAACGTACCTTGTTCATATGAGGACTAAATGTTCCTCCAATCATTTCTCCCATCTTGACACAAGCTGACATTGATCCGCACAATGTTGTTATTAACGAATCTCTTTTATGACTGGTGCTGAAAATTGATTTTCTTCCCAAAGTGAGGAACAGAGTCTGCAAAATTAATAATCATTAATAATTAAGACAATGCGTTATAAATAGATGGAGCGAAAGATTATATTTGTTAACATTTTAAAATCATTTATAAAAAGAAATCTTCAGGTACGTTTAGACAAAGCGTTCACTTCGAGTCAATCCACCAATCCGAAATCAAACATTGTCAGACTTTTCCACCATCTGATCCACTCACCATGCTTCAACTTTAGCTACTATTATAGTATTTCCCATCCTGCTTCAACCATACTTCGCATAACAAAATAAACGTATTCTGTATTTAAACTCTAATTTAAAAGCTTTGGGAAGTGTAGATTCATCTCTTAGTAATTAATCCTCCCCTGTCAATCTTGACGCGGAGTGTTAACATCTTTAATGATTCATTGCATCGGTTAAGGAAGAATTTTCTATTCCTCTCTTTAAAAAATATCACAAAGAAACTTTTTAAATGTATATACAAGACTATAGAATGTATTGCAATATACCATTTGATCTTCGATGCTTGAATAGTAAGATGTTAATACGATCTAATACGATCTGGTCTAAAAACTGTTGTGGTTCAAAATATACAGCTAACCGGTAGGGAAGCCAACCTTGATGAATGCTGTCATAAGCGTACTTAAGACCTGTCATCTAAACGAAGATTATGTTTATTGTTCGTATTTCGTGAATAGTGTTGACCAATATACTTTCCCCAGATGGGCTACTATAATGATAGGAGAGAATGCGACAATGATTCACTTATAGTTTTGATGATTCACTTATAGTTTTAGATCCATTTAAATAATTGATATATGTTTCCTTAACTATTTCCTTTGGTCATAGTTATTTTCAAAAGAAGTTATGGTAGCTGAAAACATCCCTACTCTACGTAGGAATTCGTATCAATTTTAAACTAAAATTAATACCAAGCTTTGCACAATAATTGAATGAGAGGAAGTCAAATCGCTGTAACTAATGTACTATAACAACATTTCGACAAATATAAAATTGAACCAAGCAAAAACGTAGAAATGAAACGATTGTTTGGTGACGTTATCATTTTTCTAGCTTCCTAATTACATCAAAGTATTTTCAAGTGTAAACATATATAATCATATTCAATTAATTATTGCATCTCATTTATTATAAAATGCTCATGATCAAGGAGGAAAATAATTTAATATATGGAATTTTTATATGAATTATAGACACAAAACAATGAAAAGTCAATTAAAGAAAAAAGATTTTAATAAATTGACAAACATCTTCTGGGCGTTCGAAAATATATTAATTTTTTTTTAGCACGCATATACGCTTATACACGGATATTTATTTCTTCTTTTAAAGACTCATCAGTGTGGTTCTATTCAATCAATGCATCTACCTCAAGCGTTGAACTCCGGATCTCAAGTCATCACATATTGCGACAGCCCAACATTTTCTCTCTTTCGACCGGTTTGCTAGTTGATGAAGCAGGATATATTCTACCGTATTTAATTACGCTTATTCGTTTCATGAGAAGATTCAATTCTGTTCTAATATATACCTATACGCACATGTGTATATACTCACTTACACTTAGATATAGTATCTGTTTTTGTTATTTATTAAATTAAATCCATATTTTAGATGTAAGAAACTACGCAACTTTTTCGATTTAATAAAACATATACAAAGTATTTCAATACGTAAATTTTATAATAGAAAATTTTGAAAATAAAAGAAGGAATTAAATGGAGAAAACAAAACAGGCATACGGCGTAGAAACTGAATGACAGAAGAGTAGAGGCATATACAGGGTGGTCGCTAGAAAAGCGGGATATTTGAAGGTCAGCGTAGATCATGAATAAAATGCGTGATTGCTATTTTTTGATTGCTTTTGTAGTCGAATGGGTGTGCAATCTGCATATTGATTTCATTACATCTTGCTTATTTATTTCTTCAATTTAGATTTTGATACCCACATCATGGAATGATATCCCACAAGTTACATTTCAAAACGTCACACGAGCTTGGATTTCTAGGTTAAGACGCTTCAGTGAAGTGCACGAACGACATTTTGAGTATCTATGAGTATAATATAACATTTGTCTTCGAAAAACTTTGTAAAAATTATTCTTTGTAAAAATAAATCGTTGTTTGACAAATTTCCCGCTTTTCTAGCGACCACCTGTATAACGTGACAGAGAAAAACGGAAATAGAGAGATATAGATCGACAGTTAAATATACAAAGGAAGAAAGTGTTTGCTATTTCCGTTCTATAAACGTTATATAGAAAGTTAAAAGTGTTATTATAAATATGGAAACACTTTCTGAAAACTGTAAATATGACTTTTAAGTTTAAAGCGATAAAATTTTGTTCTTTGCTGCCTCGTCTTTTTATCATAAAAGAAAGTAGCATTTTTTTCCTGCCTAAGCCTAGCGTTAGACTGAGTTTTCATGGATAAAACGTCTTTGCAAAGGCATATACCCGTGTAAAATATTACGTGGACCGGTTTCCCTGCTGACAAAAAATTGGTCCTTTGAAAATCCACTCTCTGCAAATTATTTTCAAAAATGTCATCAGCGATCAAATACACTTTGATCAATGCCATTGATCAAACACTCAGATAGTGTTTCTCACTGACAATCATTCCGTCTCATTAACGTTCCGTATTATTTGGATTATTCGAACTAGTATTTTTATCTTTGGTGCTGATAGTTCGAATAATTCAAATAGTACAAATTATAAAACCACATCTGTAAAAATACAGAAATATAATATCATTACTATTTATCCTTGGCTTGCGATTGGCATCGTAATGGGGTGATCCAATATTAAAAATAACAAACAAAAAATGTTATCTAAAATAATATAAAATAATGCTGTTTATTACCTGATCGCTCAATGCTGAATACGACGTTGCTGTCGAGGTCATGTGTGCAGCATAGCCGACTGGTGACAACGTACCCAAAAACCGAATCTGAATGAGACAAATCAATAATAACGAAAGTGATTATATATGTTATATTATGTGGTAATGTTGCATGTTTAAAACTGGACGTATCTAAGCAGCCGCTTGACTTTGCCAGCAACATGAAGCCAACCACAGGATTATGCCGATCGTCGCCGAGGATAAAAATTTACCAACAGTATAAATCAAAAATAATAAGTAAATGGAAATCATAGATATAAAAAAAGAAAAAGAAACAACGACCTATCTTAATTTCTCTTTTATTCATTTAATGTTTCATGGCAAATATATTTTTTACGCAGGGGGGAGAAGAATTTACTATAACCATTTTTTTGTATACTTTTGGCTTCAATTTTATTTTATAGATAATGAAACAAAAGTTTCTTTTCTACAAAAGAAATTATGTATTTGAAAAGTTTTTAAAAAACGTTCAAAGTAACACATTTTTTTCAAGTACTTTTTGCTTTGTCCAAATTTGTATTTTGTAAAATAAATTGCAAGAAAAGGTTTTAAAAACATTTCAATTGTTAAATTTTTTATTTATTTTCTTGTCAAAAAATTGTAAGAAAATGTTTGTGCACCTCCAGCCACATCCGTCGCTTAACGATCCTCTCTTCACAATGATGCATGTAACGCCACATGTAATGTAGTTCTTTTAAGGATCTAATTAATTTCTGATTTTAACTAATAAAAAAAAACAAAAACAGAAACAACTACTTATTCGGGTGTCTTCACGTGTTTGTCTAACATTCATAAATTCATAGTGTTGTTAGTCTCCATGCTTCCCATTAATATCTACAAGTTTTCTTTTTTTTTATTTCTTTCTCTTTCAATATTTATCCGAAAGTCGTCTGCTTGTTGCCGCATATTTTGATTGGCTAATAGGTATGTTACGGCAGATTATAGGCAAACCGGAGCGGTTGACATTATGTTCCGGGCAAAGCCGAGCGAATGCTTAGATACGTCCAGTCCAAAAAAACAAATCAATTAAAAAAAAAATTACATGCAAGTGATTATATGTGTTATATCATGCATGGTGTAGTTTACGTCCACTTTGTGATTGTTGTTCGATCGGTTTCCGGGAATATAATTCTCTAGTGATGGTTTGAAAAGTTCCCCTAACGCGAACGAAATGAATTCTTATTAAAAACTACGATGTTTTTGTTTTTGTCATTTTTCATGTAATATTATGAATATTGCCTAATACTTATATTGAGCAACCTAAAAGGATTTAACCTACACAAAACTCCATGAGGATAATCCAACGCGGATTCAGCGACACACACACACACACACACACACACACACACACACACACACACACACACACACACACACACACATATTTATAATTATGTATGATCTTACTAACACTGTATCGTACTTATTTGTTATTTCTTTGTCTTTACATATATATATATATATAATATATATATATATTATTTATTTATTAAAAAGTATGTTACATATTACAGTATTACTGAGGCTTACCATGTTTTCTGTAACGTGGATTGCCATTTACCGTTTTAAAGACCGTTACCATCTATACAAATCTCTAGCGACTCACGAAATGAAAGCATAGTAGAATTGAGTTCAAAGATTACTGGCAAAACTTTTCGGTGAATTCGCTTAAAACTCCCTTTAAGAGAAAATACCGAATCAATAGGGGAACGTTCGTTTGTATATCTTAATCGTAACTAAATGTCGATTGTATATTTTAATTGTAACTAAATATTAGAATAAACTAAATCCAATATGAAGATGGATAAGATATAGTAAAATTCTTTTGCAACCATTTTAATCGACTTTCTTTAATAGTTTTTTTATTTTTATTCACATCATGTGTCAGAGGAAGGCTCATGAAAATCGAAAGTGTTTGCAGATATGACGAGTTTCTGTTAACACTCAGGCAGAAAAGAAAATCATTGATCCACCAACTCAATAGCCGTTGTTGTTTAATTACTGTTGTTTAATCACTCATTCATATGTACATATATATTTATAATTATTAAATATTATGTAATTATTCAAATTATTATCCAAATATTTTCTTGTTAGAGAATCCTCTGTGTGGAGATATCTGTACAGCCGGTCACACAATTCGAATCCGACTGACATGAATAAGCTTTTTAACCAAAATCCATTCATCTTAAGCAATGTGGCCGTGGTAACAGCTATGCAGACTGAAGAGAAATAACGTCTGTTATGTTTTATCAAGCGAACATGTCGTAAACATGTAAAGGAATTTATCAAGTATTTATCTAATTATAAAACTTTTTTTATTATCCACATATCAAAATCAAATGTCCCACCCCAACTGAGAAACAATCTTTAGTATAGAGTGAAGTCTACCGTCGGTTTTCGATTCGGACATAGTACATGAGCCAATTTTTAACTCAATTTCGATATAATATAATCCGATTTCAATCGGATTATAACTATTATATATATATATATATATATATATATATATATATATATATATATAATTTTAAACATTAATGTTCATCTATGTTTTTCCAGATGCCATCGGGCCAGAATTGCGTGTTCTATTATTTTTCCTGCCATTATTTTTTGAGAATAAACATTTGCTATAAATATTTTTATTGCACCTTCAAAAGAACCATAAACTCAAAATGAAACAACTTTATGCTCTCAGCTTTTTTCCTCTAACGAAAATGTGCTAAATATTTGGCAAGTAAGTTTAAAATTAAAATATTAATGCCATTGTTTAAATGTTAATATTGCTTTTCATTTAAATGTCTATATGTATAGTTAAATCAATATATTTCACTATTCATCTCTGTATACACTTAATACAGAAGGTCGTATGAAGTTTAATGTTGACCACTCGTACCAAAGAATTTATCGCGATAGTGTTTGCGCAACACAGTAAACATGTCATATGTATCTCATATTTATTGAGATATTCATTAAAAGGTTTTAATCACGTTGGTATGCCGTCAATATTGACAGTAAAAAATAAGTGTCCGTGCAGAAATACTACAGACTCTTTATTAGAGAACGACGACATCTTCGTCCTGAGGATCCATTATCATGTACATCAACATAACCTGTATAACACACGAATAGAAGTTTTGTTTTCCATCATGTGACGAAGCCGTCCAAATAGAATATGCGATTCGTTTTTTTTTATATTCACCAGTCTGAAACACTACATAATTTGAATTTTCATAAATAATTTTGTGCCCAGTAACAAAAGCACAAACCAACAAGTTGGAAATAGCGTGGGTATAAGTCATAAAAATATGCGTCCTATGTTTTCTTCAGTATCGAATAAGCAGAAGTTTGAAATAAGAAGTGGTTTGGAAAAAATCCCAGATATTATTACTAGACTTCTTTTCTTTAACAACTACCAAAACCGTTCTCAACGACTGATTGCCAAGACAAATAACACCGTACGCAAGAGTTCATCGTTCAAACAAATAGACACATTTCTAAAGCAATTACTGAAACCCTAGAAAAAGACTTTCAGTCAGTATTGCGATGAGGCCGTAAGTGAATATTAACATGCTACGCTACAATGACTAAACTTCCACCCTTACACAACCACAAAAAAATTTCCCAACCACCGAGAGCACATCTTTCAATCTTCTTGGCTTAACATTGACTGACAGCATGAATTAAAATAAATACACTGATGTGTGCTGCAAAGAAAGGGGGTCCCTTACTATGCTAGAAAATTACTCGTCTTATAATGTATTCTATATTTTTTACAAAATCACAATTCGCCCATGCATAGAGTATTCTCGCTATATCTGGGCTGGTTTATCCAACAGTAGTTTCTCACTTTTAGACATGATCCAAAATCAGACAAGTACCAACCTCTGTCCCATCGCCACAATGTTGAATCCATGCGCCTGTCTTTCAAATACTTTAATAGAATGTGCTTTGATAAACTCATAGCACTATATTCCGCCTGGACGTACATATTCCCTACTAACCTGGCAAGCAGCAAATCCCACCCCTTTTGTTATGGTCCCTAGATGCTTGAAAGTCTTCTACTCTAATAATCTTTTCCCTCTGACTAGTAGACTTTGGAATTTCCTCCCCGTTTCTTGCTTTTCTTACTCCATAAATTTAAATGTAATGTGAATAGACACATCTCGCCTCGACTCCATACATACCTCTGTTCGATACAATAACAAATAGTAGCTCCTTATTTTCCAAGTGGTAATATGTCAGTTTGTCGCGAAAAAGTGTAAAAAAAAAAATACACAAGGGCTGAATTGTCGTGATAGTTTAAGTAAAAAAACAATTTTTTTTGGTTTTTGTATGTCGAAAACGTCTTTTCACTGGAACAATCTAACTTAGTTTAATATGGTTCCAATCACTCATCACTCATTAACGTTATAATTTACATAGACACTCTGACGGATACATAACAGATGACGATATTTAATATGTATTAATATTGCGTTAATCTAAACTTCATGTTATTTTATTTAACTTTTAATTTCTTAATTTCAAATCTTTAAGCATATAAAATGTTTATGTGAAAACAATATTAAAGCAGGTCGTTCCTTAGATAAAAATAATTCTATTCAGCATTATTCAAATTTAATCGTATTTGTAACTTTGCAATTTATAACAAATTGTATATTTATTTATATTTTAAGAACATAATATTCTTCATGGTAGATTTTATTTTTTAGCTAGATATCATTAATTAAGTATCATTGATATATCAGTATCCTTGCTTTATTTTCATCCACTCACTTGGAGTTCTCACACAGAATATAACCAGCGAATGCTCATTTGCAATACTTTGCGGTATTTTCTAAAGTCTGAATGACAACAAGTCTCTCCTGATTTCAAGTCGTCTCTTTCTCTATAGATAACCAGGTAACTCCGGGTTATCGTAATAGCCGCTTATCATTGATTTCTCGATAGCATCGATCATTGGTATTGCAAAAAGGCTCTCCAAGGCTCCAGTTCTGTCCCCACTCTTTCAGTGGACGCCTGGCTGGTATTCTCCATACTTGGCCCTTCCGGACTCTTCACAACTTTTTCGTTCGGTAGCGCCATCCGATGTAGACGTAAGCATTTTTAGAAGAAGGTGCATAGTATTTTGCGGTTTCAGTTTTCTTGATTCTGTGTGTTCTATTTGTTATTGCTAGTGTTAGTAGTCCATGTGTGCTGGTTTGAACGTTTGTTATTGCTGTACGTCTTCTAAGCGTCCCCTCTTATTCCAATCCCTCCCTTTTTTTCACGATAATTCCTAGTTATCCTGTGATGATTAATGCAATATTGCCTTTCTTAATGTTCTATATTCCTTGTAGTTGTCTGGCGAGTTCCGTAGGTTTCCTTCTCATTTGTGGCTCCTTGATTTTTATCATGTCATCTGCTAAAACGGCAAAACTTACAATTTTGTCGAACTTTTCTTTCTTATTTAACTATTATGATATCATATCTCCTCTATTCTAATTGGATTTAGCTATTTGTAACTCTGTATCCTTATTTGTTAACTGTAAATTGGAAGTTATTTCCATTTCTTTATAAAATGTTGTTAAAGAAAATCAATTTGTTGAATAAAATTTTGTTAGTAGTGATAGACATTACGCATTAGTTGACATCTTGGTAACATTCAGTTACATGGAGGATGTTTGCGGATTTATTCGAACTTTATGAAAGATTATCAGACTATGACATATTTAATAACATCACGTGTGAGGCTGATTTTGATAAAGTGCGTTAGTATATTTTACTACTTAGTAAGTGCAAGAAAGGGCACAAAAATTACTAACGTAGGTGCATAATAATCTGCGGATTGTTTTAGTAAATAATAATGCGTGGATTGTATGGGGAGGAATAAAAAAATGAATAAACAAAACATTTTGAATAAAAATAAATAAAATGGAATTTAATAAAAACATTCCGTCATCAGATTTAACAGCAACGCGCAGGCAATAGAAACATCAAAATAAATTTAGTATCAAACTCTGCATAATGACACTTGATGGATTTAACGAGTGCCGTTACTACTTACTGTCTGCCCGAATTAAAATAATAGCGGATTTCTTTTTTGCTAAAATTAAATGAAATTATAAGTTAACAAATACACAAAGAAAAAGCAAATAAAAATTGAAAATTGACGGTATTAATAATACGTAAGTCGGTCTTATGCGTAACAATATTTCTACTTGACAGCTCAACTAATCACACTTCCGGTCCCGCTGTACGATGTATTCCATTTTAACGACATTTTTGGTCTGTTTCATTTTGGAAAAAGACATTGTATTCTCAAAATATTAAAGACTTCAACCACCCTGGTTATGTCAAACAGTAAGTGCACGTTTACTGTTTTGTATCTGCGATTGTTATTGCAAAACATATAAATATACGAAAAAAACAATAAAACAAAAATATACAAAACCTTTTTCATTTCTAATTCTTATATTTGGGACGATTAATCGGAATCGGGAATTAGAAAAGTCGTGATGTTTTGGGGATTCAGTATTGGTATCAGAAAATGTTATGCTTATTTTCCGATGCCAAAACGATTTATACTACTTCAATTTGTCCTTGCTTAAAACTTAACTTTCCATTGCTTATACTTATAAGAAAAAGATAAATATGCATAGATTGTAAATTATCTGTAGAACTAACTCTATAAATCATCACACAAGTCTATTTTGACGTTTTCCAAAATATGTACACATATCACACAGGTATTTATGATGATTTTCCCACTCCTGCTAAACATGTAACAAATCGATTGCTAAACATTTAGCGATTTAGAAAGAATCGAAATAAAATTAGTAATCGTACCGGAATCAGAAATTTAAATAGAATCAGTAAGTGTATCGAAATATGACAAATAATATTGGAATCGCCAATCACTTGAAAAAGGGCGGATGTAAAAATAAAACAAAATGGAAAACTATTCCTTGGGGCGTTCATCGTCTTACCTTCTAAGAGAAAATGCCAGCATGATAAATGTGCTTGCCATTCAAAAGAATTCTATAGTTTATAAATTATTGTTTGCACGGAGCTGACCATGTAAGCACACGATTTATTTTAACAAAGTTTGAAGAATATTCGAGTATTTTCAGATATAAATCTAACATCAGTAATAACCTCGTTTATACAACTATTTTCTCAGACCAGTATTTCAACGAGTACCTTTTCCGTTTTATACAGTACCAGGACAGACTATAATTTCAATATTCTCGAAGTGTTACTTATTGATAATTCTATGTAGACTGAAAGTTCTTAAATATCAGTAGGTGATATTACACGATCCAAATTTTCCATAATTTTGAGGGTTTCTCCCCTTCTTTTTCTAATAATTTCATTTACTTGAAAATATGTTATTTCCCTATTTCTCATCTGATTTTCTTAGTTATTAATTTATTATTCTGGCGTTTCCTTTCATAGTGTCAGACGATAAATCCTTAAGGAAAACATTAGCGATTTCCATTTTTCCATCTGCCCAGATTTTTCTGATTAAATGAATATTATATATATTATTTTTTATTGGAATCCTTCGAGATAAGCAATTTGTGTACTTATTTGTGGACTGTTATCCTCTGGCCTTATTCAGGTGATTAATCGCGGCAGGACGAGGATGAATTGGCCGGTGAAACAGCATCAACTATGAAGATGAGGATAATGTTCGCAAATATATAAATAAAATATATATTGTTCATTTTTAAATACACTTACATACATACATACATACATACATACACACATACATACATATATTATATAAAATGAAATTTGTGTGTATGTGTGTGTGTGTGCGTGTGCGTTCGTCCCCTGTAGATTTCATAACGGCTGGGCAGATTTTTATGAAATTTGAAACATACTTTATGTATCTGGCAGTGTTCTCAGATAGGGTTTGTATCGGAATGTTTTCGACGATAATCTAAAAATATCCATGAAAGAAGGAATGGACAGTTTGACCAAATACAGCATAACACCACTCGTGCATTTGAGAAGTTTTATAACAACACAAACAGAAAGGATCAATATATACAATCAACAGTAGGCTATTTTATATAACAGGGGCCCGTTCGAAATAAATGTTTCTGTTTAAAGCACACTTGAATCATGCTATTTGACTTTTCCCCTTAAACTTATTCAAGTTATCATCACCTCACAAGCAGAAAGGCCAGACATATAAGAGCAACAGTCGTATTTTTGATATGACATAGGCGCGTTCGAAATCAATTTTCTGTTTCGAGCTCAATTAAAACAGGATACTTGACTTTTTCGTTTTAAATTTTAATTCAAGCCGTAAAAATAATTTTATAAAATCAACAGTAGGTTCTCTACAGTGCAATGTAGCCTACAATATGTTGTAGACTAAGTCACTGCGGGATGTCAAGTGAAGATTCCTTCCAGTGCACCATGATCGGCCCCCTACTAGAACAGACAATAAATCGTTTTGCTTGAAAAATGAGCGAGTTAACAGATTTCGATGATAATAAAAATATGGGAGTATGAATATTCGTATATCATCATTCGATCCCGGGCAACGTCTGGTATCCTTGCTTGTTTGTTTTTCTTGCTATTTGCTGTTTGTTTGTAAGCAAAGAATTTGAGCACTATAAAAGTGGTGGACATATGTTTGTTTAAAATGGACATTTGTGGAGGTTATTTACGGGCGCCGTCCCCATGGGTCGATAGGTAGAATTGCCGACTGTCAACACGATGTTTCCTGGTTCAACTCTCGGCTTGGCAGAGGTTCTAGTCTAGCCGCACTGATGAGTTGTGATACAACGAAACAGTACGTATGTGGATGACTATAAATCTCTCTCTCACTTTCTCTCTCTATATATATATTTAGTGGAAATGGTAATTAATAAAAACTGAAAAAAAGTGCTCAATACTGTTGTAGAGCAAATATGCGTTTTATTTTTTATTACCGTATCTTTCTGTTAAGTTACATTATTGTTTCAGCTACCCGGCCGTTTTATTTGGCCGTCTGTAGCTTTTTTTTTCTGTAAAAGTCTGAGGAAGCTACAGACAACCAAAAAAAAAAAACGGCCGAGTAGCTGAAACAATAATGTAACTTAACAGAAAGATACGGTAATAAAAATAAAACGTGTATATATATATATATATATATATATATATATATATATATATATAGTTACAAAATAAACATATCAACAAAGAGAGAGAGAGAGAGAGAGAGAGAGAGAGAGAGAGAGTTATTATATCATTACTCTAATTCACAGCTAGTTTACATCTCCATCTCGCTAGTTCAGGATCTCTGCAAATAACGACAATCACCACAATGCCTATCTATTTATCTCGATTTCTTTCTTCTAGTCTATAATTAATAGATTCGTTTGTTCTTTAGGAATCAGAGATTGAAAATAAGATAGATATATTTTATTCCTCTGCTAAATGAAAGTTTATATGTTACACAATATCATGAACAATATTGCACGAAGTGAAAAAGTATTTTATTTGACCTGTTAACATATGATCACTATTTAAAAAGTTGAATATTTATATATTTTGAATAGAATTAAAATATTAAATATTATATTATTCTATTATGTCCTATTTATTATGTAATCTTTTCTCATTATTTTACTGGATAAACGGTATAACATTTTTTTATATCCTAAGGATATGACGTCATATCCGTCCTACGGTGAATTAAGAGCGTTCACATATCGCTAAAATGTGAAATAAAGAAAGAAAATTATTGCCGTATCTAACGAGAATAATATTATTTTGGGGTCTAATATTTTGCTTACTAGAAATGAAAATGCAAAATAAATTATTTATATTAATAAAATTGAAGTAATAATTTTAAATTGATATTATTCTTGATTATTTCATTTTGTTTAATTTTTTTTATTTTAACTTTCTTTGCACTCGCATAGTTATAATAAACTAGGAGTATGACATCCCCACAGTTCGGCAGTTGATTGTAAGTGTTACTACATAAGAGAAATTGGGATTAAGAGATTATTGTAGTGAATTAAACATAGCTTTGTAGCTTTGTATATAGATTTTTAATTGTTGCTTTATCTGCATCATCTCGTGTCATACGTACATATCTTTGTTTTCGTTGTAAACCTTTAAAAATGTCATAAATCCTGTTTATTTAAATGTCGTGAGATCCATCCGATCAATAAGTAAGCCAGAAGTCGGAAATTGGATAACATCATCTATTGAATATTCATCTCTTTTAAAGCCTGGTAAAATTTCATGGCACTATACAATCCCTATAGCTAACGTCGATCGCAATTGACTCTTTCTCTCTATATGCTTTTAAAAATATCAAACCAGGAAGAAAATAATTATAAAACAAAATAATTTATTCTTTATTTTATTGTCGTCTTCCTTTCTTACTTTTATATTTTCTTATTTTCTTTGATTGCTACGTTTTTTTTCTACTTTATTCTTTTGTTGCCGCCAAGAATTCTGTTTCTACAAAGAAATATACACGATGGTCGTTGATGTCCGAGATCACTCGACTTGGCGTCTATGACTGTCCTTTACAATAGACCGCATAAAATAAAATGTCCGTTATAGTCTACATTATAAACATGTCATTATTGAAATCGAGACATTCGAACGCTGGACAGAAGAGACAGAATAATGTTACATTTGGCTGACTAAGATTTCTTTCATCTTAATTACTTCTCTCAAACGTCTCTATTTCTCTCTGTTAGTAAATTTAATCGAAACTTGTGGCTTTAACCTCAGAAAACATTTAACTGTTATGTAGTTACTAACTTATATCTGTAAAAAGGGAATTTTCTGATTAAATTCTTGAAGTTAATATTGGTTGATTAGATCCAATAATATTGAATTTTTTCAGTTGAAATAACATTTTAAGTTCAGTCGTGAACGATGTTAGTTCGACACAATGGTGAGAATTTATAAAAAGAGATTTGACGTCATATTCTTCAAGGATAGAGTGAATGAGAGAAGTGATGAGTTTAATTGGAAGTGTAAACGTTTGAACAGAATGTCATAATGAGCTATGATTAAACCGTAATTGTCGATCACCTTTTCTATCTGTGTTCCCCCCACCACCTTAACTCGCAAGTTATTTGGAACAAACGATCCAGAAGAATAAAACCGCCTCTGTTTTCAAATGTTATGAAAAATATAACGGTTTTAGATACCAACCATAATGAGAATATTTACATACAAAATAAATATGTTTGTTAAGTTAGAAAAAATATCTGCGTTTTGATTGATTTCCAAGACCGTTATATTTTTCAAATCTCAATGCATTTAAACAGTGGAAATACTTTCACTCCTGATTCAAATGCTTCGTTTAAAATTTTCCTTTTATTTGGCAGTATACAAAAACGTTTCTCCAGCCTGACTAGATCACTAGAATGCGAGTAAAAAATCAGAAAACACTATGCAAGGTTATGAACTTCCACGTATGGCACAAGGTTAAAACGCAATAAATGGATATGAATTAGGATTTCTTTTATTAAGTTTGTTTCATTACTTGCATTTTATGGCATCTCAGCCACTATAAACGTTTGCTGAAAACGAACATATATATTCACGCAGTTCAGTTCGTCTTTGCTCGGGCCCTGTTCATAACTTTATGTGCATATGTAGACAGAAAATTGACAGAATAGTTTAGTCAGGGAACGTACATACACGGACACGCATAAAGACAATTTCATTAATATAAATATATAAATATATTTATATACATATATATTTATATATACATATATTTATACGATTGGTTTGTCAATATTTTTGATGCACCATTTATTGTAAGCAGTCTGTAAACAATAGATGGAGCACGAACAGGTGCTACAACATTATATGATAGCAGACCTTAGAGTACCTATTTACAATACATCATCACGGAACAGAATTAGATACCAGGGTCGTTTTTTTATATGGAGAAAAAGGAACAAAAATAAAAATTGTCGTAGTCGTGAAGGACTGCTTCTCCTCCACTGACAGATAACAAGAAATTTTTGTGTAGCATCTGAAGAAGAGATACTACACTTTGATCTGAAGACGGAGGGGAAACATGAGTTGAAATACATTTTCTTTTTAGTTTCTCGTTAATACTGTTCGAGTATATCTTAATGTTGTGGAGACAACCACTAATTAACATAGGCGAGTGAATGAGATATATATAAGTTTAAATCACCAATACCGGAAGAGTCCAGCAACGACCGCCAAATAGGCAAGACGCCTATGCTGCCTCCAGTAAGACATGCCACCTGCCGGAATATCTCCAACTGAAGTATATCTGAAGACATGTAAATATGTATATAACTTTTTTTCCTAATATATTATTGTATACCTTTACTTTCGTGTTCTTGTTAATTATTTGTGCAGACACAACACTTAATTTTCGTACGTTGATTAAGCAGCAAGAATAAAAAGTATTGCTCGCTTTTTTGATCAACTGGATAAATGTAGTTAGTGCACTGAGCCTAACTTATTGCCGTACTTTTTAGTGAGAACATATTTATTTGCAACTATTTATGTTGTATACGTTTATATTATGATACACTGTAAAACTAATGTCAAAACATAACACGAAAATATTTCAGAATAAATTTGTTAATTTCGTAAAGAAAACACAAAAGATATTATCTTCAAAAAAGATATATATATTAACAAAGATAATAACTCCCTTAAATTTATTGTACAAATACTCCTTTCTTTTGAATAACTCTTAGCATCCTATTGTCAACATTTGATATTAGATTTACAATTTAGTGACTGGTAAGGTGTTTGCAAGAACTCTAACTGCCTCCAAGATATCACCCTTACTATTCATTTGCCTTCCATTAGAATAAATATATCTCTTTAATATGTTATAGACGTTGTTTATGAGGTTTAAATCACAGTTTTTTGAAGATTTGTCCTTTATCAAATCCCTTTCAACCAGGATTTAGTAGAATTTGATAAATAACTTGCGGCGTTGCCTTACATAAAGCATAAAGCTTGGCAAAATACTGGGTTTTAAGCCATTCAAAGAAATATTTCCCTCGAAAATCATAAAAAACTTTTGAATATTTTATTCTCACTTTTCACTTTAAATGAACCCACAAGCTGATTCCAATAATCGCAGCCCATATCATGATCCCCACCGCTGTTAGCGTTAAAAAGATTGTCTTGAGTCATGTTGCTTGCAAACCCATCCTCAAACCTATTCATTAAGCATATCGATGGTGATTGTTAATTTACTGAAACCAATTTTCACATATATTTTTGCCAACTGCAACCTTCTTGTCTTTTTTTTTTTCGTTAAAATGTGTTCATTTTATTTTTGTTTCATCAGCGGCCATAGGAGCTCATTGGTTTCAAATATGAACGCAATTGACACATTTTGGTGTCATATTATTTCTCCTCGATATATGTTTCTTTGTTAAATCTCTAAATTCAACCTGAAAAGTTTTTCCTTGGTTTAACTCTATTTGACATATTTTCTTGATTCCTTTTAAAATTCTTAGAATTTTGAGCGAAAACTTTCATTTGTTAATTTCTTTGATTATCGAGTTTTTTTTTTTCATCGGTTGTTAGTTCTTTTTTATATATCATAGTATTACATTCTAGTTCTTGCAAATAATACCTTGACACTACAAATTGCTATCATTACTGAAAAATACTAAATATTAATCCAAAATTAAAATTTGGGACGTAATTATTTTCATGATTTATCGTATAATAGTACAAATTGTTCTATTGATTAACTCACATCTACGAATTTTTCACAAAATATTTGACAGTACCTTCTTTTGCATCTAATGTCTAGCCGCAGTCTTTATTATAATAAAACATATCCCTCGGCCATAATTTTACTGTTATGATCTGATAATGTTTGGATTATATCAGTAGCGTTAGTTATTTTATAAAATTATATTTGTCGTCTAATGACAGAGTTTATTTGTAAACTCAGTCGGTTTCGTTAAACCAACTACTAATGTTTGAAACTTGCGAAAAACAATAAATGAAACTAATTGCAATTACGATAAGTCTTATTTTAATACATCGTAATTACATTTGTAATTTGTAATTTGCATAATTATCAGTCTACGTAAAAGTACATTACCTTCTTGGCGAGTTCCTTGTTTTCTGAAAAGGCCATGAACGCAATAGTAGCCCCCTGTGAGTGGCCAATATAATACAATGATTCCTGGGATGTTTCTTTCAAAATGTATTCTAGGGTGACAGGAAGATCATACTCGGCCATTTCATCAAAGCTGTTAAAAAGAAATAAGCAATAAATGTCAGTAATCATGATCATAAATGAATACAATGCATTACTCGCCATGTTAAGTTGTAAGTATATCAATATGACGCCGATATTAAGTTAAGTATGTGTATATGTTTATATATCACTACCTAGCAAATACAATCTTAAACTAATTAACTAATCATTATGAATTTTCAAATAGAGCTGCCAAGCATAAGGGTTAGTAAAGGGGGCTATATTTAGTTTTATATAATGTATGCAAAGAGAGAGAGAGAGAGAGAGAGAGAGAGAGAGAGAGAGACGAGAAGATGGAAGACCTTAGGGAAAATTCAGGTACAACTGATTTTGTGAAATTTTATCAAGAACTATTAAATATCATTAATAAATATTCTAAAAATTTCAGCCTGTTTCGCTATTTACAATAACCTCTAAAATTATTGGTTGAACTCATCGGCGTTCTCTGATAAAAGCGCATCAGTTTATAGGCCGTAAACTAATAGCCACTTCTATATTTGACTCCCCAATAAGTCAGGGTATGATAAAATGTGTAGCTATATCATGGGGGTGACTATTTCTGAATGTCTGAAAAGAGTGTTCGTGTCCGATAACAATTATCTATAAAATTTGCCTGAACAGACCTCTTGGCATTCCCCGAAAAGATCGCCTCAAGTGGAAGGCAAAAGTTAATCATTCTTCAGTTTAAGTAAGGAAAGGCGCGGTAAGATGTTCTTAGCCATAAAAAATAATAATAGAAAATTTTACTCGTAGTAGAAATTGTTATTTATTTGCTTGCCGATCCAGATGTGACACACGGATGGACTTATTGAAAGCTATGGCCATTTTTAGAGATCACAAGAACACTCATAGCCAGTAATAAATTACTTTTAAAAATTGCCTGTAAAACCCGTCGACATTGCCCGGTAGGAACGCCTTATATAGAATACAATAAGCCGATTTCCGTTCGTTCGGAGAAGACAATGCATGGGAGGATGGCATCCTATGAATATAACATAACAGATATCTTCCTAACTTGGCTACAATTATTCAAACTACTATATATATGGGATTATCATCATTTTAAAGTTTCATCATTTAAAATCTTAACTAAAGATGATTACAGCCGTTTTCACGTTTACCATTTATTAGTCTACCGAAAAAAGGAGGGTGGACCTGTAGATTCACCCTTGCCCATTCGTCCGTTCTTCGTTCGTCCGCACTTTTCTCAATAACTACGCTTTCGAATTTTTGGAAATTTTACACAAACATTAACATGATATGAGTAAACATATACGGATTTTAACGGGAAAATTCCGGTTGCCCCCCCCAGTGGCTTTTCGGGTTAAAATGACTAAAATTGTTAAAAAAAACTGATTCCTTGGATTTTTATAAAACTTTCTGAAATGTTATAACTAACTGATTTCTATATAATTTTGTTTGTCTATACTTCGCGATAAATCTTGAGGCTCTTTTAGGGCTAATAAAAGCACTCCATTTTTTGGTATATTTTACCATATTTGTCCAAAGTTTTCTGTGTATGTCTATTTAGTAGGTTTGCATGGTGCTGAACTCAAATTTAAATATGTTAAGGCCTTGGGGAACTTTGGGGGCTAAATGAGGGGGGGGGCAAATGATGGACTTAGTCATTTCTTTTTTTGCATGGTGCAGAACTCACATTTACACATGTTAAGGCCTAAAACTGCACCGTTTGTTCATTTTCACCAGGATTTGACGTCCCCTGGGGACTTTTGGGGCTAAATGGTGGTGGGGGGGATAATGCTGAACTTAGTCATTCTTTTTATACCTCGTTCACTGTGCGCTCACGGGGGGCATGCATGCTTCACTCGTTCTAACTAGAAGTTGTATGAACTACAGTTGTTTTCACTGTTACTTTCGAACAAACTACTCTGATGACATTTCCAGTTGCTAAAATAACAGCTTTATGTTTCTCTGTTGAACTTTGATCCAAAAGTACGAAAATAAAACATTTTCGTCACTTACACAAATATTTTCTCCTCGTTTTTTTTTTACTTTATCTTCACTCTTCTTTTTGTTTGCTATCGTGAGTCATGGCAGAGTTAACACGACGTTATTCTATCGAATCAGTACAGCGGAACTCGTCATGTAAAGGATTCATAATAATTCTTATGCGTTAATGGTTTGAAATGGAAAGGAACGATGATTTCTTTTAAACCAACGAAATATAGATTAATCAATAACTGATTCTAATAGAAGTTGCGCCAAGGTCGACGGCAAAGATTAAACAAACCGGAGATCAATAATTAGATTTACGATATTTATTATTAGCTCCGTGCTTTTTAGTGCTTTTTTTTGTTATCCCTTTATTATAGGATGTTTCATTAACGGCTTTGCATCGGTCACAAAGTGCAATAGTTGACTTTGCGATAGAGGATGAAATATATTGAAAGACATATAAACCAAAACACAAAACGATTAAATTCCTCTTTCCATTTTTATCAAAAGATAAGTGAATGAGGTCCGTTTAGAAGAGCGGGTTAGTAAAAATATCATTATACAGCAGAAATACGAATAACCGAATAGAATTATGCCGCTATTTTCTAAATGTCTCACTAATATTACTAGAATAAACATTTCTTCTTTACTCACTTTCAATCTACACAAGGCATGTTGCCACTTGAAGGTTAAGACGATACTATTTGAGATAGTGATTAAAAGGAGTGTGTGTGGAGTTGAGTAGTGAGATGTCTGTTCATTTGAACTTTTTCAAGTTAGTACAATCAGGGAAGAAAGAAAACTGGGAGGTAATTCCAAGGTATTTAAGTCCGAGAAAAGAAATAATTAGAGTAGAAAGCTTTACATCATCTAGGGATATCAACAGTGAAGGAATGGAATCTTGCTGCTTGCCGTGTTACTCAGATTAAGCGGGTGTATTCCATACAGGGGATACAAGTTCTATGCATTCATCAGAACAAATTTCATTACTATACTTGTAAAATATGCACATGTAATAAAAATTGCGATAATGGGGCAGAGCTTCGAGCTAAGCCGATAGTGCGGAGCCTATAAGACCTGAAACTCGTTTTAAATCATGTCTTAGAGTTGGAGTCGAGTGCGAATTGCATCAGTCCAGATGTGGTCGCTGTTCTACATGCATGGGGCATAAGTTTAATAATATTAAGTTGACGAGAAATATCTTGCGGAATTTAAAATTTTGATTTCAAATGATGTATTTTCAAATAAGTTTTCGTTATAATACCTTTACTTTATATATTATTGTATTAAAGAGAGTTTCTCGCTCTATCTAATCGTTTAAATTACACTCGTTTTAAAGCAATTATGTTGTCTTTTCACAACGTTTAATACACGATGGAAAAAAGCAAATTCGCACATTTTTTTTTTTTAATTTCAATTCAAGATAGGCCGAAAAGTTGCTGAAACAGACGCAATATCAACAAAACTTTTGGCCCAGGGAGGACAACTGAACGCAAAACACGATGGTGATTTAAGAAATTTCGTGGCGGCGAACAGAAAATAATGAGTGTAGTGGTCGGTCATCAGATGTTGGCAACAATCAATTGAGAGCATTAGTCGAAGCCAATCCACGCAAAATGTTCGAGAATTTGCTTCTGAATAAGACGTAACATATACGAGTATTTCCAACCATTTGAGAGAGATAATAAATGGGTGCATCTTCCCTTCTTTTACGAAACAATCACGATTAGCTCACTGGTAAGACGCCGACGAATCTCCACGACACTTCCTGAAGCCAGAGTTGCACCGAAAAGTCATGATGACTGTTTGGTGGTCTACGACCAGTCTCATCCATTACAGTTTTTTGAATGTAGGCGAAACTGTTACGACTGAGAGGTACTATAAAGAAATAGATGAAATGCATTAAAAACTTCGACAACAACACCCAGCATTAGTCAACAGAAAAGACTCAATTCTCCTTTACGACAATGCCCGACTGCACGTTGCGAAACTTACCCTGCAGAAATTGAAAGAATTGGGTTTAAAAACTCTGCCTAATGCGCCATACTTTCCAGACATCTCACCCACCAACTACCACTTTTCCAAACATCTCGACTAATTTTTTGCGTGTGAACTGCTTCCAAAACATAAGCGATATCAAAAATGCCTTCAACGACTTCATCGCCACCAGAACGCAAGATTTTGACGTTACTGGTATGAATACACTTGTTTTGCGTTGGCAAAGTGTGTTGATTCTCATGGTGCTTATTTTGATTGATAAATATTTGTTTGAGCTGGGTTATGTTTACCTGAATTGAAAAGTTAAAAACCGCAAGAACTTTCTTGTCAACCTAATATAGTCTTAATGGTTTGGGAAAATAATATTAAATTCTACTCAGGTACTTAAGAAATCACTTTCTGACTAAAGGATTTTGATAACATTCTATTTTGAATATTCTCAAACTTTAATAGTTAGTTTAGTTTTGCGTATCTGTTGACTAACGAATAGACTAGTCAAAACGTGTTTTTGATTAAAATATACCGTTAACTAAAGCAATCGCTAAATTATAATCAACAAATATAAAATACTTCAACTGATAATAGAACCTCATCTCCCTTTAACCTTTAGTAAGTATATTTATATTAATCCTTCGTGGAATGGTTATGATGCTAGAGAACTCATTGCGTCGCGTGGTAATAAATATCTCTCACTATTTAACGAGAACAATTCTCATATTCATAAGATTTACCATTATAGTGTATATTGGCTTGCAGCCTACCTCAGCAAGCTGTGATATAAAGTCAGAAAGTTGAGATATCCGGCCAGCGCTCCTAAAGGAGGGACACTCTAGCCTAGCAAAATTTTCAGTGGCCTCCCCATCAGCATTCTTCGGTAGGGACGCCTCAGGCAAGAATCGATAAACTTTCCCCTACTGAAAAACCTGGTGGCATCGCATGAATGGGTTGGCCGCCATAGGAAATATTCAGGTGGCGTACATCAGTTCGCACCTGGCCCCGCACCTGTCGAGCTGATTGTCAAGAACGGATTATTGACTAGTACTTTCTACCGAAGTCTCCGCGCAATCGAAACAGGAAGGAGACCCGTCCCCCAACATTAAAAATAATAAAAGGGTATTCGCAAGTATTACTGATTTGGAATAATTAATTTTAATCAAATTACAACCACAAAAATACCTCTGAGATCCTTAGAAACCCAACCGGGCTTCCATATCTCTACTTTATTTCTAGTTTGTTTTGGTGCAATTCTAAAATTTGTGCTTTCTAAGGTTTGATACTTCTGCATCATCTACATATCAAATAACTGTTCAATGTTTTTTTTTATTTCTAATGTAATTCTTTAATGTTTTTTTCTGCATAAATTTTGAGCGAATGCAATAATAATCTACAATAATATATTTTAATCAAGGCGTTTTTACAAAATATCTTGATTACTTACGTACATATAAAAATACAACATATAGAAAACAGTATAGTGTTCCATCACAAAACACAAGGAAAATCTTAATTCAAAGTTTTGCAATTTTGAGTTCATACGTTATGTATTTATGTGACCGAATAAAAATGCTTATCTAGATAATTTAAACACTCTTTCCACGAACAGTTAATAGTTTCTCAATAAATGCATACACATAATTACTGGTATATTTTTCAATAATTTCAATAAACAAGAAAAATATACCACAATTAAACAGATATCTTTAAACTAAGGACTGACCTGTTTTTTATAATAATTATTCGAATTGTTTTTTATCATACTGACAGACAAAATACTGATTAATAATCCATTGCTTTCGTTGAAGGTTTCATCTTCCTTTAAAAGACAAATTTGGAATTTCATCTTCCTTCCAATGATTCTATAGAATGTTTTAGAAACATTACATTTTATTCATGAAAGAATATTTCTCTTCGTAAAATTTTCTCAAAAGTCATGATTATAATGTAACTTGAGATTTCTTAATGTAAAATAACTTTTATAACCATGTCATCTGAAAGTATATACAATTGAGTTTCTTTCGAAACCTAAAGTGAGGGAAATTATTAGGTATTTTTCGAATCTGGTTGAATATTTGAAAATTATAAGCAATGTTTCACATATGCTACATAACACTGACCTCTCTCTCTCTCTCTCTCTCTCTCTCTCTCTCTCTCTCTCTCTATATATATATATATATATATATATATATATAATACCCCACAAAGGTTTATAATACACTTTTTAAACTGTCAGTTTTTGTTTTTCTAGCTTCCAAATGGCAATGAAACTTTTTTATAAACATAGAAAATGTATTTTTTTATTATTACATTTTCACCCCAAACAAGGCACATTGCCACTTTGGTGTAGGGGGCTACTATCAGGGGAAAAAACTACTGGGGTACTATGTAGGGATTTGGGCAGCAAGATGTTTGTTCACGTTGCACTTGAACTTCTGCATGTCAGTACACTTGGGGAAGCAGTGACCTGGAATGGAATTCCAAAGTCTAGCGGTTCTGGGGAAGAAACTACCGGAGTAGAAAGATCTTTTACATCTAGGGATCTCTACAGTGTGGGGGTGGGATTTTGCAGCTTGTCGGGTCTGTCGAGGGTGTTCACGTCTTGGGGGCACAAGTGCTTGCAGTTTATCAGAGCATTCACCATTAAAATACTTGTAGAACAGGCAGAGGGATGCAACGTTTCGTCGATGGGACAGAGGCTGAAGCTTAGATGCCAGTTTTGGGCCTATCAGATGTGCGACTCTCTTTTGAACCCTGTCAAGGAGCGAGAGACTAGTAGCCGATGCACCAGCCCAAATATGACAGCAATATTCCATACATGGGCGAATGGTGGCCTTATAGAGGTACAGGATACTTTCGGGTGTTAGTAGTTTTCTAGCACGGTAGAGAGAGCCCACTTTCCTTGCAGCGGCCCTGGCAATGCCCTCGATGTAATTGGTCCAACTCATGTTTCCTGTGAACGTTAAGCCAAGGAGCTTGAAAGACGCACTCTCAGATAAAGAGTCGTTGGCCATTGCTATAGATGATAGAGAAGGTTTCTTGTAATTATTGAATGAAACCAGTTTAGTCTTGGCGGCATTGAACGTGACCATCCATTTTTGTCCCCATTCCACTACTGATTGAAGGTCATCCTCTTGTGTTTCTGCCATTACTTTAGATATATGTTCATTTGTTTTCCTGTCGTGCCTGCTATAGAGTGTGGTGTCATCAGCATATATACCCATCTCAGAGGCAATTTTGTCGGGGAGGTCATTTATGAATATCAGGAACAGTAGAGGTCCAAGGATAGATCCCTGGGGCACTCCCGTATTTATATCATATTGTTTAGATGTACGACCGTCGAGGACAACCAGGATTTTTCTCTTATTTAAGAAGGATTTAATTATGTTAAGTATTCTACCAGTGATACCGTATGATCTAATCTTCCTGAGGAGACCCTCATGCCATACGCTGTCAAAGGCCTTAGATATATCTAGAGCTACCGCTCTGCCCTCTCCCGCTTTGTTCAGTGAATGTTATATGCGTTCAAAGATTATAGTGAGGATGTCTGCTGTTGAACGGGCTTGTCTAAATCCATATTGTTGGTCGGTCAGAAGTTTAGCATCTGTATGGTGCTGGACTAGAGCATGGTTAATTAAGGTCTCAAATATTTTGGCAAAAAGTGGTAGGAGGCTAATAGGGCGGTAATTTAATGGGTTAGTTCTTTCGCCAGTGTTCTTGAATACTGGTACCACAGAGGCAGTTTTCCAACAGCCCGGAAAGCAAGATTCATTAAGGCATTTGTTGTAGAGTTTGGAGAGAACTGAAGCTACTTCGGCTGAGCACTTTTTTATTTTATGTATTGAAACTAAGATAGAAACAGTGGGGGAAAAACAATTTAACACAACTCGAAGAGAAAACTCAATAATTAGCAACGTAAAAGCTTACAACACATATCAAATTAATTAGATTTCTCAATAATTTTATGACGGTTTATCATGGTAAAATGATTAGAAGCTTCTAGAATGTCCAGGAATATGTAATAGTGTTGTGAGACCGAATCTCACGCCATAATGGACTCGTCCAGATCCTATATAATCAGCTTCTAAAGCTGGTACGGTGGAGAGAGATTTCAACGGATATCGTACCTCAGGGAGCCAGATCTTACTGATACCTGCAACGACTACTATTCTCTTTATCTTTCTCTATATCGTTGTGTCTTTCCTTAATACACTTGTAAACCACCTACTACGTGTTTTTCCGTGTCGTTCTTGTGGACTCAACTGAGCCCCACAACAAATAGACATCGAAGTAAATAAATAGTAAAAGTATTGCGTCATTCTTTATCTAATAACCGTATTGTAAGCGACCACATCATGGGAAAGAAAAGGCATATAAGCCAAGAGCTCAGAAAACGAATTGTAAGTTTTCATCAAAGTGGATTGCGATATAGAACAATATCCAAACAGTTGATGGGTTCCATTGAATTATGTTGGCATAATAATTCGGCACTAAAAATCTCACAAATCAACGCTTCCTTTGGCCAGGTCAAGACGTCCTCGACAAATAACCAAACATGCTGAAAGGTTATTAACAAGGAAGGTTATGAATTCGCCTAGAATTAATCTTGGGGAGCTGCAGAAGGACTTAGAAAACAGTGAAATAAAAGTTAGCAAGGACACAATCAATAGAACCTTTCACGTTAAAGATATCTTCTCTAGATTAGCAAAGAAAACTCCCCTTCTTAAGCCAAAGCATCTCCGTGCTGGGCTTGATTTTGAAAATGATTATGCAAGCAAGCCTCTAGAGTTTTGGCATAACGTGCTTTGGTCAGATGAGACCAGAATTGATTGTTTGGCACTCCAAATACATCGAAAGTTTGGAGAATACCAGTCAAAAAACATCATTCCAACAGTAAAATTTGGAGGAGGATCCATCATGATCTGGAGTTGTTTCAGTGCAGGAGGTATAGGAAAAGTGGAAATAATAAAAGGAAACATGAATGGATGACTTTATAGGAGTATCTTTGAGAAAAGGCTTAAAGAAAGTGTGAAGTTGCTCAAATTGAAATCAGCCTGGATCTTTCAACATGATAACGATCCAAAATACACTTCGACCCTCATACAAAATTGGTTTAATTCAAATAAAATGAATGTTTTGATATTACCTAGTCAATTTCCCAACTTCCACCATATAGAGGATTTATGGGGAAAATTGAAATTACGGGTCAATAAGAGAGAACCTTCAAATCTGCGAGAATTGTAAAGAATTTGTGTGGAAGAATGGAATAAATTAACACAAAACATATGTAAGAAGTTCGTAGACGATTGCTAAAAACATCTGCATGCTGTAATCAACAATAATGGTCATGCTACAAAATACTAGATATTATTTTGTAAATGTGTTGTAAACTTTTGCGTTGCTAATTACTGAGTTTTCTTTTCACGTTGTGTTAAATTATTATATTTTATTTTTCCCACTGTCCGTATCTTAATTTCAATACATTTTCTATGTTTATAAAAAGTTTCATTACCATTTGGAACCTAGACATAGAAAAACTGATAGTTTCCAAATGTGTATTGTAAACTTTTGTGAGCAACTCTCTCCCCCCTCTCCCTCCCCCCTCTCTCTCTCTCTCTCTCTCTCTCTCTCTCTCTCTATATATATATATATATATATATATATATATATATATATGCTTCCAAAAACGCATTCAATTAAGTATATTTCTCTTATGGGATAGATTTCCTCGGATATATTTTTTTGTAATTAATGTATTAACTTCCTTGCAAAAATTATTTTCTTTTTTTTTTATTCCGTCTACTAATATATGGCTGTCTATATCATTATATGATAGTTTGTTTGATGGTAGTCTAAGCTATATGCACAGCGAAAAACGTGTAAGACTTTTATGTAAAAAGTAGATATGAAAATCGCCTATATAAATATAATAAATTACATAAAAAATTAAAATTATAATTGTTGATTGACTTTTTGCGGCAACTGATGTGTAAGAAAGAATACAAACCAATGGCAGGATAACTTCATGACAAAGGTTTGGCTGGCTATTACTTCCACTTTCTTGGTTCTATTTTGTATAATGATGGCGCACCTTTTTTTGTGATTGTGTCGAATTTATATATATATATATATATATATATATATATATATATATATATATATATATATGTGTGTGTGTGTGTGTGTGTGTGTGTGTGTGTGTGTGTGTGTTACAGATAGGAACTTTTAAAGAACTAATACCGTCCGAGGATGTCTTTAGTTATTCGTAAAGAAATAATCGAAACATAACCATGATTGTGTAGCAATATGAATAATGTTTATATAGATAAAAAAAAGTATATTTTGCTCCATTTATTATTGAGCACTCCTATATAAATCTCGTATAACAGATTGGTTTTATTTTTGAATATACTCTGTAACTCTCTCTCTCTCTATATATATATATATATATATATATATGATAATTGCAATATATATATGCAATTATCATGTATATATATACATACATATATATATATATATATATGATAATTGCGAAATCATGAAACACTAGTGTCTGTAAGTAAAAACATAATTATATATATATATGTGTGTGTGTGTGTGTGTGTGTGTATGTGTGTGTGTGTGTGTTGGTGTGTATATGTGTATGTGTTTGTATAGCATACCGCCCAGGGTTATCCGGTTGTAAAGTACGTTTAAGTATATTTTGATTAATGTAGATTTCGTTTGTATTTATTATAGTACCAATTCTTTATTGATTATTATAATGTATCCAATATATAGTAGTGATTTAAAAAATGTTTAAAAATATGGCTTGGCTACCATTAGCCAAAATTGAGACCAAAACCTGTTGCTTTCTAGCTGTAAGCAATAAGACTTGACAAATCACCGCAGTGAAACTTATAAATGTATATTTGCGCAAATTTCCGATTAAAAACGAAATCTATTTTTTTCCACAGATTTGAATACCTTATATATTTAAGTCTCTAGACCAAAAATGGACAGGTTAGTTTGATAGAGATGGTTTTCCAGTCAGACAATGCCACTTTTATACCACCTTACACGGCGTAGTTCTGTTGTAAAATATGCTATAATAATTTGAAGTTTCTGTATTTATTATAATAGAGACAATTCTCTATTGATTATTTTATTGTCTTCAGTATTAATTGGTGCCATATGGCATATAGCTTTTCCGCGTTATTTGAGATATGAGCATATGCAGATCAATTTTTAAAAATTAACGTAGTTAATCGTATAAATGTATATTTGCACATGCGAAGAAGATACACGTTTAGTCGACTTACACCTTCCAAGTAAAGATTATTTCTAATTTAGCCCTCGTAGCAGCAAATGTTACCGGATAAAACCAAATCGGATTTATTCCACGCGTTCCAATCTTCTAAATATCAAGTTTCAAGTCTGGGGACCAAAAATTGAAAGAGTATTTTTTGTGATGGCGTCCTGCACACATACCGCCACAATACAGGTCACTTATATCCACACATATGTCTATATATACATATGTATATGTGTATGTGTGTGTTGTGTTGTCGGAATTAACATAGCGCTTAAAGTCCTTTGTAAGAACATGAGCTATTTTCTATGTGTAGCACTATAAAATTACTATACAATGAGATATCAACGATTAGGCAATGTTTTATGCCTTTGTTAAACAACGGATGTTAAATACTGTCTGTTGGGTTAGTAATTCTAAACATTTCTCCATCACAAGGCAGTTCCCATAGATAGCTTACTAACTTAGTAGATATTTAACAAAAAGCCACGTAGCAAAGTTATAGAACCCCTACCTTCAACCAATCGCCAACCAATTTTAAAATTGCCATAATAAACCCAGCATAAAAACACTCTCCTAGCTACTAAATATTTTATCAGTTGAACAAGATGTTGACTCTGAGGTTGTAACAAAGACCGAAAACCTACACATATGTGAACCAGCTCTACTTTGCAGTTTTATCTATTTTTTATTTAGTTTTTATTTATAAATGAATATTTATTTTTGTTTTTATAATTTTTCATTTTCATAAGTTTTATTTTTATATATATTTTTATTTTTTTTATCATGTTTCTCCATCTTAATATAATGAAGAGACTCACTGTCACATATGATGCACGTTAAACTACTAGTTTTAAAATAAGCTACTACTGGCTACCAAAGCAGTTCCATATGATATTCATAGCCTAACGAACTCGCTTTCACACTCTTCTTGACATCGACTGTATCAATTAATGTCTAGTCGATTATTTCCGTACACACACACACACACACACACACACACACACACACACACACACACACACACACACATTATTAATTCCATCCTGGGCCCAACTCTCTGATCTCCCAAAACAATTTGTGACATTTTCAATGAAAATAAATAAACTGAATCCATCACATGTCCATTTGAATTGTAATATATACATATATATATATATATATATATATATATATATATATATATGTATATATATATGCTTTCTGTGTTAGTCCATATACATAATTGTATGTAGCTTGGTGACTAAACTGGAAGGGCACTCGCCTCATACACAAATGACCCTGGTTTTAAATCTTGAGAACATATATGTTTAACTAATAGGCACAAAGGAGGCCGAAACTTGAGTCATGGACTTACGATCTGCAGCTTTCATGACTTGTGTGAGCTGCTGCGTAATTGATTAATGGGTATATATATATATATATATATATGTATATATATATATAATTTTTATATCTTTTATCCTTAATCACATAGCTATGCATATGTTTGTATGTGTCTATGTATTTTTATGCTCTAGCCAATGAAACGACTTATTGTTTATGTGCACAGATAGTGATGCGCCATATATTTGATTAATACAACTTTTACCTCAAGGCGACAACGCGACGAGTAAATTTAATTAATGAGCTGTTTCTCTCAGAATGTAGAATGTTGAAAGGACATTGCTATTTTACTCACCTAAACCTCCAAAATTCTTCGTCTTCACTTGTATATGTGTTGTGCTTTAGCGAATAGGTGTTACCACGAGAGTTTGGCATCCACACATCATAACAGGCGTCAGCAAAGAGATAACCTAATGACAGAAAAGAAAAAGTTGGTTGAAAGTAACAAACAATGGAATTGCAATTGCTTTCATTGTACAAATAAGTGTTATCAAGTTTGAAACACATTTAAGCATGTCTATATTAAGTTTTTAATTATATTTTTGTGTATTCATTAGTATGTCTAGCAAATATAAGCTTACTATGGTTGACTAGCTTTTATTATCTTTTGAGGATAGTTTCATGATGGAAGAACCTACACTACACTACTCTCTTCCTAAGAAGAAGGTAATGCCTTGAAATATTGTATAAGCGAAAAAAAAAACACATGAATTACTAACACTTCATGGAGAGGGAATGTATGAGAGGATAGCTTCACAATAATTTATAAATAATAATAATAATAATAATAATAATAATAATAATAATAATAATAATAATTTTGATTTCCTTTATCAACGTGTCTCTGGAAAGGGATGGGATTCATTTCCAGAGGATTTCCCTCAATCCCGGCTCCAAACCAAGGGGTTTTCTAAGGATGTTGGTGGTACCTACAATAGCAGCAGTCTGAAGGCCACCTAAAACATCGGGGATTTGTAGTTTTTTCAATTATCCTTCCAGACGACTTGATACTATTCCTAGTGTACCAACTACAACCGGAATTATTTGTGTTTTAACTCCGTGTATACGCCTTATCTCCAAGGCCAATGGAGCATAATTGCTTCACTTCTTGTTCTCTTTCTCTCTCTCACATTCCTGTCCCAGAATATTGAAAAGTCTACAATCTGCCAGTTTTTTGAGACTTTGTCAATGACAACCAAATAATAATAATAATAATAATAATAATAATAATAATAATAATAATAATAATAATAACAACAACAACAACAATAATAATAATAATAATAATAATAATAATAACAATAACAATAATAATAATAATAATAATAATAATAATAAACATTTACTAAACTATAGCCACAAAAAGAACTATATGATGACTGGGAGGATGATATCATAGACACAAAGCTAGTACAACCTTCTTTAATTGAGTATTGAATCAAATATATGAATCTGAAATAATAAATTGAACTAATAATTTAAAATGATACAATAGTGCAATAAATAATTGTAAAATTTCCGTTTTAAGAAGAACTCAATTCTTCATTAAAATAGATTTGTAATTGTACAATTTAAAAAAGTAATAGTATAGTGTCGCGTTCAGATCGTTACCCAGTATTTACAGATACATATGGATATACATTTGACATTTTTGAAAACAATAATTGGCGAATACAACACGATTTTTAATTAACTGCTTGGCGATTTTAACTCTTATCGTGTTATTACAAGAAATTAAGATAATTTCATATTTGTGCAGTTTTTTATGTTATAATTCAATGTTTTGAAACTATAAAATTGTTCATATATTAAGAAAATTTATATACAAATTATTCCTTTTGCTAATTTCATTAACTCAATATGTCAGCACATTTCGGCGTTTTACATAAAATGCCCGGAAAATTCCGATTATAGTAGCTGCATAAGTACATTCTATTCTTATAATATTCTTATATCGTTTATTGACGTAACAGCGATTAAACTGAATTCACGAACTGTGTTTTTATTTCTATATTACCTGTCTTTATTGTATGCATAAAAATTCCCGATTTGTGACATTTTCAATGAAAAGAAATAAACTGAATTCATTACATGTCCATTTGTATAATAATATTACTTGTTTGTCTATTTATATAATATCATGTTTTAAGCTTATTAAAGTAAATTAACTGACTCTAGTACATGTGGTTTGTATTGCTGAATTACTTGTTGCTCTATTGTTTGTACTAGCTGATAAAAGTAGCACGAGTTTCCAATTACCTTATTAATGTTTCTATTACTAAATAATAAATGTTTGCATTCAGTTTTATCAGAATATCTCTAATTGGAATGATACATCCAAAAGCAATTATAACATTTTTCGTCACATTTTTCTCAGATCAAACAAATATGTTCGTATAAAGATAACTAAAAAAACACTGGGTATTGCAGCGAACGTACATTTTGTTTTCATATGCATCAATAGAGATGCGTGCGTAAGAATAAGATTAACATGGTAAATGTCCAGCTAAAGTTTTAAATTAGTGAAATTTTCCAATTATAATTCAAAGCAAAAATAGTGTCATGATTGTAACGTCATTAAGACAGGAAGCGGATAACTGGATGTGTAAAATTGGCGGAGGAAGTCATTCTCGTTTGTCTGAACCACAATCGAAGGCAGTTCGATGTTTGGATAGTTTCGCCAAGACCCACTCTTAAGTATGCCCTTATATGTCACAGTACAGGCTGATTTGTAACAGATTGATTGAAATTAAAACTAAAACGATTAACAGATTGACCACTTGGGTAATTAAAAGGGATTAAAAGGTATATATCTATAATAATTATAGCTTTTGAAGGTAAATGAATAATTTATAAATTTCAAGAGGATTTATCATAATTTATTTCAACTTCTAAACATTTTTTCAACACTAAAATGCATGCTTACACTTTTGTTTTTAAAATTAAAACATGAAATAATTAGTGATTAAAAGTAATCTCGCATAGATTATGTTTAATTGCGTAAGCAATGTTTTTGCTTTTAATACTCCATTTTATATATATATTTAACACATTAATTATATTAATTTAATTTTAAAGTTTTTAAAAATATATATTTCGTATAAAAACATAAATTCCAGATTTTTATGAGGGCCGTTATTGCAGGAAATCATTCAACTAATATGAAATCCTTCAATATTTTACTTGATACATTTACACATTATATAACTCATTCTATCTCTCCACTCAAATATTACTGCTTTTTATTCATTTGTTAAAAAATATTCGTAATAGTTTGCTGAACTAAAATTTGTATTTCCTATTTTCACATCTAAGAGCGCAAATATTTCTGTTCCCAACTAAGGAGGAATATATAGCTTGCTCTAATTTACACGATGTACATAACAAAGATACAGCCATAAATGCAAAATAATACCAGAATTCAAAACATTGGATCCTAGTAACAATAAATGCATGTTGATTTAGCTGTTGACATTTTCATGAAATAACTATTGTAGCTTGTGAGACCCATTTTCCTGATCGAGCTTACATGTCAAACTTCCCCATGTTTATGAAGAATGGGCAATTAAAGATAAATTCTAACACCAACTGTTTTGAACAATTCAGTTATTTTTAATAATTGAAAAGTTAATTTCTACAAAAGATTATCTTATTGGATTGAGTGTTGGACACAAATTTCAGATTTAGGTCTGACAAAAGCAAGCTTCGAAACGTTTGTTATAACTTAAGAAGGACAGGCTATACTAATACAGGAACTTTTAGATGTAGTTTTCTTCACATGCACGTTTCAAAGTAACCCACTTGAAAACAGATTTGCTCAATATCGACAGATAAATAGTGTTAGGTTTTTGGTGAGTTTTTGAAAAGTATTGAGTACTGAGAAAATCTTAACATGTCGGTTTCTTTAAAGAAACATCAGCATCAAGAAAACCTCAATCAATTTCCAAAGATTCACAAAATTCTTAACATTTGATTCTGTATAAACCAGAAAGCAAATAAGTAGGATTACAATTTCAATATATCACAAAAAATGAAAGATTTTCAATGTGAAATCTATTTCATGATCATAATAAGCAACAGATAACGAATACTGTGACATGTCTTCCTGTTTCATCTACTTAAATGAAAAAGCTTATTTGTGCTTGTAATACTATCTTTGAATATGCAGATCAATTTATATGTGAAGAACATATCAAAATGCATTTAAATTTGGAATAAAAATTGCTATAAATACATTTTACAACTACAAACAAAAATTTTCATCAAATGAAGTCCGAAAAAATACTGTGAATTGTTTATAAAAAATAATTTTAAAACGAAAACATTTACTTATGCTTATGCATTACTGCATTTTCTTTTTTTTTTAATTAATATTTGTTCGTTTGTTTTAACTATTTTGTTATTTAATTATTAATTTTCTGGAAAAAATAACTATGTATTAATTTTTACAGTTTTCAGATAAAACATGCTTTCATAGACAATAAAAGAAATCAGCATGTAATGAATCATCCAAAAATGTGACATATGTGGCTATATTTATGTGGGTGATTAAATATAATGTTGTTCAGATGTATAAATATATACTTTTAAAAGACTAATTAAACAAAAACTAGCTTTTGCTGAACAACTGTGTTTAATTCTGCTTCATTTTTCTTAATAATGTTTATAAAAGTGGTTATTGAGAGTAAGATTTGGACAAAGAGATGTGCAAACCTTGACTGCGTGAAGCAAACTGGTGAATCTCATCAGCTATGTCGACAGACCGTAGAGAGTCAAGATAAATACCATAGGTATCCAACAAAACACCGTTGTATTACACATATTCATATGTCTAAGAAGACGTAATATTCTTTTGTTTTAGCTGCATAAGCATATGTATGCATAAACATGTCGTTATTTCTCTTCCAATTGTCTCGCTTTTTTCACGCCTAACTGTTCTCTGTTCATTTTGGTGCTGTTTTTGTTTTTCTTTCATTCTATGTCATGTATTCATCTAGTCTAGCAATTTATTAGCATTACGTATTCTTCAATCTATACACATCTACCTCTTAAACTTGTTAATCTCAGGGGAGAGTATTATGAGATATTTTACGAAAGATTATGAGCAATTTCAGGTTTTGATGGCTTGTTGAACATCAATACGAAATAATCAATTAAAGTAAGCACTTTCATAAAGCCCAACATTTATTAACTATTCGAATGGACTTTCTAGACTGAGAATAAAGCGTCTCAGATTTTTTAGAAGGAAATTCTACAGGATAACATATAATATCGCATAGGCTGCAGTCAGTAAGACAGGAAAGAAAATCGTGACTGTGGGAAAACGGTTGAGTACACAGCGTAAGCTATTGAGTTGTGGTCACAACATGATAGCCCACGGAGAAAACGTATTCTAGACTAAACTTGCAGGTAAGACAAGGCTATGAAAGAAATGGAAAAGTTTTCCTTTTAATTATATGGTCTACTTTACAATGAATGGTTTACTTTTTTGAAAGAGAGAGAGAGAGAAAGAAAGAAAGAGAGAGAGAGAGAGAGGAAGAGACTAATAGACAGAGAGACAGACTGAGAGAAAAAGAGATGTGTGTGTCTCCGATTAACAAAACATATTCCGATTGTAGTTGTTAATTTACCTAGAGATTGCGTCGGGCTGTTTATCATGAAATTTGTTGAAGATGCTAGGAATCCGTGGTGGAGTACGAGGACTTTAGTATTATTGGTGCAGCTTGTCTTGCCTCTAGGTATCCGATGCAGTGTTAGAATGTATCCATCCTTTGTTTCAACTTCATGGATCTCGCATGTGTAACCTCTCACTCTGGGAAAATCACACTGATTAATAAAATAAAAATAACAGTCATTACATCATTTTAATGGCAGTGTTCATTATTATAATATTTCATGTTATAATGTTCATAATTATAATATTTAATGTAATAATGTTCATTATTATAGTATTAAATGTTATAATGTTCATTATTATAGTATTTAATGTTATAATGTTCATTATTATAGTATTTAATGTTATAATGTTCATTATAATAATATTCATTACTATAATGTTCATAATTATAGTATTTAATGTAATAATGTTCATTATTATAATATTCATTACTATAACGTTCATTATTATAGTATTTAATGTTATAATGTTCATTATAATAATATTCATTACTATAATGTTCATTATTATAGTATTTAATGTAATAATGTTCATTATTATAATATTCATTACTATAATGTTCATTATTATAGTATTTAATGTTATAATGTTCATTATAATAATATTCATTACTATAATGTTCATTATTATAGTATTTAATGTTATAATGTTCATTATTATGATATTCATTACTATAACGTTCATTATTATAGTATTCAATGTTATAATGTTCATTATAATAATATTCATTACTATAATGTTCATTATCATAGTATTTAATGTAATAATGTTCATTATTATAGTATTTAATGTTATAATGTTCATTATTATAGTCTTTATTCATTAGTATAATGTTCATTATTATCGTATTAATGTTATAATGCTCATTATTATAATATTTAATATTATAATGTTCATTATTATAATATTCATTACTATAATGTTCATTATTATAGTATTTAATGTTATAATGTTCATTATTATAGTATTTAATGTTATAGTGTTCATTATTATAATATTCATTACTATAATGTTCATTATTATAGTATTTAAGTTTATAATGCTCATTAATATAGTATTCATCACTATAATGCCCATTGTTATAGTATTTAATGTTAAAATGTTCATTATTATAGTATTTAATGTTATAATGTTCATCATTATAGTATGTAATGTTATAGTGTTTATTATTATAATATTCATTTCTATGATATTTATTATTATAGTATTTAATGTTATAATGTCCATTATTATAATATCCATTACTATAATGTTCATTGTTATAATATTTAATGTTATAATGTTCATTATTATAGTATTTACTATTATAATGTTCATTATTATAATATTTAACGTTATAATGTTCATTATTATAATATCCATTACTATAATGTTCATTATTATAGTATTTGATGTTATAATGTTCATTATTATAGTATTTAATATTATAATGTTCATTATTATTATATTCATTACTATAATGTTCATTATTACTAGCTGGATCTGTGGAAATTCCACAGTGGAATCTTTCATATGTGTAGTTTGGCATTCTGTGGATGTTCAGCGTAAAAGGAGACGCCCTGGTATCATTATAGCTTTTTTGTTAAAAATTCACAGGACTTTATCTAAGCTTGCAGGGATACCCGGTTGTAAAATACACTTAAATGTACTTCTATATATTATTATAGAGTCAATTCGGTTCTTATAAAATTGTGATTTCACAAATAAATAATGTATCTATATAACTTGGGTGTATCAGCTTGAATTGAAACCGAAACCAAAACTTATGAAGAAATTAATATATATATATATATATATATATATATATATATTTCCTTCAGTTTCAATCGAAACCGAAACGAAAGCTCATGAAAAATTCTTAGTAAAATTATTTATCAAAAAAATAGATGACCTGAGTGTCATCAACTATAATCGAGACCGAAACAAAAACTTATAAAGAATACTTGGTAAAATCATTCATTACAAGAAATAGAAGGTCATAGCAATGAAACGACAATCACTTGGAAGGAGAAAGATATAAGCGTGACACATAAAAGAACACCCACACTATCGTATTAATATATAGATTATGTGTTTATCATACACGATAATCACGTCGACAAACCGGTTTCGGTTAAATTATCGAAGTTAAGCGACATTGAGCCTTGTCTGTACTACATGAGTGACCATTAAGGATTACCACGTGATGTATGTGGTATGACTCCCTACTTATTTCGGCATTGTTTAAAGTGTTTTTGGATTTTTCTTTGCTATTAAACTCAAGCAATGCCGGTTCAACAGAGGCGTTGTTGGAGATTGCGCTAACTTGCTTTCCAACAGACTTCACGCGAAGCCAACCTTACAAGGGATGTACATTTTATGTTAAGACCGAACGAATGCTCACCGTGCTTTTTATATCAACTTTGATATTAGTAAAGGTTTCATCAATGTACCCTCCAGTCTTCTTCAGGTGTTTTTTTTTACGTTGATATATATATATATATATATATATATATATATATATATATATATATATATATATATATATATATATCCGTATTGAAATATGACAGTTGGTGATATTGCGTACGTTCATGTTTCTGACGTGTTTTGCGCGATAAAAAATAATATCGGCGTTTATTTTTGAATTGATAAACAACCATTCATAGCTTGGCCTAAATGTTCATATAAACAATTTAATTTCTATCACGTGATGCAGTCATTAACATGAAAATAAATATTAGTCCATACGGAATAAGTACGCCAGAAAATCAATGTATAAAAATAATATTTTTAATAGATAGCCAACACGTATTATAGCTAAAAATGATCCCAGGATAAGAGTTAATGAGATTGGTAGATTCACAAGGGAAAATGACGACTATTATGGGAGGATTAAACATATCTGTAAAACTTTGTACTAAAAACAATAGTCTACTCTGCAAACAACAATTCGATACTTGTGCACTTATTGAACCGTGATGAAATAATAACGTGATTATTTAGAAAGTCAGACTAAACATGTGGAGAGGAAGGTTCTTTGTATCTATTCTGTACTTGCACCTAACAATTTAATTAAAAAATAACGTAAATCTTTAATGTAACATGAAAATACTATTTAAAAATAGCGCACTTCAATAAGTGCATAAGCATCAACGATTCTGTTTTTTTTTGCATTGAACATGGAATGTAGGAACTAAATGACAATGGAAGGACTGCCTGAACTAAACCTTAGGTCAAATCTTTTCATAATTCTCAACGATGGAATTTTAATTAGAATGTATCTATCAGAAGAGATAAATCATATATCGACCGGAAAGTTGTAGAAACGTATATATTAACATTGAAGACAACCATAGTCCGAAGAAAAATAATAATTACATTCTTTGTTTGTTTTTCTGAAAATTATTATTAAATTTTATTCCCTAAATGATTTGCTGCAGCCATTTTGTCGTAAAGCCATAGCTCATTTGCATATCGTTCAGCTTCACTGCATGTCAACCAACAATGGCTCGTTTTATATTGAAAGTGTGCAGGTTTTGTACATTGCTTGTAGATTAGAATTTGAAGACTTTTTTGATACATGTATCAAGGTGTTACTCATTTATCGCTGGCTCTTGTTGTTTAACTTCGATGATCTCATGGGAACCGATTATTTTATTTAAGCAAAAAATACATTCACAGCAAAATTCTTCAAAACAAAAACACTGATCATAAAGTTCATCGTTTGCCTTAGGGATGAAACCCGAATAGCTTTAATTTTTCAAAGGCCATACAATTTTGAAAGAAATCTGTTGTGCTTACCTAATTTTTAGATGAGAATTGATACTTTGAATTATTTGGGTTACTGTTCTCTAGGCATCTCAAAACTGTTGAGTAAAACGTCATCATTGTACACATTAACAAACGACATCATCATTTCGTGTGTTTTCTGTAATTTGGGTCAATTTCTATGTAAAAGCATTAATACTACAATACTTATTTAGAAGTAACGTTATTTTGCTATCGGATTTTCATATTTACATTTATATTATATTGATTTAGGAAAATTAATAATTAAATATTTATGCATTTATTAATCCGTTTGGCTTATATTTTTCCCTATGTAATAAATAAATATATTTTGTCATCTAAAAAATGCAACTTATTTATAATAGTTTTTCTTTAACAATTGCATTGAAATTGTGTTATAAACGAACAAGAAACAATATATCAATTACTCTGCTCGTTTGCTTCTATTTAAAAAATACAATCCGAATCTGTATATAACACGATGAAACGATTAATAGTTTTTACTATTGTTTATTTTTTATGTTGTTTATTTTTATGTTTTTTATTTTTAATATTGATTTTTTTAATATAAGTTATTTCTATACAAATATTAAGTCCTAAAATGTAAAATAAAAATGTATAATAAAAAAATGTATAAAACAATATGAGACTTATCTTTTGTAAAACAAATAGATTTTTAATGACGAACTACACAGACGATAAAATTAAATTGTGACCTTTTCTGTTGATACATGTATCTAAACATGCTGTTGCTACCGGCTTTCATACTTTTTTTGGAAAAAAGCGCAAAATTTGATTATGACTCTCTGCCATATTAAATAATCAAATCCAATCGATTTTTACTCGAATTTGCTTTTGTAATTTTTATTATCTCAAGAGCCATATATTCCATTATATGAATATATTTTTTTATTATTTGAAACTTGTTACATAAAAAAAAATCTGTTTAAACTTCATATCACGTAATATTTGAATTTAATATCGTTTAAAGCTTTTTAAAAATAATTATTTTTTAGAATCCTGAGTTTTGTTGTAACTCAAATAATTATATTACCGAAAAAAAATTAAGAAACATTGCTTATTTTTTTCACATATAAATTTGATTTTATGTCCAATTCTCTATTCAAGTTTAAGGTACGTTAAATAAATTACAGGAATATATATATATATATATATATATATATATATATATATATATATATATAAAATATGTTTTTAATTATTTGATCTTTTCAGCTTTAAATGTTGACATTTTTATCGAGCTACATTTATTTGTTTTATTTTCGTAACATATACTATGGGGGGGTAGAACATATTTAACGAAACCTACTTTTTATATGTAAGATTATTTAATAACAAATACATATTGAAAACTTTAGGGAAATATGCTATTATTTTATTTTTGCTAGATTTTTAAAACATGGGTGTGTCTACAGCTTAAAAAACATCACTACATAGGAACGTTGTTTTAAAGCGTCAATAATGTAAACAGGATTTTAGTCTTGCATTTTGAGTAATTTTGTATGCTGTAAAAATGTAAAAATATTAGCGGTTTATTTGAAGTTTCTTCTTTTAAATGGTAAAAAAGTAAGGATGATAATATTAAATTAAATTACAGTTACATCGTGTTACATACAAGGGAGGGGGTTAAAACTGTGGCGTGCGTTGGGGGTACCTACTGTTCTCATATTAGATGTATTTCTTACAACGTTTCCACCGATATAACCTGTGATCCTCTCCAGGTGCGTCTTATCTAATTAGGGATTTTATACGAAGTGATACTGAGAATGCATGTACGAATTACTTATGGTCTTTATTTAGTCAAAGATGACGGCACGAAAAAAGCTTATTCAGTAGTAAAGTTAATGTGATTGGTTAGAAATTTTGTGCAGATTCCCAAATTCTAAAAAAAATGCACCTGAAGAAAGTCGGAGATTAAATCTAGCAAAACTTTCTGAGAATAACAAACAATATGAGTACAGTAGTCCAAAGTAGTAAACACTACCATTATTTGTGTTGTGCAATACACAAGGTGTACATAACTGAATTCATTTTGTTGCGATTAAGCACATTTATGTGTATTTCGCAATTTGCACACGTTCAAAATGTTACCGTTTATGTAAAGTACGAACATAAATCTCAAACTCTCTTCCTATTCGTAGTTTAAAACAATGCAATTTTTACAGATTAATGATAAATAAGTAAACAGAAATTTATCAAAAAACAAAACTTAAACAAACCTTTTTTTAAATGATTCAACATGAGTTTCTCTGCAAATTACAAATCAATTAACATTTCGAATAAAATTATGCAGCATTGCAAAAGTGATATCCGTCCAGCAATGCTAAACGCATGCTTTTTTTTTAAAGTTCAGTTAAATTACCAATGTTAACTGATACACATTTCTTATGCAAAAGAGAAAAAAAGTCAACAAAACAAGCGAAGTAAATCTGATTAACATAGAGATCGAAGGCTACTTTTGCAACGTCTAATCTATCTATTTAGAAGGCAATTCTTAAAGAAATTACGCCTAATTACAATGCACCATCTTGAGACACCATGATGTTGTGTTGAATATAACCTTAGCATTATCGACATAATTGAATATTTAATTTACATAAAGAGTTTTCACTTTCATGAAACTGAACAGTTAATTTACATTAATCTCTATGTAATTCATAGCATAGTGAATTAATTTAGTTGATTCATTTTAATGATATGGCCATCTCTGTATATTTATACATTAACGTATATGTATAAATGTATATATAAGAAGAGAAAAATAAAGGGCGATAATGGACATTTTATCAGAAAACCAGCAACCAATAATTAGGTTTAAATACATATATTATATTATTAGTTTCTTCAGCAAACCAGTATTGCTATATCCAAGGTCGTATATTAAATTTATATCCGTACGTATAACGATGATATCATTAGCAAATAAATGATTAATCTCATCCTATAAAATTAAATCGATTCCAATTAAAATGCGCGTTTTTGTGACATCAGGTTACAACATATCGGTGACTTTATGGCATAAAAATGGGTTTCCATGAAATGTTGTTTGAAGTCTAACGTAACATTGAAAAGCTTGGCAAACCTTTTTAGTTGCCTGTAATTATTATTCATGGTAGAAGCGTATAGAATAATTATGTTAGCATTCAAGACACGCAATCCCTGACAGAATACACGATGTAAAAGTTCAGAATGACCTAACCTTTTGTTGCAGTCATTAGAGTTCGTATTAAAACACTTCAATATCTGCATAGTTTGTTGCAAAGTTTTGATAACGAGATAAAATAGATAGAACTCACAATCTTAAATATTGTTAAAATACCAGCTCCTATTTATTTTACCCCTCAAGGAGACAGAGAAGAAACAAGGTCGATTTTTCATGATGGAAAATCAAGTTTCCTAAAAAGGAGCACTCCGGATTTGACCTAAATCAGAAGTGTGCTAGTTTAGAAGGATTATCTATGTTCTATAAACTTACAATTCTGTTAAATAGACACGGAATTACTCGAAACTTCAACAGTTTACTATTTCTTTGATAGAAATAAAGGTAAATAAAAACAGTGTAGTAGCAAAAACACATACTACACATTTTTCCTAATCAAAAAGACAACAAAGAAAACGAAAGCAAAATGGGTTGATAAAAATCAAAGGATTGTGAATCACGTTGAATTCTCCCTCTCACTTCTTTGGGCAAGACGTAATTATGCCTAATGTGATATGAGTCTCCTCTTACAATCGGCTGTTCATTCCTGAACACATTGGAGTCAAATAATTAGGTTATTTCTCTAAATTATTCGACATTTAGGTGAACATATTCTGACATAAATTCATCTTATATGAGAAAAACATTGATATCGTATGATGGCAATCACGTTATGTATAATACACTTTAGCTATTTTATGTTCGCACCTTACCATTCTTCGAACTTTTAAAAAGATAGGATCGCCTGATCGTTGTAGTTGCACTACTAAACAGTAAACAGTTTTAAATTACATTCACTGTTGTATCGAATGCGAATATTGTACTAAAAAGCATTTAAGATTAAAATTCGTTCTGTCTACAGCATGTACAATGATATCGTAAGGTTAACGTTACAAACTTTTACAGTCCCATATAAGCAGAACTACATTAATCAGAGTACTTAGAACAGTATGTTTCCGTTTGAACACAAGCAATAAATGAAAGAAATAGATGCGTAATTTTCACGGATACTTTTATTATAGGAATCCTTGTAATTATCCAAAGTATTAAATTAATAAATTTTATAATAGAAAGAACTAGCTGTATTAACACTTTGAAATATTAGCATCGAATAATTAATTCTGATTTAATAGGGTTGAATTTAACTAAAGTATGCTTTAGAGAGAAACTTTAATCATAACACGTCACCAATTAAGGTGTGATTTTTCACTCTACTTATTATAGCAGTCACTCTTGAATTAACAAAAACAAAACGAGACACATTTTAGTTACCAACAATAGAATTCAAAAGATGCAAAATTAATTAATTTGGACTCCGGAATTAAGAAAAAAAAAACAGCAAATAAACAAAACAAAACAAAAAACAAAAACAAAAAACAAAAACAAATATAAGTATCGACATCAGCAAATATAATTCTTTTAAGTGATTAATTATTAACTGTCATGCACAAACACATAAACACAACAAAACACGCATCAACACGTTAAATACGGATGCAACTTACGCCCATTAAATACCATTCGGGATCATCTCTTGTAAACCAACCATACGGCGCATTCAGTTGATCCTGATTCGATTCTATCGGCGATCCAACACCGAGCTGATTGAAGACTGAGATGATCAAGAATATGGATGGTAAGAATAAACTTCTCGCTCGATTCATCTTGAAACAAAGAGACTCAACAAAACCAAAATCACTGGTTCCTCGCCAATTATACGTATTTAAATATGACATAGATGTGAATATAACATGCTGTTCAAGCGATATCTGAACGTATGTTGAACAAAGGTCGATCATTATCTTGACCCTTACGACCTCATGTAATCGTCCGTGTTTTCTTTGTCAGTGTTTTCTTGATAAGATTATTCATTTTTGGCCACCTTACTTGATCAGTCACACAAAACACATAGAAAAAACAAGTTTGATAAAAAATGATATAGTTTTTGTTATTTCGGTGTCTTCTAATCTATTTGCGATGTGCTTGATGGTTATCAACAAAACATTCGCCTATCAAACCGATTACATTTCGAGGTAACTCGAACCTGTATTTTTTCTTTCATTTAAATAAAAGGTTAAGATGTGCTCTGATAGACTCATAGCAATTTTTCCCCCGTCTCGATGTTATACTCCCGACTTAGAGGACAGGAATCAAACTTCCACCTCTTCTCTATTGATGCCTGAAAGCCTTAAATAATAGTTTTTCTTTTCGAGCTGATTGATTTAGACTCCCCTCTATGTTTCCTGCTTCTCTGACTATACTAACCCGCAGAAGTTTTAAAGTAATTTGAACATACATATCCTTGTGTTAGACACGATCCCAAATAATACCTCCTTACATTCAAGTGGTAATATGCTTGTTTGGAGTGAAGAAAAATAAAAAAAAAACATTTGCTATAGACGCATCTTAATTCCATATGACCCCACTTGCCACACTCTGCACAAAGGCTGGTTTGATACGAAGTCGATTCAATTTAGGCAAAGTCAGTTCCCCCAAAAGCGATGTAAAAATTATTTGAAAAACCCCTTATTGATACAACAATCATGTACACTTTCATCGCAGATCAAGAAGGCAAATCGATAATTCCATAACGCATATGCAGGAAATATCAAGTATCTAAATAACAAAGAGGACGCTTTACGTAAGAAGTCCTAATTTTCTTTACAACGAAGTCACCACTTATCAAGACATGAAGGCCACTCGAGGTTTAATACACAGAGGTCCATAGATGAGCAGTTTTAGGAAAAGCTTTGTTCATAGAATTTGTGTATTTAGGCACAGCCGTGGAGAAAATTGACAGTGGTCGGATCTAAACGAGTGCTTAGCGGGTAATTCTTGTGGGGAGGCGTAGATTGAAGCGCAATAGAGCAATTGCCGTGAAAATGATGACAAGGTAGACATAAACTCGCAACATCACGTGAGAAGAGGTTGTAGGGAGGCGAAAAGAATTCATCGATTTTTGGAAGCTGGTTTTTAACTCTGTCCAAGCAGAAGAGATTGCTTCGAGCGGATCCCTCCAGATATGGCAAGAATACTCTATTTTAGGGCGTATATATCTCTTGTAGTAGAGGGATTCGTCTGGAGCGAGATATCTTATTGGAGCGGTAGAATGATCCAATGATTTTTTCTAGCGATATAAGTCTTCAATTTTGTAGTGTTATATTTACATATCGGAGCAACGCTGGTCGATTATTATTATTAAAAACAAACAACAATTAGATTTTTATTATTAAAAACAAACAATAATTAGATTTTGAAAAATATAGATTTACAGCTTGGAATGTTTATTTAGGAATTAAATGTAAAAATGAAATAAACAAAGACATTTCAGGAATTTTAGAATAGATTGAAATTTGATTAAGTAAATAGAAATCTTGGCTTACGTGAGAGGTCACCTGTTTGTGTCATTGGAAACGTGATTGAGGTTTTGCTCACGTAATAGTAAGTCAGTGGAGATCAAGTGAAAAGTTGGTGAGGAACAGGTTAACGAACAGACGTTTGGACGACCTCGTTGGAACCAGAAGAGGGAAGGAGCGGTGAAAATGTAGAAAGAGACAGCGTGTCAAACTTCGACAAACGAATCCATAAGACAAATAAGACTGTAAATATAACTAGTTGTTATGGCGTTCTTTCGGGGTTCGAACGAATCAGAAGATGGTGTATTTTTCTAGTCTGAGACAGATATGTTGTTATCTGTTGATTTTAAGAAAAAAACTGTCTATGTTTATGTTTTACGTTTGTTAACTATGTGCATTCGTGAACATTTTACATACATACAACAATGGGCGAACATTTTAACCACTAGACGACACACTGTATATATCACAACGTTAAAGCTAATCAGAAAATAGACGCTGTTATATACACTCACCCCTGTTGCATAACAATTTCAAGTTAGGAGTGAAGGCCACTCGCTGAAGCTTGTTGAAGCAGAGTTCTTCCTCGACAAGATAATCATTCATTTTAATTGGGACTAAGTGGAAATCAGAGTGGGTGTAGTGAAAAAAATTTAAGCTTGGTTTTTGGTGCGTTACAATTAATCAACCACTATTTGTTCAATCGCATCACGTGCTCAAGTTTGGAGAAAAGAAACTTAGAGTGATCATGGCTGTTGCTGGCCTTTGAAATGTTGCCATAGATAGTAGTATCGTCTACGTATATGCCGGCGAATTTACATCGAATTTGATTTGAGAGTTGCGTCCGTGATGGATTCCTGATGCAGCCAACGACGACTACATGTATAATCCTATCGAACAGAAATAATTCAATAATTCAGAAGACATTTCGTAGCTGTAAATCTTGTGAAGTAAATTATTATGCCACACACTATCCAATGCACTTGCTATGTTAAGAGCTATTAAACTATATATGACCTTGTCGACAGATTCTCTGATCTTGTGTAAAATTACTTTGGCAGGACGGAATCGTAAGTTGTTTTTGCTGAGTTGGTTGAAAACTTTTTTTTATTTATCACTGATTATTACTCATGACATCTTAATGGTTAATTAGCCTTTACTGACATGCTGAAGTCTGATCCCGAGAAATTTTAAATACTAAATTGGATTACTTAAGGGAAACGACTCCTTAAGAACATGTTTAGGTTAAACTATAAAACAACAATATTATATTCAGCTGGAAAGCAGGCAAATGGAAGCATTACTTTTCGGTATTTGTCCCGTTTAGTAGTAATCTTTCTAGACTGAGAAAAATTTAATATTCTTTCAATCATGTTGCCCTCATTCGATCAGTGGAAGTTTTATCACAATAAGAAATAGGACTCAGAAGTTAGGATAAGGAAATTAATAATCTGACCCTCCTAAGAAAGAAAAAAGCGGTAAACCGTGGCATGCGTGAAAAACATGAAAGAATTCCACATACAGTAAATAATTGAAAAGCAAGTAGTCGTAATTGATGACGTAGAAAGTTGTTTATGTTTTTCGGCAAAAAGAAAGTATTAGCGAGATTGTATTAAAGATTTTTCCTTTAATTATTAGTATAACGTTACAGAATTTAAAAATTATTCATTATTTTGTGAAAAGGAAGTTTCTGTTTCATTCATAAGTTTTTGATGAGTAAAAGGTGATTTGCTGGTTATTAAACGGTAAGAATTTTGTTATGGCATTAATCTTTTTTCTATGGTTCTTTTAAAGAAAACATTCGTATAAATGTATGAAACGGTTTCCTGTTGGTTTTTGACATAGCACTTGTGTGCTTATGCAAATGTGAAAGAAGTAAATCTAGTTTCGCTAAGATAAATTATTTCGAAAGGAAAATAAGATTCTGGGATGGCTCGATATTAATTAAAATGCAATCGATAATCACGTCGCAATAAAGATAACAGCGCACACGTAATGTTTATAGATGATTTATTTACGTTGTGTAGCAGGCAATCGAAGAATATGGTTTGAGGTATTCATTTATTTGCTAAAATTTGCCTCGAAACGATTACATTTATAAGTTATAGTCAGAGTATGCTCCTGGAAATCGACCATGTCGATGATAAATTATTCCTGTAATATACACAGACTCCATTTCAAATGTCAGTGCAATCAAGGGAGCAATTATTATTTTTTTACAGAAATGTATTTGATGCATTTGTGTAAGCGAAAAAAAAACGGTAGCATAACAATGATTATAAGGTAAAAGGTGGGAAACGATACTATGATAGGAGTTAGAGGACTTGATTGATAGAGAATAAGACTAAGTATTGGAGAAGCTGTTTTGTCGGAATAAATGTAATCATTCTAATCGGTGATGAAATATAAGCAAAGGTTACTGAAACGCTTTATGTAGTTATTTAGGTAGTTAGTGTTTACGATTTGTTCAGTAAGTTGTCGGTTATTTTCTTATTAAAACTGTTAGGCGCGTGAAAAATAGAAAAAATTATTATATTTATTAGTTAATATTTCTTTATGAATATTATTATCAGCGCACTTCAGCTAGGATTGTGCCGCTTTAAACGGGTTATAATAAGCTGTAATTCTTAACATAGCACACTATTTTAGCGTCTAAATTTTGACCAGCTTTTTGTATTGGTTCAACCAGCTTTTTGTATTGGTTCTCTTACCTCGACGTTAGTTATAAAACTTAATTCCCCTTCCTTTCTCGTGAAAATTCTTGGTGGTCGAATGGTTAAATACCGGGCTATAGACTCACTGGTGACTTTCTGACTCGATTGGAATACATCAATATGTATATGGGGAAATATGTTTATTCAATAATATTTCACCTTTTATTTACACTAATCCTTAAATTTATAAAACTCGATTTAACTACAGAGCGTATAACGAATAAATGACAAAATCTATTTTGGAAATTTAAAGATGTTGACCATATCACCGTTGATATGCACAATGGTTTACAGCGCCCGTATCGTAGCGCAAAATAATCCATGTGATTGTCATATCAATTCTTGAATTTATTTCACCCTCAACTCATAAAAAGAAAAAGCAATTTTAAAAGTAAATAAAATCATGTGATGATACTTACGAAATCCGAAAATTGGGAGAGAAGTTGCAATTATTTTTTCATTTTGTTACGCCATCTTTGAATTTTCATGTAAAGTCATCAACTTTTAATTCGAGAATTAATAAAATACGTTCATTTTGATATATTATTATTAAAATACTTTATTTAATATTTTATAATGTATTATTTATGTTTATTTTATATGAAACTAATTACTCAATCTATTAATTTGTTTACGCGGTAATAACTTTTTGATTAGTTAGACCTAAATTTTGCATAGCTATAAATCTTATTTTATTATGTATAAAATATTTTTATTAAATTTATTTCTACTTTAAACATAATTCTTATATTTCCATTTAATTGGTTTTTATTATCAATTTTAAACATTCATATAAGAGATCTCCTTAATTTTTCATATCATTCGTTTAAAATACGTTACAAGGGAATAATTTATTTCATAATTTAAGTAGATTATTTCCCTTTATCCAATTACATCTCAGTTTTTCATTTTATGAGTTTCAACTGTGCTGATAAATTATATAATTATTGAATTTATTGTTTTATTTTATCTAGATAATTTACTTATTAATTGAATTTGCATTTTTATTAATTGTATTATGTATTTTAATTTAAATATTTCAAAACCTTTTCAATATAAATTAATCTATATCATATGATTTTTCATTAATGTTCTGACTTAATTATAATATTTAATTAAATGTTAACCTAATATGCCTATTAAATTAACTTCAAATAATTATATTTTTTGTAATCTAATTAATAAAATTGAAATATACCTTATTTTTATTTTGAATATATTCTTAACTGTCGTAGACCCGTTCTAGGGGTTACAAATGAAAGATACCACAAGTAGTGTAAAGTGTATAAAATATAATATGTATTTATCATAAAAAATACAGGAGCTACTAAAGTGGTACGAGAGGAACGTGTTCGTAGCATGAAGTTAAACATGATATAAATGTCTTCATTTAGTCTCTGAACCCAGTGGTATTCATAGGACTGGTTGATTCCACTTCGTTCTGAAGCAGGGTTAATTTGTACCCCATAACATTACGATATTTAAATTATTTCAAATAATTATTTAAAATATTTTTCTGAAAGTATACTGAATAACAATATATTTAATATCATTAAGTTATAATTTTGCATTAAAATTGCTTAGTTTTGTTAAAATTGACATATATTTCAATCTAATCCACAAAAATACACACAAAAAAGTAAATAAAATTAACATATTTACACGCATACGCATAATGAATATTCTTCTATAAATAAATAGATGCACGTGCACACAATATCCGGATAATATAAATTACCCTTCTACCTATAAAATATGGTAAGATTCTTTGTCGGCAAAGCAAAACAAGCAACAAGTTCTAATTTTTAAAATTCATCTTAATCTTAATAAAATGTATACATGCTGCCTTGTTTATTTTTGTTTTTCTCTTGTTTTGTTTTATTTATTTATATTTATTTATTGTCTTTATTGTTTTTTTTGCAAACTTTTTCTTGACTTTAGCTGAAATTCGTCAAACACTGTTATATTTCAAGTAAACTAGCGATAAAAAAGCCTAGGCAAAGTAGCTTTCAGAATTTACCACAAACGGCGATTTATTTTCACCTATATAAGAAGATAGGACTTTATTTAAGTAATATACTTAATATCTACAAAAAGAAATTATTTTTCTAACTAAACTTTACTTGACACTCTAAATTCTAATAATTCTACTGTATTCTGTAAGTTTAATCCTCTCCTGAAAACTAACAATCTACCCTACTCCCAAACACTCATACATTACACACGTCTTCGAGCTAAGGACTCCTTCCTTAGCTTTCAGCCCTTAACCTTCGCATGCTGACCGATTGGAAGTCATTACCACTAAACATCTATCCATTTCTAACTCTAAGGCATGCATTAGTTTGTTCTTATCCAAGTAGATACGTACTAGCTAATCTGTACTTAGATTAACAGTTATTCTATATTACACAGCAATAGCCGTCTCTTCTTTAGTTTTACTATGTTAAATACAAAAACTGAACCGATACTCTGTAATGCAAGATACAACTTCCTGTTTCTTAAACGAAAGCTGAAGATATCCTCATTAGAAGTGGAAACACTTAATACCTACAAACTCCATATATTGGCATCTACTGGAAATCTGCTCATAAATCTATTTACTTTAATATACATACTGAATACGCCATAGCTTATAATTTACTTCCAATTATACCTGTACTATATTGTACTTCATATCAAAAATGACGTTACTTGTATCTACACCGAATATACATCTTAACCCTCCCGCCATCTAAAATATCCAGAGCTTGGGCAACAAATTTTTAGTAATTCTTAATATCAAGCCATTCTGTAACGCGGTATCCTATTCCTAACCCAGAATAAAGATAAGAAAAAAAAATTTAATTATAAATTTAAAGGAAAAATATTAAACCATATTAACTCCATCAAACACACCTGTTGCAAAATATAGCTGCTTCCATTGCATGAAATTTTACTTACCCCCTCCTCCAGTAACAATGAAATAGCAATGTCCCTTAATCACTTTGAGGAGTATAATTTTTCAGTAGATATATAACATTTACAAACTAACCCAGTAACATTAACTACCTACGCGGGGTCGCGGAAACACCTGGATTAGGACCCAGGCACGGGGCAAACTCTCTCGGTGCTGATGGACCCGTACATGTTCCCATGTCATGCGTCTAGGAGAATTAACACTCTCCAGCTAAGGGGAGGGAGGCCTCTCCAGTCTTGGATGACAACCTCCCTAGAGCCAGTGACTCAAACAAATTACCGGTCTGCAAACCTAAACTGCTTAAGGAGTAGATAGGCACTGTCTATCACCCGGCTTTCATACTCATTCTTTGCCTATTAGTCAGGCGTAGAGGTCGAATCACAAGGATTCGAAAGAAACGCTCAGTGGTCGATCTTGTTTCCTGACTAGGGCAATAAACGCTGATTTCCTCACTCCCGACACAACACATCCCTCTGTGCACCGAGGAGTGCTTGAATGCCATAATGCCAGTACAAGTAGATTGGGTTGACCATCGTCTGATGGGTTGAGGGTACCGGATTGACAGTTCCTGGCTGCTGTTTCCGACTGGTAGACAGGATCCCTAACTCTTAGAGCGGCTGCTCCATCAACAGTTGTATAATATCGGGATGTTTGTAGTGCCATGTCGCGCATGGAAAGGACCCCTGCACTCATCCCCGGTGGGCTTTCCTGAGGTCACAATCCTAAGATGGTAGGTCAACTCATGGTCTACTTGTGTTGCATGTCTGGTATTCTGCATAACCATTGTTCAGCACCCCTTACCTAAACTGAAACTCTTAAAAAATGACAGTACAATAAAAAAATTACACTTAAACTAGGCCCAAACTCAAACAACACAAACCTGCCTTCTCCTTTGAGGCTTGCATCTACGAACATCCGTAGGCTTAGAACTAATTTAAATGATGTTGAAGCATTTCTCCTAACAAACACCCTGGATATCTTAGCACTAAGTGAAACTAATCTACACTCCTCCATCTCTTCTAACTACTTTAACATGCCTGGATATCTCCCACTCTACCGTGACAGACATATGAACGGGCTTGGAGTCTATATTAGAAAGACCCTCCCCTTGACTAGAGAAACAAAACTAGAATCAGAAGATCAAGCCTTTATGTGCTTTAGATTTAACATACAACATAACATGAGTCACTTTTATTTTCTCTACCGCTCCCCCTCGACCCATGGTTGTACCCTATTAATCAAAGTCTCTGACAGCATAGATACAGCACTTCCCCTCGACATTAGCGCACAAGTGAATGTATTTGGTGACTTCAATGTTCAGCACAGCAACTGGCTTGGATTTTCTGCTTACACAGACACAGCTGGTAGCACAGCGTGTAACTCATTCCCTATCAGAGTTGGTTACGTTTCTAACCCTTTTCCCAGACCAGCAAGAAAAACACGCTTCACTTCTTGATCTGTTTCTGACCACAGTTTCCGATGATTGTGTAACGAATGTCCACAGCCCACTTGAGAACACTGACCATGCAGTGATAATGGTTGAAATCGCCCTAACCTATAGATCCAAAACTAAACGGCCATTGCTAAAAACAACGAGATATAAAAAAGCTGACTGGAAAGCCATCAGGGATCTCATCAGAGACGGCCACTGGCAAAATATCTTTTCACTTCCTGCTGAACAGTGCGCAAATGAGACCACTGAATGGTTCAAAACTGCAATTGAAGCACATGTTCCCACGCGGAAATTTGATAGCAAGCCCCATTCTCCCCAATGGTTTACTTCCACGTGTGCAGCTGCCATTGCTCAAAGGCAGTAATTTCTTTGTCTATTTTCTTTTTATTTTTTTTTTCGATATTTTTGAAGAGATTCTTCTATTGTTTCCTTTAAAATTATTTTTCCAATATTATTTTTTTTCATACTGGTCAATGTTTGGTTTACAGATGCTTAGACAACTTGTTCAAAAGAGTGCGGATGAAAACACTTCATCGGATTCTATTCATACGTGAATGTACAGCTTATATCGTATCAATTGTGTAAGTCTTGTGATTTCGAATGGGTGTTTTTAGGTTATTTCCTCCCTTTTGTTTTACATAGAGGTCACCACTTATCAAAGCCCGGAAGCCACTCGGGGATAAGGGTTATTGCGTGTACAGTAATCAATGGGATAGTATCGTAGTAATTATTAGTATTGGATATTTGATAGGGTGTCTTACTTAAGAGAGCGGTTTGTCAGGAATTTGTTTATGTTGAACTTGAAGACATGCAAGTTGTAGCCAGGTGGGAAACAGGCAAGCGGAAAAGAGTTCCACAGTCGTGCACTTCTAAGAAAGAAGCTCTGCTCATGGAATCTACGTTTGGATTTAGGCACAGATAAAGATTGGAGAAAATTAATGTCAGTTGTTTAAGCTGGACGGGTGTTTTTCGTGAAAGATTGGCGAGGAGGACCAAAGATTGGAGCTCAGACGAGCACTTACCATGGAAATAACGATCAAACAAAGACAGGCTTGCAACGTCTCTTCTGTGGGAGAGAGGCTGCGGAGAAGAGAAAAGGACATACCCACTAAGCCACGAAGTCTACTTTGTACTCTGTCAAGGCAGGGTAGGCTGATTTTAACAGCTCCTGCCCAGATATGGCAGCAGTACTCCATCTTTGGACGTACTTGGCTTTTATACAGATAGAGAATTGCATCAGTAGTGAGATATCTTCTGGAGCAGAAGAAGGATCCCACCATTTTTCCAGCGTCCTTGGCAACAGACCTGATGTACGTGTTCCATTTCAGATCAGGAGTAACGGTCAAACCTAGAAGCTTGTCAAAACATGGAGCCCCCCCAAGACGAGACCCATCCATTTCAATTGATGCCAGATGGGGATCAGAGCGTTGATGATGTAAAGATAGACGCCTGGTTTTGGATGCATTAAAAGTAACCAGCTACCTCTTCCCCCACTGTGCCACGCGCACAAGACCAGAGGAGAGAGAATCAGAGAGAACTTTGTCATTTACGGCCTTTGATGTGTTGCCATAGATGGTCGTATCATCAGCATAGATGTCAACGAATGATTTAAGTATATGTTTTGGGAGATCATTGATGTAGATCAGGAAGAGAGTTGGGCCCAGGATGGATCACTGAGGAACTCCAGCATTAATACTGTGGGTCTCTGATTTTTGCCCATCAACCACTACTCTTATCCACCTATCGGAGAGAAATTATTTAATAATTGAGAAAACATTTTCAGTGATACCGTAGCTGGAAATCTTGTGAAGTAGGCCCTTATGCCATACCTTATTGAAGGCCTTCGATATGTAATGAGCAATTTGGGAGGTACAAAGGAAAATATAATTTCATTTGGACCTTAACACATCGTACCCTCATGATTTTTTCACAATCCAAATTGGATGAAGAACTAAAAATGATTGCTAATAATTTGTCCAATAATGGGTACCCTCTCGATGTGATTAACTCCGTCATAAAAAGGAAAATATATCATTTTTTTCAAATAAAATCTAAGATAGCGGCGAAATGTCCAATTTACATTCGTTAACTTGGTTAGGGACAGTAAGTCAAAAATTCGCCAGACAGCTGTAGAACATTGCTATTTTGTCTCTAATGTACGTGTGGTGTTTGCGACAAAAGCATTATTGCCATCTTCTCGAAAGGATGTTCTGCCCCCCCCATCACACGAATAATGTTATTTATCAATTTAAATGTAGTATCAGTGCCAACTAATTGGCAGAACAACCCTCAGGTTAGATGGTCGCGTCTAACAACATGTACCTAATAAAATCCGGAATGGCATCTACCAACCAACGGACATATTGAGCAATACGCATGCTTCCGCTATAACGGACCATTTGCTTAAAAACTGTCGATGTGCAATGAATGACAGCAGAGACTCATTTTTTTTATCCTGTGTCACGCTCACTCGTTATTTCATTTGAAGGTCTTGGAGACTATTCACGTCCGGTTAAGGAGACCTTCTCTCTGTAAGAAGAGGGATTGTCTTTTAGGTTTTGATGTGATTTATCTCTAAGGCGTTTTCTCCATATATCATAACGATAGATTTATTTTAGTTGTTCCTTTCATTTTTTTTCTCTTCCCTCTGATAATTTGATTTTATTTTAGTTGCTCCCCAAGTTTAAATTCGTTTCTATATAGTAAAAAAAAACCCCTCGATTTGGCCTTTGAAAAGTGAGTGCGAAACCTGAACGGCCGATTCTACCCCATTATATATATATATATATATATATATATTTATTTTTTGTTCTTCATTAAATATTTTCCCTCTGTCCTTCTTTTTATCATGGATACAAAAAACTCAGTCTTCCCTTTTTCATAGCTATAATATATATATATATATATATATATATATATATATATGCATATATGTATATGTATATGTATATATAAACACACATATATATATGCGCTAAAATATGGCTCATTTCTGGCACTAACTGTTAGAGTACACGACCTTTTTTACACTCTATTTTTTAATATATTACTTATGTATATGCAATCTCAAATACTTCAATAATTTTCATATTTTTGTGCAAAATGCTTTATTAATTAACTATATTTTGTTACATTTATTTCAATTCAATGGGAGCTTTACGTTTAAATTTTACAAATGTTTTTGTCAGAAATTTTATACTTGATGGTCTAATGTTTACCAAGTAAACAAAATTCATAAATACGACTAGTCTTGGTGAAGACGCCAGGACAGTTGTTTATGCACCATAGATGCGTTCCATTCAGGTCTATTTTGGCTTGAACATTGATTTCTTCTTTCTTTTATTTACAATCATGTTTGAAAGACAGATAAATTTTTATAAAAATTACCAAAAAGGAAATGTTTATTCATATAAACAAATGTTTATTTCGCTTCGAGTATTTTATACAGATAAATTTGTGAAGCAATAGCGAGCTACTACAACCATTGCCGACTATCGTCTAGACGGTAGAGATTCGATTTCGGCTTTAGGAAGTTGATTGTCTAATACCATTGAAGAACTGTGAAATAGCAGATTAGTCAGTCTGTTGATGAGTAAATATGCATTCTCATTTGATTAAGCATTCTGGTAAGACAAATTTTCAACTCCAAATCGCATATGAGGTCATACTCGTTGTGCAAACAAATGATGCTTCCAGTTTTCTCCTTCTGAATCGTTTGAAACTCTCGGAAGTAAGAAGCTACTATTTGTAACAATATCTACAGAGGACTATGTAAGAAGATGAACGAGATGTCTGTTTATATTACGTTAAAACTCCTGCATGTAAGTTCAGTCAAAGAGGTAGAAAATAGGGAGGAAATTTCAAAGTCTAGCACTCTGAAGAAAGAAGCTATTAGAGTAGAAGGCTTTCCGGCATCTATGAATCTCCACAATTAAGGGTGGGATTTTGTTCTTAAACGCGTGTATCGGGGCATGTAATCCGAGGAGGATACAAGTGACATAGGTTCATAAGAGAACATTCCATTATAATACTTGTAAAACTGGTACAGAAATACAACTTGCAATGGTGGGACAAGGGTTGAAATTGATTGGTGGTACGGGAACTATTTAATTAAAGATTTCGTTTTTTGATGCTGTCTAAGAGAAAAAAGACTCGTAAATATCCTAGCCCAGCTGTGGCAGCACACTATATGCATGGGTGAATGGTTGCTTTGTAGAGGTACACGATCATCTTAGGCAGTGGCGTAGCATCAGTTTTTTGCCGCCCGGGACGGTCGGAAAAGTTTACGCCCCCCCGGCATATAATTACCTGTTTTCCCTCTCCTGGCCCCTCCGCTGGCATATAATTACATGTTCCCCCCACCCGCCGGCATATGATTACCTGTTTTTCCGCCCCGCCTACTGATGGCATATGACAACCTTCAAAATTCCCCAAAAAACCCTCGAAATATTTATTTTCATTGAACTAATGTTTGCACAATTCCTTTCCGATTAATGTTTACACAATTCCCCTTTTTTAAATATTAATTTAATTTAACAATTTCTTTTCAATAATTTGAATAATAATGAGTATGTGAACATTAATCTGAAACGTTAAGATGAAACAAAACAAACCAAATATTTGTTTCAAAACAAAAACGTTTAATTCAAATGATACAAAATTTAAATTTAATTAATTGGCTACACAAACAAATATATTAATAAATTTAAATGAGAACATTTGGACACCTGAAAAAGTTATGAAATGATAAAATCATTTTGATTTACTTTTTTGTTGCTGTTAAAGTCGGAATTTTTCGCCAAAAAAACCATGGCTATATCAAAGAGAGGATAGTCCGATATAGTTTTCTGTTCTTTTTCTACATAATGTTATTATTAAGAGGTCGAGCCTCTCGGAGAGAAAAAAAAAACGTCTCGTATTGACGCTTTTTGAAATCTTTGTGTGTAATCGCTTGGTTTAAGCGCAAAATTTAAGTAATGGAAAGTCACAAATTTTAAGCAACAACTTTACAAAAATTAAAATGAGCGTATTCGAAATTTGAATTTATTAATTTAAATGAGAACATTTGAAACATGAAAAGGATGAGAAATGCTAAAATCATTTTATTTACTTTTTTCTTGTTGTTATTTCCGAATTTTCATAAAAAACGTGGCTGTATAAGGAGAGTATAGTCTGATGTAGTTTTATTTTCTGTTTCTTCATAATGTTATTATTAAGAGAAAAAAACGTCTTGTATTCGTGCTTTTTGAAATCCGTGTGTGTAATCGCTCGGTTTAAGCGCGGCATTCAAGAAATTTGTTGTTGTTAATTATGTTTCAATCCTTTATAAAAATAGTTATTTTTTTTTTAAATTAATGTATTTATGAATTGGAAATAAGTCTTTAAATTAATTTTTTGTAAGAGAACTATCGCAAGGGCGATAGTTCTCTTACAAAAAATTAATTTACAGACTTATCAAGTCGGTTGCAAATTCACAAACATACTTTTCGCACTGTTTTTCGGCAAAGTTATTAATAACTCTATCAAAATTCATTATATTTACAAGTTCCCTCTCTATGGAGAGATTTGCCAAGTCTGTACGCCTTGTGTGGCTCATTTTTGATCGAAAGTAGTTATTTATGAGTTTCAGTTTTGAGAAAGAGCGCTCACAGCGTGCAACGCTAATAGTTCGAGTAAGGAAAATGCGCAGCAAGATCACAATATTAGGTACGGAATCCTCAAGGTGGCATCTCTGTATAAAGTTCAAAAGTTCCAGAGGTACATTGTTTTTGTCTTTTATTGAAGCTTTCGCAAAATACTGTAAGTTCCCTTCTTTCGGCAAAGAATTTATCTTTTTCCATATCTTCGCCAACTTCACCGATCTGAAAATCATAATTATCATCAAGCAGATTTGACGGTGTAAGAAAAGCGTATTTACTTGCAAGATTGTGAACTCGTTGAAATTTGCAAGCTATTTCTCCAGTCTGTCTGTCTATGACAGACAGTATTTCCCGTTTCAACTCAGTATCAAACTCCAGCGTTGCATTAGTCAATCGTTCGCCACCCATTCGTTTTTTTTTGCGGATACGATGCTTCATGCTTATCCCCATTTAAGAGCGTAGTTTTTTAAACTCTTCTATTGCAGTATCTCCCATCTTTTCTCTATTCTGAATAAGGCAATCTCTCAACGTCGTCCGCCTGACAGAACGTTGTTGCAATTCAGCCTCTTTTTTTTAAGATACTTTTGGGCATCATTTATTTTGGGGAAAATAGTTCTCCAAAGGCTCAGAAATAAAAGAAACGGAAACGACAATACCGAGTTGAGAATTAAAGATGCATCTGATCTTGTGGTTGTATTTTCGCCTTCTTCTTTGAGTTGTTCCAGAGCAATGACGACTTCCAATAATATTTTTACCACATCATTTACAGCATCTGCTCGACTACTCCATATAATCTCCAATATTCCGCTTGATACTTAAACCGGTCAACTGAATCAAGACGTCCCAGCGATTTGTAGATGCAGACAAGAATGAGAATAACCGGTCTAGTATTCCAAAAAATGTAACAGAGTGAACAGCTACAGAAGTGGCATGTACACAATGAATTGTGAGTGCATACCATAAATAGAGCTTTTGGGTTGATTTCAGAGATTCGTTTCTGCACGTCCGATCGGTAGCGTGCCATAATAGCAGCATTGTCAAATGCCTGGCCAATACAGTCACCAATCTGAATCCCATCGTTCTCCAGTTTTCTCAATATCAGTTTAGAAATGTCCTCCGCGCTTTTACCTTTTATCTCGATGGAGCCGAGAAACGACTCCTCCACTGTCACTTTATTTTCGTCAACTTTTACGAAGCGCAACATCTCACTCATCTGGTCCTTGTGAGAGACATCAGGAGTGTTATCAAATATTATGCAAAAAATATTTGTTTTCTTTGATCTGATCAATGATTTTCTTTCTCACCTGCTTTGCCAAAATGTTCACAAATTCATTTGGAATTTCTGGTGACAAATAAGAAGTAGCAATTTTCTTTCTCAGGTTGACTTGCACCAAACGTTCACGGAGCAGAGGGTCATACTTGGCCAATACATTTACCAATTCTAAAAAAAATTCCTTTGCTGTTTTGATCTCTTTCCTCATTATGGATGTTTTCCCCGTGACCCCGTAGTGCCAGATTATGTTTGGTGAGAAACCTGATGATGTCCAGCAATTTAGCTAGAATTTTCCGCCACTTCTTAGTTTCCTTCTAAAAAATATGTTGTTCAACTTTGTCAACCATATTTCCTTGAGCAATCGGATCTCTAGATCCTTCGAGTTGAGAAACGCTTGAGCAATATTAATTGGACGTAATATGAGTTTTCATTTTAGAGACATCGTAGCATTTTAGAACACTAACCAAAATCATTATTTTCCTCATGGAAATAAATTCTGTAAGCCTTTTAGGGGGGGGGTTCTAAGCGATTAAGCATAGTTTTACAACCTTACCAGTCAGACTTCGGTTTAGTGAATAGTTCCACAATGTTAGAGTAGCCTGGAAATGATGATTATTCATCATTTTAGGTTAAATTAATGTACAAAAGTTTAAATTGAAAAATGATTGCTTGTGCTTTTTTTCAAGTAAGATTTTCAAGGTGTCCATATGCAATCGCATAAAACAATATGAAAGTCGAATAAAACAAAAGGAAAATATCATTTTTAGCCAAGGGTGTTAGTCTAAAATTCTCGTAATATTAGTAAAAAGTATTTATATTATAATTATTTGTATCTTGTTTTTTGTTCCGTTTTTTTTTTTCATTAAAACAAAATAATCAACTACATATCTATGACCTTGTCAGTAGTAATAACAAAGCAAATATTGATGATTTGGGTAAACACATGAACATTCTTTGGCAGAGAAAACATATAGAATAGTTAATAATACATTCACACCCGTTCTTAAGTTAAGAATTGTTTTCTATATAGTAACTGTTTTATTTAGAACCCCAGGTTTAAAGTGGAGAGGGGACTGTTTTAACTATACTGTTCTTATACCGTTTTATTTTACATAACAATCGTTAATTATTTTCAATTATTGATGAAATATTCAAGTAGAATTTTGCCAATTATGACAAATGCAAACCAGCTTTATTTTAAAAGAGAAATGCATCTTTAGTTGTTTCATTATTTTCAATCAATTAAAAGGAAAACATTCGAGAAAAATATTTAGAACCCCCCCGTATATTTAATATATGTCCCCCCCACACATACACAAAGTGCGTGTTTTGTTTGTAAAAATATATGCAGGTATCATAAGGTTTTATAGTGATTTGAAAATAAAAAAAGACAAAAACAAATCATTAATTAAATATTTACATATTTAAAAAGAATCGGAATCGAGAATCGTATCTGCTCGGGAATTTAAGACAGAATCGGTAATTGAATCGGAATTGGGGAAAAATTTGGAATCGTCCCATCACTAGTATATATACATACATATATATACATACACCCATTTATATATATAAATCTATATATATACCTACAGCATCAGACAAATGGACACTGGACAGAACCCACCAGCAAATTAAAGCAAAAACAGATAAAATCCCAAATAAATCAAAACATTAAAAATCACTTTTTATATTTTAATTTAATAAAATTTAGGAAAATTAGACACCGGGGAACTAATTTTTGTAAGGTATGAAAATTAAGCATCTACGGAATAAATGTCAGTCGAAGGTGGAGTTTAAGACCATTGTTAAAGACGATATAGTTTTAAATAGGATTCAAGTGCCTCTCACAGAAATATACATATTTTTAAATATTTACTCTTGTTTTAAAGCAAGTAAGTCGATTTTTCTAAGTTAGGTACGCGTTCTATGGAGATTTTTCTTGTATTATCTTTCACAAGTATTATAATAATATAAAAAAGTAATAAATTAAAATCCTATTACCAGAATTAATTCATCATAATAAATTTCGGTTTAATCATAAATACGTCAGTGATTATAAAAGTTTGTTAATAGTTTGAAAAAAATCAATTACTCTGTGATTGTTCGAAACTTGATAGAAATTCGGCAATATTTAAACTCTCGAATAGAAAGCCATTTAAATAGTATTTGAGGTGTAGCGCTTGGTCCCCATTCAAAATTATAATCCCTGATATGACGATCATAAAATCTGTTTACAGTTATTTTTATTCCGTACTTGCTTAATGTTTCTATAATTCCAAATTTATGTAATTTTCTGTTGCTTATTTACCGTTGTATTATTTAATTATCAGTGATGTTTGAAAGAGTTTTCTTGACAAAAATGTTTTGTTTAATTTTGAACATTTTTTGGAACATGTAAATCAACTGCTTTCTTTGAAAGGTTACCTAGAGAATTTATGCAACTTTTTAAAAACTTTGTTTTACAAATAAAAAAAATTTACATTTATATGTTATTATAATTTTAGTTTAGTGATAATTTCAAAACAGTAAATATTTATGATTAATACCAATAATCAAAAATTAAATAAAAAATTTAAAATAATCGGTTTTGAAATCGTAAATTAGGGACACATTTTTCCGATCCCGATACCCCTAAAGTTCCGCTTTTTACAACATTTTCGGTATAAAATTTTAATTTTTTGTTAGCTTTTATTTATTTTTATTTATTTTTTATTTTCTATTTCTATTCTCACATGGTATGTGCCGCTCGTAAAATAGGGACAGATTTTTCCGATTCCAATACTTCCAAAAGTTCCGATTTTTAAAAAACCTTTCGGTATTAAATTTAAGATATTTTGTTAGCTTTTATTTATTTTTTCTATTTTTTATTTTACCCCTCAAAATGCTGCCCCCCCCGCGAGATGGGCCGCTCGTAAAATAGGGAGACATTTTTCTCATTCGGTACCTCTAAATGTTTCGATTTTTTACAACCTTTTCAGTAAAAAAATCCGATTTTTTTGTTAGCTTTTGTTTATGTTTTCTATTTTCTATTTTTAACCTCTCAAAATGCCGCCCCTAAAATAGGGACACATTTTTTCTGATTCCGATATTTCTAAAAGTCCCGATTTTTTACAACCTTTTCGGCATAAAATTTCAAATTTTTTGTTAGCTTTCATTTATTTTTATTTTGTTTTTACAGTCTCAAAATGCCGCCCTCAACGGCACGTGCCACCCAGTGCAGACTGCCACCCCCGCAGCGCCCTTGCTACACCACTGCTTTTAGGTATGACTTATTTGTTTAGCACGGTAACTATTTGCAATATCCTTTATGTATTTTTTTTTCGACCCATGTTGCATGTGAACGTTAAGCTAAGCAGTTTAAATAATAAGCTCTAATGTATTGTGTTATTACTCATAGCTATCCATTGCTGAGAAGCTTCTTGTACTTGCTAAAGGAAGAAGCTTAGTCTTAGTAGGATGTAATATTACCATACATGTACGTCCCAATTCTACTTTGGACCGGAAGTCGTTTTCTAAGGATTCTTCCATTGCTTTAGATATTTGTGTATCCGTTTCCTCTTAATGTTAATTATACAGCGTTCTATCATCAGCAAATATACCCATCTCAGACAATTTTATCGGGGTGATCGTTTATGAATATCAGTAATTGACAATGCTTATGATTGTGATGTCGCTTACTGACAGCGGACGTTAATTGATAGCCAAGTGGATAGAAGCACCGACTGTCGTCTGGACATAGGATTAAATCAATAGGATTATTTCAGCTGCTTGTCTAATCGCAGTGAATGATAAAGCGAGATATTCTGCCCGAGGATAACTATATATTGGCGTTTAATAAGTATATAATTCCTTGTATAATTTAATCTATTCCGCGAAGTTACTTTTTCGAACAACCTCGTTAGGTCGACTTAATTAAACTTTTTTTTCTGATATCAAATATGTTTCTGAACTTTTTATTTACCGCCTCCGTAATTACAATATGATCGGATCTCAATCAGAATATAACATTTTTACCAAGCTGTTAATTTTATTTACCAATGTAACGAATAATGGCTTCTCCAGTCTTTTTTTTTTATTTCAATAATGTCACAACTGCTATACAATAACCAAAATATATTATTGCATATACAGTTCGATGATATATTTCAAAATGTTCGACATAAAGTATACTTTTAGAAAGTACATAGTTTACTTATGTGACGATAACCGTCTCTAAGTTAAATTAATTCATCATTATCTTCCACTTTTTAGACATATTATCGTAGACATCGATTTACTATGTAATATTCATTTAAAGATTTTTCCCGCATATAGCCAATTAAAAAAATCAGTTTACTTCAGTTAAACGCTTTATAAAGTTCTTAGTGTCTTGAAATGTGAACATTGTCATGTCATGTAGATTAAAAACAATACATAATAATAGCTATGTCAATGTTTTGAGTTATTTTCTTGGTTGGTTTCTTGCTTCAAAGTGTAAAATGAGTTTTCTTACTGTGATCGTCGAAAATTCAGTAACGGGCGAATTAGAGCTTTTTGTTGTGTGAACAATCTTGGGCAATAATCATGTGATCTTGTTGATAAAAACTTTTTGGTTTGGGACGTAAAATACAATAGAAAAAAAATCTTCGGAAATGAAGAGTCTGATAATGACCTTAATAATAATATTGGTTTGTGACGGGAACCCTTACATGGGGTCGAATAATATTGCTTTATCCGGGATAAGGTTTTCAGTTTTGCCTGTGTGGGAAAATTCAATTACTGCTGACCCCCCCCTAATTAATATGAACAAGTGATGTGGTCAATTTAGCCAATCATGGCTACATTGACCGAATGAAAATGGATTGGCTGGATGAGAAACCCACTCCTCAAACCCCACACCGTTACGTTCTAATAAAACGATGCGCAATGTGGTTTTTCGCCAGTCGAGAGCAGAAAATCCCAGTTAATGTTAAGAGTTGGAGCTGTCTACTCACCCCACCCTGCACTACGTTTCGTCCACTGACCGGCAATTAGAGAGAGAGAGAGAGAGAGGGAGAGAAAGAGAGAGAGAGAAGAGAAAATCGGCTGTCGGAAAATAGATTCTGTTGAGTCACTGTCGAAGCAGGCTGCATGTTGAAAAAAGACATTGCATATATTTTTTCTTTGCTGTAACAATAACATTTTTCTTTTATTCAGAAATTATTTAATAATCAATATTTACAAATGAAGATCTAAGATTACGTCTGGAGTCAATTATTTGTTGCGTACGAAATTCGTTACTAACTTGCAAATGAATGATACCAATTCAAGTAATTTCTTTCCGGAGACAGCAAGCAAGAGAGAGGTTGGCCAACCCAGCGCCCGTAAACCCGGGACGTGTGGATTTCCTGGAGACTTTGAGCTGTGCACTGTTTAAAAAATTATTTTTTCTAATTTTGTTCTTTACATGCGAGCCACTGTGAAGGCAAGAAATTAAAGAAGCTTCGTATCGACCGTCATCGGAGAACCGACCAATACAACGCCATTAAACTTTATTGGGTGTTCCGAATCAGAACCACCTAGGACTATACTTATGTACCAGTGAACACTACGGTCTTTGCCGTGTTATAATTGTCCTATTTTACCAGGATACGACCATTGACTGAGGGAGACCGGAGTCTTCATAGGGTGTAGAACGACAGGAACTAATTCTCTGATTTCAGTAGATTTTCCAGACATAATATCTGGACTGTTGTTGTGTAGATGACACGTAGTAGTAATTCGTTTTCTCTCTACTAATCTTCTTGGTTTTTATTAATGATTCGATAGAAGCGATTATAAATAACGATAATAAAACATAATCTGTGGCTTAACGCTTTCGAAGCATTTCGTTTTCTTTTCTAGTATACAGTCTACATGCAAAATATCCCGATAGATGACTTGCAGCAGATCTCCCATAGTACGATATTAAATTAAAAAAAAAAGAAAGTTTTAATAGCTAATCCATCACGTGTCACTGTAAACTCCTTTTTATAATTAAATATCATGAGACGTAATCATAACTTGAGTGTGATTTCTAATAAAAAAAAAATTATCTACTTTACGTTTATATGTGAAATTTTCCAGTTTTAACTTTATCCACTATTAAACCTTTCGGATCATATACAAGCTACTGATATATTACTCGTATATATTTTGTTCTGACTGTTTTAATTATTTATGTGATTATAAATGAAATGTAGGGGAGAAAACTCATGCGTATGTAATTAGAGAAATCTCCCCAAGACCCAGGCTGGCCAATTAATAGAATTTACAAAAAAAAAAAAAAAATTATTACGACATAAATTGATAAGCAATGAATTAATACGCGAGTTTATGCAAGCTCTTCTCAGCGCAACGGTTAACGCATATGAGTAAATGCTTGACGGTTGTGGTGTCTAATCCTAATTAACATAGTGTCGCCAGAAACATGTTTCTGTTAATGAATATTTTATCTATAAATGTAGTGTGGAACGTTTAAGTTGTCGCCTTAAAGAAAACAACACAGCTTTATTTTAAAATTTTATTTGAAAAATCAGTTCAGGTAACTTGATTATGTAGAAGAGCTGACATATATTCAATGTAACCGCTTGCAGCCTCAATCCCCACCATTATACGAGTCCGGAATATGGAACATTCCTCTTTTACAAACGTCAGCGGGATCTTGGCGAATACTTGGCGGGTGACAGCGATCAGGTTGGCTTTGGTGTTGTGAGAGGTCATTTTGGTGATGCTCAAACGTAGTAGTCCAGAGGGTTCAGGTCGGGGAGGGGAAGAGCCAGTGAAAAAAGGATGCAAAGTCGTAGCATTCCTTCTGGAGCCAAGCCTGGATCTCTTTGGACGTATAGGCCGATACCGAGTCCCGTTGCCACACCCAGTGTATGCACCAGGAAATCACTGCTCTTCAGCACATCCAAGTACACTTTGGTGTTGACTTTCTAGCCGACTTCGAAAATGTGAGGTGGCATTATGTGGCCCTCACTTTGAACCACACCAAAATTATAAGCGTGGCCGGAGACATTGTTTCCATCACCCTGATCATTCGTGACAATCCAGCGATGCATTTTGAGGGTGCTGGGAATTGTCTTGTTGTCATAACTTGGACCGGTAAGGAGCATGAGTTGTACACGGCACATCTTCGATCTCACTCGTAGAACATTTTGTCACTTTCAGACATGATAGAATCCTCCTATCGCTCTTGGGATTTGTACACAACTGGCCAACTAGTAGTTGGTTTGCAACAAAAAAATGAAAACCGGTTTTCATCAAACGGAAATGGAATCATGTCGTCTTTTCTATGGCGATAATGTTATCGCTTCACATTGCATACGAATATACATATATTATCTGATTATTGTAACGGAATGAGGTTGCTGGTCTGCTAGTTCAATGTTGTCATTGCTTTTTAATTTTCAAAAATTTTATATATTCTTGTTTTATGTCTTAAATGTTGTGAATATTTTGAACATTATTATTTTCTTATGTAATCGCATAATATTCATTTTGTGAAAGAATTCTACTTTTGATTCCCTCAAATTTTTATTTCACATCGTCTTTCTGAAATAGGATTACATGTGATTCTTACAACTATTACAGAAACATGTGTAAAAAGTATTCTTGTTCAAAAACTGACACTAAATCAAATAATAGAATAACATTAAATTTATTACGTTATGTATATATTTATATATGTATAAGTGTATGTATACATTTATATATGTATAAGTGTATGTATATATTTATATATGTATAAGTGTATGTATATATTTATATATGTATAAGTGTATGTATAGATTTATATATGTATAAGTGTATGTATAGATTTATATATGTATAAGTGTATGTATATATCAGGTTGTTGCATAAGTTCCCGCCGTTTGATAAAAATGTTTTGTTCTAAAACATGTGCTGATATTTGGCAAAGTGTTATATATCATTAGAAAGTTCGTATTCTGTTCTACAAGACAATAATCATCGTTTTTTTTTCTCATATATATTTTTCTCGTTTTTCCAACTAAGGGTTCTTTTAAAGGAAGATGCCCATCAGACATTAGAGAATTTACTGAAAATATGAAATGTGATTTTGCGACTATTTCACGCTACTTTCAGTCGATGGAATTCACACAAAAACTAGGAGCTTAGGTCCAATACGAACTTTTGCTGTTAAAATTCTGATATTTGCTTAAAAAACGCCGGGAACTTATGAAACAACCTAATATGTGCATGAGAGGCTGTGTTCTTTAACAACAACAATTTCCACGTTATTCATCAAAATGCCAAAGAAGAATAAACAATCAACAACATATACAAAAATAACAAACAAATATTTATTTAACGACTAATGATTTTCAGGGATCATGTTTAATTAAATGGTGATAAACCAAGCAATAATGCTATAAGATAAGGCCTAACATGTAACAAGTTAACTTTAATGATATTTCATTAGGAACATCAATGGATTGAATATAGTTTTTTCGGCATCTGTAGCATAGAGAAAATCCAAATGGCTGTAATCAGTAATCTTAATTTTGCTAACCGTCTCAGGTAAGTCAGCAAGTAAACGTTCGATATCCTGAAAATAAAAAAAATGACTCATTAGATGCTTACATACACTCATCAAGTAATTATAAATTTCGGACTTAAGCGTACACCAAAGTTACGCCCCATCGATATATATATATATATATATATATATATATATATATATATATATATATATATATATATATATAAAGCTGAACGTCTATGTGTGTTCGTTTGGTCACGAATAGGCTCCTATATCGTTGACTATTAAAAAAAAACTGATTGCATATAATGATAGAAGATGTATCGATGATCAGAAATTGGTATGTTTGACTGGCAGAACGGTGGTTCATAAAAATTGTGGGTCTGCGTTCGCGCCTGGCCCCCAAAATATGGAAATAAAAAATGAAAAAAAGAAAACGTTTACAAGGGCTTTTGATATAGATGTACATAAGAATACTTTGATAAGTATGTTTCAATTTAAATAGGGATGGTATGGTAAAATTGTGGGATCTGCGTTCGCGCCTGTACTCCATGGAAATATGGCACAAACTTTAACAAAGACTTTTCCTATCTATTTGCGTAAGTATACTTTGATAATTATGTTTTAGTTTGAAGAAATATGGTATAATAAAATTATTGGGTGCTCGTTCGCGCCTGACCTCCATAGAATGTGAATATGTCACAAAGTTTAACAAGGTTTTTTAAAAGCGGTGAGGGTCCACAAATAACACCTTAACTTTAACTTTATTCACGTTAGCTTTTTTTTTTATTTTTTTGATTTGAATCATATTGCGTCGAATAAATTCACCTCATAAATTCATGTTTTTATTAAAGTGAAAGCCAAAAAAAAAAAGAAAGGTCGGAACTTTAGACAATTCTCGACACAAATTTTGCATAACTTTGTTTTTTTCCTTCTCCACTTGCACGTGGCACTCTTTCGAAAATAGATAAATAGATAAATAATAAAAAAGAACGTTACTTGTTATCGTGTCAAAAGAAGGAAAAATCCTGTTCACGTGATTATGTGTCTTTTTAAAAACATTTACATAACCTTTTTTATTTTAATTTATATATTTGTTTAAGCTTTTTTTGTCGGTGTACTAGAAGGAGTTCAGTTGATTACAACCCTTTCTGCGTGTTCTTTACATTACAATAGTACAACCCTGAATCCGACGGTGCAATACTACACCGTTCAATACTGTAAAACTGAAACGAAGCTGTTCTGCTTGAAAAGGGCGCCATTTTATTCTTATTCATATTAATATCGATTCTTTGCTTTAAAAAACTAAAGTAATTACGTGTTTTCTTTTTAATATCTAATTTTGCTGTTTCGGATTATTTTACTAAAGTAAGTAAAGCTCCATTATTTTTAAAAACTGTTTTTATTTCTTTGTTTTTCGATATTATTTAGTAAGAGTGTTTAGCAGAAAAGCCAACAAACGAGGTACTTCTGCTAGTATATATATATGTATATATATATATATATAATATGGGAGTTTAATACATATATTCTTACAATCTTACAATTCTTAAATTGCATGAAAATGAAACTGTTTGGATGCTGAAAAATCATAATCGAAATGAATGAATTAGAAAGTTTTTTTCATGATCAAACCGTTAATATTATTTAACTGAATAATACAACAGTGTATAAATATTGTGCAAGCAAAAGGCCCCAGTACGATTATTTGAAGACCTCATTTGCATAACTATTTTCTCAATATTTAGAAATACATGAATGCTTATTATAATATTTTATTTTATTCTTCTATCTTTGCTACCCTCCACACACGCACACATACACACACATACACACATACACACACGCACATACACACATACACACACACACACATATATATGTATATATCGTTTTATGTATCTACATAACATTTTATGTAAATATTTTCAGTATTTACTTCGACAATGCTCGATACGTAAGTAGAGATAGATAGTAACCTTTAAAAATATATATGGCAATTAAGCTACACAGAATTTTACACGTTCCATCCTGTGAGGAGTCGTCAGAATAATGCATTAGCTAATGTATTAGCCTGACGAATTCTCACGAGGGAAAAGCGCAGAAAATTCTTTGTAGCTGAATTACCATACATTAAAAAAAAACACGTATTATCTATCTCTATTTACCTATCGAGGATTGTCTGAATAAATACTGAAAATATTCCCATAAAATCTGATGTAGATACATGAAATGTTATCTATAAGTATATATGTATACTATATTTATAAGTATATATGTATACTATATTTACAAGTATATATGTATACTATATTTATAAGTATATATGTATACTATATTTATAAGTATATATGTATACTATATTTATAAGTATATATGTATACTGTATTTATAAGTATATATGTATACTATATTTATAAGTATATATGTATACTATATTTATAAGTATATATGTATAGTATATTTATAAGTATATATACTATATTTATAAGTATATATGTATACTATATTAAGAAAATGATCTCGATTTTACACCTGTCACTACAAATTCAATAAGAAAATAACATACGACTTCCAAAACACTTTCCACACTCAACAACTCAACAGTTCCCGAAGCTTTTCGAAACCATGCATACATTCAATTTCCTTAAAGTCATTAAATTTATTCTAAAGTAAAACGTGATCTTAGATTATCACTTTCATAATAATTTTGAAACTACTACAAAAGATGAGCTCATAATTGAAAATAATTTGATATTAATAAGATTTTTCTTACGTTAGAATTTACACATTTTGAAATAAACCACTCAGAATTGAAACTTGTCTTGAGCCGTTTTAAAAACTTACTTTTTGCATTCTTTTACATTTATTCAATTTTAACACATCGAATCCTATAATTTTGAATACATATATTTTTTTTCGTTAATTCAGCTGATACGTAGTCTTACTGTAAGAAAAGAGATAATTTAATTTAAAACGATTTGTAACAATAAATAAATCCAAGAATAAGATAACTGCTATTTTTTCTTTTAGTTGACAATTATTTTTACGGTAAAATAAAAGAAACTATTGATTGTTTTCAAACGACATTGATTATGAGAAAATAATGTAGAAATACATTCGTTTGATTTTATGGAAAAATATTAACTCGCACAGGCAATTACTTTCACAGAAAGAGTAAGAGACATTTTCTTTTTCTTTTTTATTTTTATTACTTGAAAGAGAAAATTATTAAATATTATATTATCTATATATATAAAAGCGAAAATGTATGTATGTATGTATGTATGTATGTATGTATGTACGCTTTTCCTCGATGCCCACAAAAAGCTTCTTTCAGAGAAGCGCTCGCTCGGTTCACAACTTCTTAAAACTTTTTATATCATCTATAAATTGTAATATCTCGCAGTTAATCATGGAGCTCGCCTGTCTATTTAATTTTATTGACTTTCAAACGTTAATTATTCCACATTTCCCGCATCGGCACGCATTACATTCGGTTTTCGGTATAAACAAAAAGCGAAACTCGACAGGCCCAGAGCCAATGAACGTTTGACGACTTCGTCATATCAGACGGGGGAGCGGGTTTTTGAAAACAAACAAACCGATTTATTGACCTAATTAAAAACTGTCCCGCACAAAATGCTGACTGTCAATCAAAAGCGAGCACCTGTTTTTTTTCACACTTTACTATTTGCCAACTGCGCGTCGTCAAGGCTTTGTTTTTTTCACGGGCACCTGTTTTTTTTTCACACACACCGACAAACACCCGGGCGACGCTGGGTATCCCTCGCTAGTATTATATAAAAGTAATTTAGTGTGTGAGTTCATTCCATATGTGCTCGAAAACGGCTAATTCGATAATTTTAAAATTTCATACAAAGATACTTGAGGTGTCTAGGATGTATCTGATAAGTATAAACAATCGATAATTGAAATAATCCGATTAAAGGAGGAAGTCCAATTTTGACCAAAGTTTACACATTTGTACAACCTAATATCGCAAGTACATTAAAGAAGTGTTATCACCTCACAAGCAGAAAGGCCAAGTCTATAAAATATAGTGTAGATTCTTTTATAAGATAGGGGCGCGTTCAAAATGGATTTTTCTTTTAGATCATAATTGAACTAAGATACTTGACTTATGAACGTTTAACTTTAATTGTAGTTATTATCTAAAAATGTTATAAATTAGGGACAATTATTCCCTTACGAAAAATCATCATAGCTTGGCAAACTCAGACGCCACATATAAATTTATTGTAATCAGACTACTAGCAACTATTTTATGTAGGTTTTGCGCATATTTGCAGCCACATTAATCTGCTATAAAATAATATATTAATTCCTAGGAGTGTCACAATCTTAAATACGTCTTAGTTACTGCTTATTTTCTCCTCTTACGCTCCTCATCGTAATCGGGAATTTCTTTACATTAGTCGAAAGTTTTACTACGTTGCTCGCTGTGTTTACTTTATCGATAAATACATTTGGTATAAGCTTTTTTCATTTGCAAATCGTAAAATAATGAACGCTTCCTTTAAAAATCTGGCCAATCATATTCACTGCGCACTTGCCATTCTTGAAATAGGGGAATACCGATATACGGTATTTTTCGAACGATTAAACACGAATCAAGACAATAAAACAGTAATACGACACTGATTATCAGAATATTACCTCGAACACTACTCACGCAATTTATTACGAGGTGTTTACGGGACACACAATTGATTCGTCTTCGACTTTGTAATCATCTGCTTCTCTGTCCTTTTCGTCTTTATTGTCTACATAAAACTTAAACACAATTTTTTACAGGATAGGAGACACGCTATGATTTGTCATCGATTTCGTATTCTTCTTTTTATTTTTCGGATTCTTCGCTGTTTTTTTCTTCTTTAACTGTCTATTCCTTCACTGCCTAGATCCAGCCATTCTTTACAGCCCGTAGGTAAACGAAGACGCTATTTTTGTAATGGCCAGCAGACATGTGACTTCCTCTTCTTTTTCATGGCATTTGTTTCTTTTTTCTTCTTTCTACATAAAACTTATCAACAGTTCCTTACGGGATGTTTAAGGGACACACTATTGATTATTCTTCTTCATTGAATAAAGGGGGTTTCTTAAGTATAACTTTCTAATAAACAGTTTACCTGATTCTAAAATTCATTTCGATTTTCCGAAACGTATATGGATAACGTACTATAGGCAAGGTTTGCGGATTGCCGCCATAGCTTTCACAGAGTTTTACCTTCATTAGCGATAGGTAATTAGGCGTATGAAGAAATATTTAAAAAAAAAATCTAAATAATAGTTTTTTTTTTAGAGATCTTTTACTTTTACAAATTATGCACAAATGAACATGCCGGATTGCATCAGCCTCTTACTATTAAGAGCTAAGAATTAATGAAACAATACACACCGTATATATATATATATATATATATATATATATATATATATATATATATATATATGCATAGAGAAAGAGAGAGTGGCAGAGAGAAAGAGAGAGAAAGACAAAAAAGATGAACAATACATCTGTGGAATTCCCGTGGACCTCGCTAGTAGTTTCTATTATATTAACTTAAACATACATTGTCTAACCATCAACTTTGAGAAGTTTGATTTGTTTATAGCAATTAGAAATATAATAATATAGTTTTATCATATTACAAATGGCGGAATTTATCGATTTCATATTAAAAATATATTTTTCAATTTCGATTCATCAGTCTAAATAGATATTCTATTTACAAATACAATTTCAATAAACGTTGATATTGCATCAGTTTTTTCTTGATTGTTTTCATCAACACTGTTTAGGTTCATTTTTCAGATTTAAATTCTCATAAATTGTACATTCAATATATCCCAACTTCAACTATGCACATCGTTGTGTTTCCTTTTTTTTTGAAAACTTTCAGCATACGACAGTTTTTATATAAAATATATACTTTTAACAGGGTAGCTTTAGATTCCTGGATTTATATTTCATTGTGGGTAGACATCATAAAATTCAATGTGAATAAAAACAAAGCCAGACTCTATTTTACTCTTATTCACTCCAGACAAGGCATATTTCAAATTGGACGTGAAGACATGCCTATAAGAGGATTCTATAGTGAATTGAGTAGTAGGATATTTGTTCGCATTATATTTAAAATTCGGCATTCCAGTTAAGGAATCAGAAAAAATGAGGAAATTCCAAAGTCTATCAGTTTGATGGAGGAAATTTTAGAGTAGAAAGCTTTTTCCTCTACAGTGAAGGAGTGGAATTTACTGTTTGTCTACAACAGAAATATTCTCGACTTCTACAAGTTACAGCTAAAGAAAGTCGTAGGTTTTATCGGCCAAAATTGTCCCAGTGTAGTATGGTTTCCAAAATAATGACCAAATACAGAAAATAAAGAGATATTACAATTTGCCCTTTATCAAAAGGAGTCATGAAACGTTAATTTGGACTATTGTTGATAAACCCTTTCTTTATAAAAAAGAAAGTTTGGCCGAAGCATGACAGATTCTTTCCAGACTTTAAGAAATGTTTGATACATGCAAGCATTTCTTGACTTTGTAAGTCATCAAACAGAAAATACAAAAAAAAAAAAAAAAAAAAAAATGGAATATTGGCAAAAAATATACGTAATAAATAAAAAAAATTAGATATCAGCAAGCGTCAGCAAGTTTAATAAAAAGGTTTATTGCATAAGCACTTGCGAATTTTTAATCGGACAGTACAATAAAAACACGTTAATTCCCAGAGCTTTCGAACACAAACCGTGTTCTAATAAGAACCTATCTGAAGAGCAAACTCCGTCACTGCATCGAATTTCAAGTCACGTGCTTAAAATGTTACAATCTATCCGTGAAGTTACGTTAATACGTAGTGACATGTGAAGCAAAACTTATAATTGGAACTAACATGAGTAATGAGATTTTGTATTAACGGATTGTCCGTCAAGAATGTATCCGATTCAGACAAAAATCAGATTGAAATAGTATCAAATATCGAACTGAAAAGTGTCCTCTTTATTACAGACTCTAGCAAAAGTATGTAACCAGACTGATTAATATGAAAAGATATCATTATCATGACAAAACGGCGAAATCATATTAATACTAACTTGAATACTCGGTTAAGAATAATAAATGAACGCACTTAGAGCTTTTAATATATCGCAAGAAAAAGCTCTCAAATGGACCAAGGCTATCAAAAACATTAATATTGTAAAAGCGCGCCCCAAAAATAGCATAACATGAATTAGGAACTTAGGAAGTTAGCAAAAATGTTAAAAGCCGAGAAATCGAAAAAAAGTAAGCAAAAATATACAAGAAACGATAGAAAAGTTAATCTTTATTTTTGTTTTCATGAATTTTACCAAAAAAAGGCAGTTGATTTTTAGGCGGTCGCTTAAAAGGTTAAATGATTAAAAACAAACTTGCCCTAATTTGACTGTAAGAACGCCAAGTACTCTATGCACTGAGCCATGGGTCCTTTCAGAAAATTCTTGTATGAATTTTAAACCATTAATTATAAATTATATATAGTATACAGAAAGTAATAAAATAATATATATATATATATATATATATATATATATATATATATATAGTAATAATATGTAGTATTTGATAGTGATATATGCATCTAGAACAAAAACAGTTCCTAAAATTCGTAATAGAATTATCCACGAGTACCTGTAGCGCACTCGATAATGTATTTGGTGTGATTTAGTTGTAAAGTTCCTGGAAAATGAAAATTAAATCGTCATTACATGCGATCCAGTTCGACATAAATATTTCTGTGTTCGCTACAAAAATTCCCGAGTTCGACAGAAAAATTACCGAGTTCGACCATTTACACCTGAAGAAGATCGAAGGTTATATCGACCGTAACATTGTGCAAATAAAACTTAAGATGAAGACTGGAGTCTGAAGAATGTAAATAATAAATAAAAGGGCATTATGAGACACGGTTATAAACTTATTTTGAATCAATTTCATCGTTAGTCTTTATTTTTTACTAGCCTGGGTGTCCGACGTTGCCCAGGTGTTTGGAGGTGTGTTTTGAGCCCCCCCCCCCAAAAAAAAAGTGGTAGTAGGCAGGCAGGCTCGAAACCAAACCGTGAAGAAGGAAAAGAACGTAAAAAAAAGCCCTAACGTCTTTGCAGTTTTGTCTATCCCATAAGCGGAAGTGACGAAAGTTTAAATTAAGGCAACTAGTCAATCGAAAGGAGGGATGATTTTTGAAAATATCGGCAAAAAAAGCAACGTCCTCCTTATAGAAAAGTGCCCAGTTGAGGGTGAAGGAATTCATGTTTTTAGCCAATTTTTCGATATTTGTCGGCCGATCTCGTGGAAACCCGTCGCCTCTGTCGAAACTTTAGGCAGACATACAAACATACATTCATACATACATTTGAACAGATAGGTAAGATTAATATTATTTTTTTATTAAATTAAGAGTTAAACAAACTATTATAAAAGTGCGTAACTTCTCAAAATGTTATTTTACACGGAAACCACCTTTAACTCTATTTGCTAGGCCGTTACCTGCTTTGGACAACAGTTTAGTTGGATAACTGGAGAAATTACGTATACCAAGTATTTCAGTCTGTTTTGTGTTTTTGTCTTTACAATGTATATTTCCTGCATTTTCCAGTATCTCAACTTTAAACCATCTTTTTAGTTAACTAACAGTGTACTATATATCTGCATATAAGACAATAAAAGATAGTTAATATTCCCAAAAAAACTTTGATATATTATACCATAGGTAACAAAAATTACGTCAATTAACATGGGAATACATCTAAAGGATTGTTCCAAATTTAAACTTCAATGGTTTTAGAATAAAACAAGCGAGTTTTCATCTTACCATCGGATCAGCAAGTTCATCGTTAGAACCATAGAAAACGGCCATTGGAACGTCAATATCTTTGAAGTTGATTTTTGGTGGCGTCATCTAGCAATGAGAGGAAAACATGGCGCGTGATGTAAATGATTTTAGTGAAATGAAGACAACGTTGGCATCAATTACAGGCGAAAACGAAACTGGAGACGGGCTTGTTTATGTTCATTTCAGTCAAAGAATAAAGTAACTGAGAATAACTTAGATAATATATTGTTAACATAGATAAATTTTTATGAATACTTTTCCGGCGCCAGAGCAAAAATAGTATTCAATATCGGATTCGTCAAAAGTTAAATCTAATCCGTCGTCATATCTAAATAAATACGACTGTTAGGGCAAACTTCTAGATAAATGCATCCATATGAAATTATAAATTGCAAAATAAAAGTTTGTTTAACAATAGATTGGATATGGAAATCCCATCACAAATACGATGTTTGGTGCTGAAATAATCTGGTTGATATTCGATAGCTCTTAGCACTGAGATACGGGATAGTCGCTCGTAAATGACATTTGAAATTTTTTGCTTACGATTTGTTTATTTACAAATAGTTGTATTACACTAAGTAGTAACAAACGACATTATTGAATGACAATTGCCAATTCGATAATAATGTAAACACACACACACACACACACACACACACACACACACATATATATATATATATATATATATATATATATATATATATAAATTCCTCATTCTCGATCCGTAATGACAATTACAGACAACAGACGAAGAGTTCTCTTATTTTTCAGTAAAGACTGCCAATATATGTACCTAGTGTACATATCACGCTGCCACGTGTTTTGGTTAGTAGATCAATAGTTGAACATGTTAAAAACATGTAACGTGTATGTGTGTGTGTATGTGTGTGTGTGTGTGTGTGTGTGTATAAGCTACGAGTAATGAAAAAACAAATGAATATTGATTTTTGGTAAACTTACAGATCCATATTTAGCAAGATTTGTCATTTTGTCATCGTAACCAAACCTTCTCAGTTCATTAGATTTAAGAACCTGCAATAAAATATGAAATATACATTTACAAAATCATGTAAAAAAGATATGATTATCACAAATTCAAAAACAGAATTATATATTCATTGGTAAACGCATTTTTATAAAAATATATATTTGTGTTTTAAGTAGTTTAAATAATGACAATTAAAAAAAAAAACTCCAGTTCCGCAAACATTACGCAATTCACTTCGAGTGACCTACATGTTTTACCATCATAATTCTTTTTTAAATTACAATTTTAAAATGTTTGAATTGATATTTCTTATAATAGAATATCTTACCCCACCTTTCCTGAGATGAAATTATTCTGTAGAGACTGCAATGACAAGTGCCTTTCTTCTGGCATTAATAACATTTTACTAATGTATGTCTACCATTATTTTAACTTCTGTTGCAATTAGCATTTTTTCAAGCATTGATGTTGTTATTTCCACTTAGAATTTTACATCTCGTTTTCAACAATATCTAAAAAAACAACAAATATCAATTCCCAAGTAATATAAACTTAGCTGTAAATTAAAAAACAAGTTCAAATTTTCAATAGCTCGATTAGAAATTTTATAAAGACAAATTTAAAATCGTCAGATTTCAGTAGATATTGCTAATTTAAGTTTTAATTTTCAAAATTTTAGCTTCAATATTTTTAATTGAAATCCAGTTTTGGTCAGTTTTAAATCGACATTTATTACTTTAAAATGTTTTTAGGTTTTTATCTTAAGCTTTACCTTTCCAATTCGAGGTTAAGAATTTGCAGACCTTTGATTTAATCACCATTATACATTTCTATCAATCATATTATATATATATATATATATATATATTAATATGTAGTTCTGTTCCTTTTTATTCTTTTGTTTTTGTATTTATCATCACCATCTTCCCTCAAGCATTTAATGAGCCGCTTCGTCTCAATCAATTTCTCGGAAGATGCGAGGATCCCACCTCTTCCTGTATCAGCCCCAGTCTACTCTCTAGTGTCACACTGTAAGAAAGCATGAATCATATGAACTAGTGTTGTAACCTGGAACTCATACATATAATGATTTAAGAGGCTTATTATACTGTAACAAAGCATGGACGTGAGGAAAACATAAAGACTTTTAAAATGAGATCACTTTAGAAGCGAAGGTAACGTTCGATATCACGTTATAGTCGTGGATGACATTCAAGATCTCGTTCGAGACATAAGTGACATTTGGAATCGGGTTCGAAACATGGGTGACGTCACAACCGTAACAATGAGGAAATAAATACCCTTGTACAACACGAAAAACGAGTTGAAGTTTTTTCCTTTCATTTGTATTCTTTGCGATTGAGTCATAGAACGGGTTGGTACCTTTTAATATTATAATACTTTATATCAGTTGTACTTTATAATGTTGTTTTACGATTGATTCAAAATGGCGTTATTAGAAAAAATAAGAATAACCGAGATGAGGTCTAAAAATTGTGACTTCCAGTTCCTTAAGGGTATAAAGACATTAATACACCAATCTCTTCCTTTTGTTTTGAGGCATTTACAACGTTTAATTAAGAAACAAAGAGTTATTGCCCCTGCGATCATTACTTTTAATCGAACAAGTTGATTTGACATGTTCTTTATAAGCATATATAATTATTGTTTCCTATCTGTTTTGGATAATGCATATGAACTGTTATTGATAAAGTCACATGCATAAACATATAATAGTACACGCATATGTATACACACAGTGTGTCAGACAATAAAATCTATGTTATTTTTAGAAAATACATCTGTCATCAGTTTTTAACCGTATATACAATTACTGAAATAATTTTTGTTTCTTTAGCCTTAAAATTAAGTATAGAACACTTTAAAAATATTGATTAATAAGAGCTTTGTTATAAAAATAATTTTAACAAAGTCATATTAAAATATGAAATATTAGTAAAACGTATTCAAGAGAATTTTGCGCAGAAAGTTGTCGAGATGCTTGAAAAAGTGATAATCGGTGCTCGAGAGGTCTGGTGAATATGGCGGATGAGGCAGAATCTCGTAACCCAATTTATTCAGCTTCTGCAGGGTCAGTTGTGCAACATGCAGGCGTGCGTTGTAATGGAGGAGATTTTGTCCCTTAATAATGACCAATCTCAGGCACATACATTAGAGCTTCTGGTGCATTTCGTCAATGTGTCAGCAGCATTTCTCCGCCGTAATCGGATTCAGCTGTGATGGATAAGACCGGTTGCAGATAACCAAACAGTCACCATAAAATTTTTTGGCTTCGGGAAGTGTTGTGGAGCTTCTCCGGTATCCATCCACCGTGCCGAACGTCGCCGGTTGTCGTAGAGGATCCACTCCTCATCACACGTTACAGTCCGGTCGAGAAATGGATCGTTTTTGTTGCGCAGAAGAAGAGTAAAAGACACCTCAAAACGACGATATTTTTGATTAACGTTCAATTCATTCAGCACGCATTTATTCAACTTTTTGACTTCCCTATTTGCTTTAAATAGCGAACGACTGTTGACTGGTCAGGCTCGAGTTCAACAGTAACTTCACGTGTAGCGTCGCGAGGATCGGCTTCAATTAAGGTTTTCAAATGTTCTTTATCAACCGCAGTCGGCCGGCCGTGGCCGTCTTAATCTTCGAGCCTTTCGTCGCCATTGCGAAATTTATTGAACCACCGTTGCTCCACACTTTCATTATTGGTTCCTGAATCAAACGCATCATTGATATCACGAGTTGTCTAGGTAACTTTTCGGCCTAGTTTGAACTGGAACAAGAAAAATCATGCGGATTTGAATTTTGTCCATACTGTCGAAAAGTTTGTAAAAATTGAATGAAGAGATTGAGAACGGTAACGGATAACACGATTCGGTAGAGTGAAAAACCGCTAAAAAGATATATAACATAATATATCAATGAATTAATTCAGAAATCATATATAAAAGTAACATATGTGAGAAAACGATATTGTTTTTGCACCAACCTAATAAAAAAGACAACAGTTCGTGCTAATTATATTTTAAGTGTGAAAATCTGAAGGGAAAATTTTATAACATTGAAAAATATTTTATTGGTGCGGATCCTGGGAACACTCTGGAAAATATACAATATGTCATAATTAAACTGATCGATGGGCTGGCATGTGTGACGGTCATTGGTGAATTTGTAGCAGCTGTTGTGCTAACATATACAGCATACATAGTAAATGTTCATAAAATTTATACACATTCACAGAAAAAAACAAACGTAATAAGCAATAAAAAGCGGTGAATTATAATACACACACACACACACACACACACACATATATATATATATATATATATAATTCACCGCTTTTTCATTGTTCATTTAAGAACATTAGATTTTATTGGCAATATTTTCGCACAATCGCATGTAACATATATACGAAAAAAAAACACTATATCATTAGCATCCTATGGAAAGGAAGTAAAAAAAGAATTATCCACGAATTGGCTTTCTTAGTTAAGTCTAATAAATACAGCCCTAATAGAAAAGTAGGATGTAACTCATGTATCACAGAGTCGGTAGAGATTCTAAAACATAAGAGTAATATTATAAATAAACGTAATCAGATAATTGGGGTTTACATACGCAAGGGCAAGCTTCAGTATAAAAAGTATAAGAACGAACAGATGAATAAATTAAACGAAAGAAAGTATATATTGACCTTTTATTTTATTAGAAGATGATCGAATAGATGGACAGATAAGATAACCAATAGCATACGATATATATTCAGTAATAAGTAAATTATATTACAACTGCATATATTATAATCACAATTATGATATAATGCATAACTACATGAACACTATGTTACCTGGAAATTATAAATATTTTTGATATGGACACGCAGAACGAATACTGTAATGTGTGAAAATAGAATATGATATAGGCTTATAGGAAAGTATGTAAGAAATCTTAGTACAAGATAAACAAAGAAAAATATATAGTGAAATCAGGAGTAGCCTAAAAACAAATTTATTAGGAAATAAAAGTAAAAGAAAATGACAATTCAATAAGGAATAATACATAAGTGGTAAAATGAAAGTTAGATTCCTATATATCAAAAATACTAAACTTTTCTTGAAGTTAGATAATAAGTTGAAATATGATCTACACTATAGCGTGTGTGTTATTTTCTGTGTCACGGGTCGTTCAATTGTTATGTTCTTTCATTTCTTGTCATAAATAATTTTATCAAGAATTCTTTATAAGTTTTGGTTTCGGTTTCGATTATAACTGATGGCACTCCAGTTATCTATTTTGTTTATAAATAATCTTATCAAGAATTCTTCATAAGCTTTGGTTTTGGTTTCGATTATGGCTGAATGAACTCAAGTTATATATATATATATATATATATATATATATATATATATGTATATAAAGCTGAATCTCTGTGTGTATATGTGTGTGTGTGTGTCTGGTCACGAATAGGCTCCTATATGGTTGACTATTTTAAAAAACTGATTACATATAATGATAGAAGATGTATCGAGACACAGGAATGGGTATGTTTGATCTGGCAGAACAGTGGTTCATTAAAATTGTGGGGTCTGCGTTCGCGCCTGGTCCACAAAGTATGGAAATAAAAAATTAAAAAATTAAAAAAAAGCGTTTACAAGTGTTTTTGATACAGATGTACATAAGAACACTTTGATAAGTGTGTTTTAACTTAAATAGGAATGGTATAATAAAATTAGGGGGTCTTCGTTCACACCTGGCCTCCATAGAATGGAAATAAGTACAAACTTTAATAAAGACTTTTCATATCTATCTGCGTAAGTATACTTTGATGATTATGTTTCTGTTTGAAGAAATATGGTATAATAAAATTATGGGGTGTTTGTTCGCGCCTGGCCGTCATAGAATGTGAATATGTCACAACGTTTAACAAGGGTTTTTAATATAGATCCACAGAATATTGTGATAAGTGTTTTAATGTGAACAGGTATGGTATAATAAATTATGGGGTTTATCTATTTTATTTTTACTTTCATCATATTTTGCTTTGGTTTTGATACCCCCAAATTCTAAGCTATCTCTTTACAACCCTTCCTTTTCATAACCTATCATACTTTCATAAATCAGAGTTCATTTTCTGTATGCTGTTTTTGAACCCAGTCAAAGACGGGTTCTTTTGCTAGTATATATATATATATATATATATATATATATTTTTTTTTTTTTTTTTTTTTTTTTTCATAAGTTTTTATTTCGGTTTCGATTCAATGTAATGCACCCAAGTCATATGGATATATTTTTTTATTTTTGAAATTGCAACTTTATAATATATAAAAATCGATAGAACATTAACTCTAAAATAATATATACTAAATCTGCAAGAATAAAAATATTATATTTAAGCGTACTTTACGACCGGGCTTTGCCGGGTGTTCGTGTTAGCTTAGATAAGTACTTTTGCAGTTTTAACAAAAGTGCTACAATAATATCAGAGCGTCACTATTTACACTGAACATCTACAGAATGCCAACACCAATATAATACATATGAATGAGTCCCCTGTCGAGTTTCCACATGTCCCGCTAGTATATATTTATTACTATAAATATACTAGAGGATAAGGAGAATATTATGCATATGCAAAATAGTAAAGCAGTATAATATTAACATTTTGGTGCAAATAATGAGTGACAAGCAATTTAAGGAGCATATATACTTTTATATCAACAAAACAATACAATGTATCACATTATAAAAACGGTCTGAAGGAACAACTATAAAACCGGAAGTGGAATAGTGTGATATAAATTTGAACTTTAATTATGTTACACTCTAAGTATAATAAACATAAAATCTGTATAAATGTCATAATGAAATTAGATGATACAATATATTAGTAGACTTGTAATACCAAGACCAATCCCATCGTAGTGGACTATATTTTATTTAACTCATTATAAGCAATAAATGTTTTGAATGCGTATAGTTAAGGTAGAAATAAACTTCTCGCTTATACACCACTTAATTGATGTAATAACGTACGCGTTGCACCGTAAGTCCCAAGTGAATGAATATAGTTTAAATAATAACAATAATATTAAAAAAAGAAAACAGAATTTATAATATTAAAATATAAATAACTAGTAATAATAAAGGAAGTAAATATAGAAAATTAAAGCTTTAATTAGATTAACTATTACAAAAGATAAATCAAAACAGATTGGAAGTTAACATAGAAAGTGTAATAGATCTAAGCACACTCTTGCAATTATTAGATTTTTAATTAGAAAATAATAATGCCCATATTTTGGTTAAAATTGATAAAAAAGCCAAAAACTATTTGTCCCCCGACTCATTTGGGCTATTTTCCCATTTAAACCCCTGGCTTGATGTAAAACATCAGGATAAAAACAGCAAAATAACTGTTTCATAAAAAACGATGCATTGATTTGAATTCGGTACAATTAAAAACCTCTATTTAGACACAAGTATTAACTTTTTTCATATAAAAATAAAAATTAACCCCCAACGGATCGTTTTTTATTCCAAAACACCCCGGGCTCAAGCCCCACAAGTTTCTTCAGGGAGATATTGCGTTTCCAGACAATTATTCATTATATGATCTTGCTTTTTTGCTTTTGGGTAATTTTCATCAAAATCCAAGGGTCGGAAAAGATTCTACTGCGAGAACAACTAACGAGATGAAAGCGATAGTCCAAACAATCAAAATTAATCCCAATACGCATCTCTAAATAATATAAAATAATTTATCTAATCGGAATGCTTCATATTTATAGATATTTTTTCAAATGAAAAAGAAATACATTTGAAAACTTTAGAAAACCGAGTAATTGTGATAATTGTTGTTATTAAATGAAAAAATGTATAATTTGCCGGATTGTCGCATTATTTTCTATTTCAGTCACATACATTCTTTACAGTTAAATAATTTTGCCATTTCTTCAATAGAAAATTATCTCTACTTAAACTATGTTTGTAATAATAATAATAATAATAATAATAATGATAATAATAATAATGATAATAATAATAATAACAATAACAACAACAACAACTTAAAAGTGTAAGTTATAGCGGGTTTTGCACTCATGTACGACACGGGCCGAGATACAGAGTTGCCTGACTATGATTATTTTTCAAGGCCAAATGTTTAAGAAAACAATTTATTAAAAATGATGTTGTAGAACTTGAATTTAACTTGTAAATACAATTTAACAAATAGTGCGAGTCCTTAAATGCAAAAACACCAAACGACATTTATTTTATCCAAATAAAATTGTAAAAACATTAATTGTATGAAAATATAAGGCACTTGTGCATCATACAGGCGCGGCCATTTTGTTTTGTTTGGTTTTATTGAATGACGGATAGGGGGCACAACTTTTCAACGTAATTCAACAGTGAGGCTCTTATGCATTATGCAGGCAGGGATATTTTATTTTGTTGGGTTTCATTGAACGACTCATAGGGACACAACTTTTCAACCTAATTCAACACTGACAATAATTAAAACAATATTTTGTTATAGTTTTACTTTAATTCAAACATTTTTTTTTAATCAAAATTCAATTTTTTCTTACAGCAACTTCTTTCCATTAAATTGTTTGGAAAAAAAATCAAATGATGCTTCAATTTAAAAAAAAATGTTTTAAAATTGTTTGAAAAAAATCCAATGTTGCCTTCATTTTTATTAAAATTCTATTTTCTTGCGATGAGTTTCCGTACAATGTTCCTTGAGGGCAGAGTTAAATACAATGTCGGTTTTTAATGTGGGAGAAGGAACAAAATTAAAAATTCCTCAGTCTAAAAGGATTTCTCCTCCACTGATTGATGATGGAAAATGAGGATGTGTAGTATCAGAAAAGATACTACACTTTGCTCTTAGCCAAAAGGCCAAGTAATGCTGCAAAATATGTACTGTTTCAATATTTTTTTCACAATTATACATTTTCATACAATAAATTTTAGTGTTCAAGTACTTTGGTATTATTTAGTTTATTTATTTTGTGTTATTTGACCTAGAAGAAATTATATTTTATTTAATTTAGACGAGAAAACAATTCAATGATTTTTTGATAAATGTAAAGCGTGATGCTCTTTTTTAACGGTATAATTTAGAGACTTATTATTGAACAGAGGAGGGGGTGTTTTGTTACTATTCTAAAAAGAAATTGAAATTATCGCCATTAAGAATGGCGCCGTTCGTTTAATGCGTAAGTGCCAAAAAACAAATTTCGTTCAAATTCAACGTAGAAATAAATAACCTTCTAGACTGAGGCAATTTTTATTTTTGTTTCTATCCAGAGTGCCCCTTTTTGAGAAGCTAGATTTCCCCACATTAATAATCAACCTTGTGTCTAACTCTGCCTTCGGAGGGAGGCAAGTAAATAAGAACAAACTATTAAAAAATACATTATATCTTAACAATCAAAGGTAAATAACCTAAAAACATTTCCTGAGACAAAAAAAAAAATACCAAAAAACAAAGTGTTTTGTTTTGATTTTTAAAAAAATCCACACATTTTTTCACCCCTTTTTACCCTTGGGGATGAAACTAGAATTTTTCCAGGGTCAAATATCACATATCCAAATGAATATCCACGTGATTTTGCTTTTGGATAATTTTTAGTCAAATCTAATAGCCGGAAAAAATTCTATGTACAATTGACGATTTTGACCGCTGGAGACGCAAACAAAATTTTCCCAGAGTCAACTATTACGTTTCTAGATGTATATCATGTGGTCTTGCTTTTTGTTAATTTTCAGCAAAAGTTAATGGTCGGAAAAGATTCTATGTCCTGAAAAGTTCCATTTATTGCCATTTTCATCCCTTTTGCTCCCTAGGAATGCAACCGGAATATCCCCATTTTTCCAAATTGATTATAACTCTACGCTTTCTGACGTTACTATTCACAGCTCCATAACTTATTTTTGACGACTTCACCCTTATACTGCTCGTTAGTCGAAAGTTTCAGGCCTCGCCTAAGCGAAATCTATGTTGAGGAATCCCTCAATCATAACCCGGCCAACTTATCTTCTAATCACTTTTTAATCCTAGCCGCATTTAAAGCGAGGTGCTGATAAAACATCTAATTTATGCTTGAAGTTAACCCACCTCCTGTTCCCAGCAATGTTCCTCGCTATATCCCGTTGAATGAGAGTTACTAGCTTGTACTGGAAGTCAATAAAAAACATTTATCTTCCAATAGTCAGCTAGCTTAGGCCTATTTGCTAAATTCAAACGGGCCCCAAGTATTTTGGTTGTAATCACCTTACCAGTGAAACCCGAGAAAAGATGTAAAAAAACCGTCACCTCTTCTAACAATATTTCACGTGCACATCTCCGGCTATGTTTCCATTGAGATAATTTAATAACAGACTGCTCTTCTCACATTTATTTGCCCATCTATTTCAACTTATCCTGTCTATCCTAAAATAATTTTGACAATCCTATACTCCATTAAAACTAGTCACTCTGAACCCCTGAGAAATTCTAAACGTCGAAATAAAAGTAAGCTCTTTCCCGAGCAATGTTAGGCGCATAACACGTGACAATGCAAAACCTGCCATGGAAAGCGAACATCAGCATGTGTGTACAATGCTAACCCTGCAGGTATCGAATTACTAACAAAGAAATTATTTTACATGACAGTTGCCAAATGCTGAAAATGCATCAAAATCATAAGACCGCATTCATCCTCAATACGATGATGCTAAAATACAATTACGAATTACTTAAGACTTCTACCGAGTCATGGTTGACAGAACGAGAGCAAGCTAACCCGTGAATTTAATAAATGGTTTTGTTCGAAATTCGGTAAAAATCACAAAGTTCGACAAAAAAGTCCGACATTATATATGAGAATAACATGAGAGGTGGGGAGATTTGTCTTAATTATTTCAAAAAATTCAATATGGCGTTCGATACATTTTAAAACGAAACAAAAAAAAACAGCTTTTCATTACAGCGAACACATTTTGAACATGAGAAAATAATAAGCTATTTTTGTCTGATATGCATCTGTATCAACGGATTGAACATGTAAGATTGTTACCCTTTCTCTATCATTACAAATATTTGAAATCTAATTTTGTCCTGACCCTTTTGTCAACTATTTAGCAATTGAAATGTTCTCTATAATATTCGAAACATGACGTTTTGTAAGTGGCTTTATTTGGTTTGGTTATGTTATTCTACGCCATATCAACACTTTTCGAGTTACTTAATGCTGAGCTGAAGGAATTTTGTTAATAGTTTTTATAATACCGTCTATTATTTTCTGATGGTTTGGTTTGGTTAGATTGTTTTATAGAGGAAAGTTGTTTTGTTTTTCGCTTCGCAATGGAAAATTTATTTATGCAAAGGTAATGAAAAAATAACATTACTTTTGTGCATTTAAGGCCAGCAAGTCACTGTGTTTAGACAGCTTGGTCTGTTATCATCAAAGACGTTTTGTAAATTATTACATATGTTTAGAATGGGAAGAAATGATGTTCACCAAACAACTAACTTTAAATAACTTTACTCTGTAAATCTAACGAATTAACTGACTGATCTTCAGGATCGAACGAACAAAAACGATGAACACTGTTATCTAACCACAAGAAAAGTCATGTACTTATATACAAGGTGTGTCTGAAGAGTAAAATCATGTCAAAACAATTTGTTTCAATTTCAAATAACAAACTACATAGTTTCTACTTCGACATAAACACTGTCGAGTATAATGCACGTTCTCACGCTTATATACTCTGTTAGTCGGGTTGTGAGATGACCCTCCACTTTATAATGGCGGGTAGTAATGACCTTATTTTCAAAACCTGTTAGATTGCGAAGCTTGGCGAAGAAATACAGTGTTGCTAGACTAAATATGAAGATTGTTCCTGTTCTGCAATGTTTATTTCATTCGTTTTTTGTTGTGTTCCTACTCCCCAGTATTCATTGTTGAACGAGCTGATAAAGAAGAGAAAGGGCGAAAAAGCACACGCAAAAAATGTTTTAAAAAAGCGAATACTTCTGTCAGCTTATTTTTTGACCCATAGCTTATATGACACATTCAGTTTCGTTATTTTTCAGGCCAAACTTCTGTATTTTCGTGATTTTTCACTTCAAATAAGTAAATCATTCATGCATATATAAAAAAATGTGCACATTTTTACAAATGTGTGATTTATTGTGTCAATATGACCCCTATTTTATAATAAATGCCTTATTATTAAATCTTTGCTATAATTGATTTGCTGACTGCCATTAATATTTGCATCGATTCAGCAAATATTTCTAATTGGCATCTTTACACATTCTGATTTATTAGTTCGGTTGTTGACTTAGAAGATAACGTGTTCCGAATCAGTGATTCGTTTAAGATCACAGTATCTATTATTTTCCGATGAGTTCCTCCGTTGAAACCTCGATAAATTAATGTACGTCACCTGTATACGAATTGAATGGCGGATATCTGAATAATTATGATTGCGGTTAATGATTTAATTACACTTAGGGAATAGGTCATTTATATACCTCGAAAAACAAATTTTCTTCGCTACTTACCTGAGCCCAGTGAATCAAGTTTTGTACAGACCCGCCAGCCGGGGTATGCATGTAATAAACTGCTACCCGGGACTGAATAAAAAACAAAACAAAACAAAACAAATGTATAAACACTATTGTAAAAATCGATTGTAAAATAGTAATTCAGCAATGAGAAGAATGTAGACAATATTTGAAAGATAACGAGAGAAAGGGAAAGAACATAATTCTTTTTCAACAATAATAATACAAAAAAACAATACAAAAGATTGGGAAAAATAAAATTATAAGAAAATGACAACGGAACGGTTTATAAATTATATGAAACGAAAAAAGAAATTGGCGAAGAAATAATATGGAGAATATGATGTGGTTGCAAAACAAAATGCAAATTTTATTGCAACTAAAGATGTTTTAGATTCGAACTCAGAATTATCATAAGTTAAAATAAAATTCATTACAACAACATCAAGCAACTAAGTTTCATCAAGCAACCAAGTTTCATCTAGCAACCAAGTTTCAGCAAAAAATACGAACAAGAAAAATGTCAACTCGAAACAATGAAAAAAAAGAATTGTTTTATATGGAATTAAAATATTGGCTATCGCAACATTCCTTTCACTCACTGTCAATAAGATGAACAAGAAAAAGTGATACGATTCGTCAAATGTTTGAAATATTATGTGACAAACTTCCAGTATCGAATTGACGACAGGAAAAACAACGGATTAATTCGAATACGAAGAAGAGTTCGGCAAAATAAGCAATGAATAATTAAAAATTTCCTTCTAAATTTGAAATCAAAACATTCGACATAGTATGCTGCAAACGAATGTCGTATGCACTTGGGATAAACGACGAAATAAAAAACAGCATTTACCCACATGAAAAAACAATGGAAACATTTTTGTACAAGTTGTCTCTGTTATTTCTTTTAAAGTGAACAACTTTACAACTAATAAACAAAAGTACAAATCGAATTATTTCCCTTACAAATGAATTGATTTTATAATTCAGGATTTATTTTAAGTGCTAGCTCAAGATGTGAATATAGACTATACAATTTAACTACTTGAAAATTCATTTTCATAATTTTTTTTCGAGAGTATTCGTGAAAGTAATTCAATAGCTGCGAGAATATAAAAAAACGACTTAAAAATCATCACCAATGAATTACGTACCTTGTTAAAATGGGGACCGAATTTGCCGCCAAGAGATTCGCCTAATTTAATGCAGGAATTTTGCAAAGCTGAATTTGAACAAGTCGTTTTTATAAATGTCTCCCTTTTCCAATCAGGACCTAAAAACATCTTGTTTCCATGCATCATATGGATCGTCTGAAAATCAGAAATGTTTCATTTTATTGTTATATCAGATCTGATTAGCACTTTCAACATTAAAAAAAGATGTTATATAAAATAAATATAAACCAGAATTCAAAATATTTTCATGCAGAACCAAGCAATAAAAAAACTACATTGGAATATAAAAATAACATATTGTTATCATAACTATGTAAATATATTTATATTTTTCGATAAATCCATTAGCGTATACGCAACGCTATTTATGTAAACAAATCGAGCTTAGGTATTTCGGATGATGTTAAACTCACGACTCACTCATCAGCCGCCAATAGCATAGGAGCCTTGACTGTCGTACAGACGGTCGGGTTTCAGTCCTGGCTTGAGGTAGTTTGAGCTGTGAAACAGCGAAACAGTACTATATGTGAATGACTATATATATATATATATATATATATATATATATATATATATATATATATATATATATATAGGCATGCATTCGTGTTCGAATTTCATAGTTCTCAAGTCCAACACAGAAAAGAAACAGAAGAGAAAGCTTTATGAGTTTCGTAAGAATTTTAGTTATTATCAGGATGGTGCGTCCTTTTGTGGCTGGAAAAACTTACTTGGGCTCTGAATAGTCGGGGGCATTGGTCACATTGTATTGTGGGGGTGGTTGCAGTTGGTTGGCTCTAAGGGCCTTTTGTTGCCGTTTCATTATTAGATTGGCTCTTCTATTTTCTTCGAATTGGCTGTTACCCACTTTGACTTTGATATATATACATATACACTATGCGTAGCCTGATGAAACTTTGAATATTTTACTATATAACCCATTTTTACGGCTATAAAAACAGTAAATTATAACGAGATTCATCTTACATTAAAAATCCGCGTCAAAATATATATGACGGTTAAGCTACACTGAATATTCGGCGTTTCATCCACACAAGGAAATGAAAAAATTAGGCCTAAAAGCAGACATATCAGCTAACATAAAAATAACAAACTTCCTGGACGTCACGTTAAACTTAGATAAAAACACATATGAACCCTACTTAAAAGATAACGCTACTCCAATTTACGTAAACCCTAAGTCCAATCACCCACCATCAATTATAAAATACATTCCTAACTCGATCGTAAGTAGACTCAGTAATAACTCAAGCGATGAAAATGCATTTAACAGGTCAACCAATATCTACGAAACAGCCCTAAAAAATAGTGGATACAAAAAAATCGATACCAAATATAAGCAACAAAACACCAATAACTATAATAAAATTAAAAATGGAAGAAAAAAACTATAATTTGGTATACGGCCCCATACAATGAAATGTTAAAAACAAACTTGGCAAGAAATTTCTAGATCTTATTGGAAAACACTTTCCCTCAACAAACCCCTTACACAAAATCTTCAATAAAAATACCTTAAAGTTATCCTACAGTTGTTGCGAAAATTTAGAGATGATAATTAAAGCACATAATAACAAAATACTAAATAAAAACAATGTAAACAACAACAAAATAAACAATAAAAAGTAGACACCATGACAAAAATAAAACCAACACTAGCAGAAATAATAATAATAATAATAATAATAATAATAATAATAATAATAATAATAATAACAAACCAACCTCGGACAAAAACAACCATACCATAAATAAAAATACTAATAACGAACAAGATAAATGCAACTGTAGACACAGCACACTTTGCCCAGTTCAAAACAAATGTCTAACAAAAAGCGTAGTTTATCAAGCAACAATATTTGCGAAAGAAAACCCGAATAACAAAAAATATTACATAGGCATGACTTCCTTAGATTTCAAAACCCGATACTATGACCACAAAAGTACATTCAAAAATAAAAAAAAAACACCGTATAAAAACAACACTAGCGAATAAATACTGGGAACTCAAAGAAAGCGGACATTCGCTGGTAGTCGAATGGAAAATTATAAGACAAGCTACCACGTGTAGGCATTTAGACGACCCATGTAAATTATGCCTTCATGAAAAATTTGCTATCCTGTACTTTAAAGAACCCCCAAATCTATTAAACGGTAGAAGAGAAATAACAAATAACTATGTTCACAAAATAAAACTTACTCTAGGATAGCGATACAAAATAGCTTTAAAACTAAAAAAAAACAATAGAAAATAAACAATTAAATAAATTAAATAAACATGAATATGCATAAACGATCACACATATATATATATATGTATATATATATATGCATATATATGTGCATATATGTATGTACACATATGTATATTTATATATAAAAAAGGGAGGAAAAGGTCTTCCTTAAACCACTAACCTAGTTCTAAAACAGATCCTTTGTTCGATAAAATGCATGGAAGAGGCGCGGTGGATACTAGAAAACTGATTGGCTAACTAAAATCCTCAACAGAAGAGGACCATATAAAAACGAGAAACAACCACAGAAATCGCGCATAGGGCTGAGGAGTCCTAGAGTGGATTAAACGCTGAACATTCAGTGTAGCTTAATCGCCATATATATTTTATAAATTACTAACTAGCTCTACCTAGGTATTGATCACTTTTGAAGTAAATACTTAAAGTTTACGCATAACTCTATACTTTCGTATATTAATTTTATGTGAGTAAATGAAGTAGTTATATACATATATATATATAATATATATATATATATATATATATATATATATATATATATATATATATATATATATACGGCCACCATATCCCGGAGTGCGGGTGGAACGATAAAGGTGTGAAAAAAGCAAAACTAAATCTTAAAAAAAAAAAAACGTTTCTTAAAAAAAAATCAATTCATATAACTTTATTATAGAGTAGAGCCGAAGTCTATTCAGTATAGCCGTCTGCAGCCTTAATCACCGCCTCGGTACTAATCTGGAACTGGGAGCATACCTTTTTCATAAGCGCTGTCGGAAGCTCGGCGGATGGCGGTGATCAAGCTGGCTTTGGTGGTGTGAGGTAATGTTGGTGATGTTCTCGATGTATAGCCAAACGAAGTAGTCAAGCGGGTTCAGATCGGAGAAGGAGGGGGGGTCATTATAAACTTCATTGTGATAAATATATGTATGTTTCAAGAGAACAGCCCAATTATTTATGCATAAGTTTGTTTTAGTTTTTTTTATTATATCTTTACACACATATGTGCGTATGTTCTGCTAGGTTGGTGACATGCATATAAGTATTACAAACCCTATTTACTAGCTTGCATTTATCACCTCCCTCGGATAATTCGCCTCGAAGCTCGATTTATTTTAGAAAGTCGCCCATAATTTGTTTGGACGTATATTGAACATTTTTTTACATCTATTTTTATTATTAAACAGTTGAGCTACGCTGAGGAGGGTTAATTAACTCGAAACCCGCGTATACTAAGATTACTGTTTTCAAAATAATAAAAATAAAAAAAATATCATATATACGTCCAAACAAATTATGGGCGACTTTCTAAAATAAATAAACAAAAAAATCGAGCTTCGAAGCGAAGCCAATATTAACCGAATCTATCGTTTGAAAAAAACCCAAAACAAAACAAAAAAAAACTAATCTAAATTTATAAGCGATAAAAATAGACAGTAAATTCATCTAGGGTTCGTGGCCTAACGGTTAGGGCGCCGGACAGTGGAAACATGGTCTGAAGTTCGATCCCTAGAAACAGTTGAACTACGCTGATGAGCGTTAATAAACCCGAAACATGTGTGTACGTAGATTACAGTTTTAAAAATAATAAGAATAAATTAATATATATATATATATATATATATATATATATATATATATATATATATATATATATATATATATATATATATATATATGGGGGATTGTTGGTATTTAGAGAGCATATCGATATATGCATATTTTGCCGTAATCTTTTGCAGCATGTGTAATATCACATACTATATTGTTTTGACTATCTGTTAAAAGTTCAAATGAAAATAGCAGCCCATAACAATTTCATTTCAATTATTCATGAACAATGTATAATAAATCACCATCATTAAATGAGATTGCATCAATCAATTTCACTCTTTTTTTTTCATTCTTTCACAGGTTATGCAGTTACCAGATACAGTTTCGATTTTTTTTTTTGCTAATCAAGGCATGCACTTCTATTTTGCTATTCCAACGGTAATAATTACATTGTGAAAATGTTAATTAAGAAGTATCAAATAGAAACCATTCAATTAAAATTTACATAAAGAAAATAATAATTTTGTACTTTACAAATAAAATCTCATTAAGTTTTTCTTTAAATTCTTGCCTTTTCACACCTTTAGGTCATAATTTATATTTTTTTATTACAGTTTTTTACATGGTAGTCACCAATTATCAAGACCCTGAAGCCACTCGGGGAGAAGGGTTATTGCGTTTACAGTAATCAATGGGATAATATCGCGGTAATAGTTAGTAATGGAGATCTGATAAAGTGTCTTACTTAAGGGGGCGGTTCATCAGGAATTTGTTTATGTTGGACTTGAAGACATCCAAGTTGTAGTCAGGTGGGAAACAGGCAAACGGAAGAGAGTTCCACAGGTGTGCACTTCTAAGAAAGAATTTTGTTCATGGAATCTACGTTTTGATTTAGGCACATATAAAGAGTGGGGAAAATTATTGACAGTGGTTTCAGCTAGTCGGGTGTTTTTCGTGAAAGATTGGCGAGGGAGGACCAGAGAATGAAGCTCAGACGAACACTTGCTATGGAAATAACGATAAAACAAATGCGCGCAACATCTGTTCTGTGGGAGATAGGTTGCAGGGAAGAGAAAAGGGCATTCCCTACTAGGACACGAAGTCTATTTTGTACTCAGGCAGGATAGGTTGATTTTAGCAGCTCCTGCCCAGATGTGGCAACAATACTCTATCCTTGGACTTACTTATGTAGATAGAGAATTGCATCAGCAGTGAGATATTTTCTGGAGCGGTAGAAGGATCCCACCATTTTTTCCAGCGACCTAAGCAACAGACTTAGTGTACGTGTTCCATTTCCGATCAGGAATAAAGATCAATCCCAGAAGCTTGTCAAAATATGGAGCCTCCACAAGACGAGAGGCATCTATTTCAATTGATGCCAGATGGGGATCAGATCGTTGATAATGTAAAGATAGGAGCTTGATTTTAGATGCATTAAAAGTAATCATCCACCCCTTTCCCCACTGTACCATGCGCTCAAGATCAGAGGAGAGAGAATCAGAGAGAACTTTGTCATTTACGGCGTTAGATGTGTTGCCATAGATGGTCGTGTCATTTTTAAAAATCTGATAATCATATTTTTACAGTGCTTACAATATCAACTTATTTCAGAATAGCAGGATAATTTATGATGTCATAATATACCCCTCTTTGTATCCTTCTCAATTTCTCTTTCTTTTTTTTTTAACTCATGTTCACCCCAAACAAGGCATACCATCACTACTATTTGCGATCATAGGAAAGATTGAAGAGATGTTGATTTACCTTACATTTAAACTTCTGCATATCAGTGCAGTCAGGGAAGCAGATAGCAGGAAGGGAAGTCTAAAATCTAGTTCGAGGAAATATATTATTAGAGTAGAAAGCTTTCTGGAATTTAGGTACCTCAACAGTGAAGAGGTGAGATTTTGCTGCTAAGCGAGTTTGTCGGGGATACGTACGTCAAAGGGGCACGAATAAAATCAGTTCATAAGAGAACAATCCAGTAAAATACCTGTGAAACAGGCATAAGGATGCAACATTGCGGCGATGGGACAGGGTTTGATCTTAGTTGACAAAGCGAAACATATTAGATTGGAGACTGTTTTAAACATAATCCAAGAAAAAAGACTAGTAGTAGATGCATGAACCCAGATGTAGAAATAATGCTCTATGCATGGGCGAATGGTCACTTTGTAGAGGAACAAGATACTCAGATTTGAGTAATCTTCTAGCACAGTAGAGGAAACCCACTTTCCTTGCAGCAGCCTTCGCGATGTCCTCAATGTATTTTTCCCAGTTCGTATTTTCTGTGAATTTTAAGTCGAGGAGTTTGGAGAAAGAATTCTCAGATAGGATGTTATTTGTCATGGATAGTGATGATTTGAAGATGCTTCTTGTATCGATCCAGTAGATATCTCACTGCTGATGCTATTCTCTACCTATATAAGAGCCAGGTACGTCCAAGGATGGAATACTGTTGCCACATCTGGGCAGAAGCTGCTAGAAAGGACTTGTCCTGCCTTGATAGAGTTCAAAATAGACTTCGTAGCCTCGTAGGAGATGTCCTTTTCTCCTCCTTGCAACCTCTATCTCACAGAAGAGATGTTGCGAGTTTGTCTCTGATGTATCGTTATTTTCATGGAAAGTGTTCAACTGAGCTTCAATCTATGGTCCCCCCTCGCCAAACTTTCACAAGAAACACTCGTCTAGCTGTAATCACTATCAATAATTTCCCCCACTCTTTATCTGTGCCTAAACCTAAACGTAGATTCCATGAACAAAGCTTCTTTCTTAGAACTGCACGCCTATGGAATTGTCTTCCGTTTTCCTGCTTTCCGGCTGACTACAATATGGTTGTGTTCAAGTCTAAAGTAAATAAGTTCTTGATGAGCCGTTCCATATAAGTTATTAAATTTACCAAATTTTCATTACTAATGATTACTATATTGACCAATTTCTACTGTACACTCTTTAACCCTTATCCTTGAGTGGCCTCTGGGCCTTGATAATGTGGTGATACCTATGTAAAAAAAAAAAAATTGTTTCAGGAGAGCAACATTAAATGTTACCATTCATTTACGGCCCCATCTCACTACGACCTGTTGGACATTTTCTAAGGATTTTGACATTGTCTTAGATTTGTGTACATTCGTTCTTCCCTCTTATTCTTTAACTATTTATGAAATTATTTTAATTGATTTTTTCATTATATCATATTACCATTCTGTTTATTCCTATCACGCTATTTACGTTACTTGCTATTTCTCCGAGCATCTAAGGCATTCATGTACATATGAAATTTACACGGTGCTAAGCAAGCAGTAAACCAAGCAACATCATGAATATTTAGTAGTGTATATAGATAATTAAAACAATACACACAATGTATCTAACGACATTTGAAAAGCGCACGGAGATAAGCTCGTTGAACACACTAGTTGCCGTCACATCACCGAAGTTAAGCGATGCTGAGTCTGGCTGGTATTGAATGGATGACGGTTTATAATTATTACATGACGTGATGACGTGTATAATTAAAATCTCTTCGAACTGAAATTAATCTAGATATCAGCGGTATAGAAAACATATTGCATTTTGAATTATTTAGATTATTCAGACTACTATTCTTATTTGAGTATTATTTGTATAACGTTTGAGCCGATGTAGTCCCCGACCTTCTTCAGGTGTATCGAGAATCTGTACAGAATTTTGAACGGAAACCTTTATTTAATCAAGAAAAGTAGCATTCGCCATTAGCCATGAAGTCCTAATTAAATTACAATTGTATTCTAAGTATCGCCCGAATGGATTCCTGGCGTAAAGGATAAGCTATTTCGTAAAATGTAGTTGTATTTTATTGATACTTATAAGGATTGAAGGTTCAATCCCCAGTGCGTGTGATACTAAGAATATAGTTGCTGATTACTTAGGACTTGAATGCGGATATTGCCGATGAAATGAAGATGAAAACAATAGTCTGAATAATGTATCGATCATCATCTAAAAAATTCAGAAACTGAAAGTGACTTTCATTCTAAAATAACCCAACAATGGTTGGAATACGGTAAACGAAATAAAAATTGTTAATCAATAATGAAAACCTAATCAACAAGTCAAACGTTTAAAACTGTGGCCTTAATATTACTAAAATTTGTTTGATATTATTAACATTTGTTTAATATTACTAACATTTGTTTAATATTACTAACATTTGTCTGTATATCAATATTTGGTTTTAATTTTGTATCAATTAGTTTTACTCAACTGATTTCTGACAAATGCTACATGACCTAATAGTTAAATACACCATGTAAATGCGACAATGTCGGCCATCGGAGACGTCCTGGTTTCTTTTCGAGTTTCCAATGTTAAACGTGCTGCGTATTCTAATGATTCTCCACAAATACAAACATAAACACGTTGACATTTTACATTCGACAGTATAGATGACGTTGACATTGACATTCATGATTTTCTGTATAAAATCGATCGTTAATCATTTTGTCAATGTTAAACATTTTGATATTTTCGCTCTTACATTCTATTTAGTTTTATTGATTTGATCATTCCGTATTGCAACAAGTTACTAAAAATTAAGATATTCGCATTGAAAATATTTATATATTAAACATATCGATTTTTGTTTATTTAAACACATGTTCTAGCAGAAAATTTGTAGATGAGGGATCTTATATTAAAAATAGCATAAGCGTCCAGTTTGGAAATTAATGTCATTTATGAAAGCACACGTGAAGAGTGATTTTTCATTTATATTAAGTATGCGCAAAAATGGTGGTAGGTTATAGAGAGTTTGGTTTGAACAACTGGCTTGCAATATTTTATTTTAGTTTCTAATGGAAGTTTGAGTGTATTAAAAATAAAAGCCTGAAGTTAATCACTGAAAGAAAAATATATTTTACACGTTAAAAAAACCTTATAATCAAAGATATTACGCCAACTAAATAAAAACACAATTTAAGCTAAGGTTGAAATTTAGAATAAATTTATTGTAAGAAATCCCTTCTTACTTCATAGACAATTAGAAAATTAAACTCTAGAGATACTGAATTAAAAATGTAATTAATTTTTAGAAAAATGCATTATTATAAAAACAGTGGGAATTGATTAAAACAAAAAATCTTTGCTTAATAAAATACAAACTATCCACATGCAAAATTTATACAGATTAATAAATGCATGATTTTCATGTAGTATTTCTAAATTCATATAAAAATTGAAAAATTTTTATATCATTTTTTTTATTTTTTGAAGATTATAAAATATTCATTAATTGTAGCACTTCTGTTTTATTGCAATAAAATGAAAATGCTAATTGAATTAGGCTATTTTTGAATATAAACAATTAAACATGTATTTTTATCTAAAATATTATTTATTTGGCATTAATGTCAAATTTAGGGTTTTTACAATAGCCAAGTTTTGTTAGATATTGTTAAATCTATTCAACTTCAGTGATAGTCTTAAAATATTGACAACGTGTGTTTATCAATGTTTTTGTTCAAAATTTGAAATAATTTCTGCGTAAAATCTTGTGCAAACCATTATTTTTATGTATAACATGTTGCCTCGATTTATTGTTAAACGCGTATTAACAATAAATTAAGTTAATTCTTTTATAATTAAAACCAAGAGTGTGAGAAAGTCAATTACATATACTGATTCCATACATTAAAAACTAATAATTACAAATAATTATGTATTAATATTTAAATATGATTAAAATTTAGTGAAAAATGCTTATTTAGATTACAAAAAAGTGCGAACTTGCGTTTTACTTTTTCAAATGATTGATAGCATTTAATCGTTGATATATGGGTGACAGCAAGTGGTGAGGTTCAAATCCTGCCTATTTTTTATAATGTCGTCTATTTTAATTTTATCATTTTTTAAAATTATTTTTGTGGATCAGAACCATTATTTATTCATTTATTTATTTATTTGTCGTCGTGATTTAACCAGCAATTTCGTACACTGATATTTACACAGTCATACGCACAGGAGTAGTATCATAATATGACATTTTAATTTTTCTCTGCAACTTTTATAATAAAGATAATATGATATACTTTTTGGAATTATATTTTGATGAAACTATTGAGAAAGCATTGCTTAATTCAATGATAATACTATAAGTTCGATCAATTATGTATTTTTCGATTTATATCGATTTATTTAACATGAGCCTTAAAGGCGTTTACGTAAAATGGAAAATATTTAAAAAGTTTAATTTTAATAAATTAATGCTCTTATCAGAAAAAGGAAAAATCATGTGTTTTTAGGACTTAAAAATACAACTTTAGTAAAATATTTTCTTTGTACAAAATGATTTTATAAATTAATGAGTTGATTAGGTTCCATGATAGTTAATGAATAAATCCTGACAATTTCATAAAACTTAGTAAATTTCTAGAGTTTGAAGTAATTTTTAATTGTAGCGGAATAAAAATGCGTTTACATCAGCCAATATCTTGCACGTACTTAATTTATGCTGTTTAATCTGGATACGAGCTTTCAACTAATGTATGCTTTTTTTCTATTGTAAACTTGCTGACACTTTTGCATCGATGTCTTTATTAAACAATGCGACCCCGCATTGGTTATTATAATTGGAAAGCTAACAAAAGTCAGCATTCACTATGGAAAATCGGAAAAGAGCACTACACGATACACTACTTTATTGTGAATGAAATAAACCATATGACGTTGTTTTGAATGAAATAAATAAAATAAATTCATCATAAATGTGAGGAACTATAAACCTTTCTTATGAATAAAATTACTAATATAAATTTGTATACGGGTTATTTTTAGTAAAGTAAATTACATAAATTTATTACAGATAAAATGACTTGAATATAAATGAAATAAACTATATAAGTTTTATAAATAAATCATACAACTATGTTTTAATGAAATGAACTCTATAATATATAGTATCGGAACATGAAATTTGATACGTTTTATTCTATGAAATTTGTGTTCGTTTAAAAATGTCGTGACATTTGAGACATGATTTTGATACGATATGAGACAGAATAGACTTTCAAGTATTGGACATAATATTGCAATGTTCATCTTCGCATCGAATGATGTGGTGAATGTCACGATCGACACAAACCTAGCGCCTTCGGGCTTATTGTCTACGAGAAATCAAAATCGTTTTCATTTAGTCCTTGCAAAAATAGTAGTAAAGATGTGCTTCACTTGCCAGTATTACTCAAGACTGTCATTTTATGTCTTATAGGTGCCTCAAGCGAATTGAATTTGAAATTGTATCGTCTATTAATATACAAACATTATAGGTCGGTATTGCAATTATAAGCAAAATATTAAAACTTTCACACATATGAAAAGAGAGGATGAAGGTTACAACAAGAATACTACGTTGCAGCTTCCTCTGTATATATATATATATATATACATATATATATATATATATATATATAATAGTTTTATCACCATAGTTTCCGAGATGTAAATCCACTTAAACATCGGTGGTGTTTATCAGAAAGTGCTCAATATCAAGCATAGCGTAATTTTAAGATGGTTGTTCATATTTGCATACACGTTTCTGTTGCAATATTTTCAGAAAAGCAGCGTCTTCTGATCAGATCTTTTTACAATGATACCAGATTTTAAAAAGTCATTACTTTATACAAAGTTTCTCTTTTATCTTTTTAGCCCACGCTTATTAATTCTTAAGCAATACTAACTAATACTAAATCCACATATTGTGTGCGTGCTTAGGTTTTGAAAACTGCACGAATATAAAAGGGGCTCAACTATATAACAGTGATCATACACAGGGGACCGTAATTTAAATCATAAAATAGTGACATCTATCTATCTATCTATCTATCTATCTATCTATCTATCTATCCCTCTCTCTCTCTCTCTCTATATATATATGTATATATATGTATATATACACACACACACACACACACACACACACACATATATATATATATATATATATATATATATATATATATATATATATATATATATATGGGGCGGTTGTGTTTTTATTAGTCCAACCGGAGAGCTAAAAACAGGAAGCAGAGTTACTTACCTTAAAATAAACTTTAATCAAGGACATACATGATAAAGAAAATATCTGTCCACAATTAAATAAAAGGAATTCTTTAAAATGGGCGATTTTAAACAACAGTTATGTCTCCTAACGGGTATTAAATTGAAGATATAATTTGACTAAAGATTGTTCCTATAACCGTAATTTTAATTATGTTCAAAGTTTTTTACATTATTTTTATTGTTGGCAACTTGCAAATATTTAAGGTCTAACGTTAAAGTAATATTTGAAGTTCAGGTAATGTTGCTTGATTTATGCATAATAACTATAGATTAAGTTCAATAAAAATCGTATATATGGGATATTGTGCTCATATCACGTCTCCCAAAACGCTTCAAAATACTACCACAAAACTGAAAATTTGGTAATATTAATTAATTATTATCTAATAAATATGAATCAATTTTCACAAAGTTGAGTTTATCTGAATTTCACGAAGATCTTCGACTTATTTTTATTTCCTTTTGCATAAAACTAAATTAAATTAAATATAGTCCACATTTTGATTGCTTATCATTAGTAGCTGTATAATTAGTAGCATTACACGTTTGCGTTACTTTTTATTCGTGAAGCCGAAATCATAACGTTGGCGTTTTTGTTTCGATATTTCACATCCGAATAGGTATTGTTACAGTTGAATCACTAATTATCAAGATCAACTCATTGAGACGGAATGAGTGTTGGCCTAGAGATGAGGAACATTGTGGGAGTAATAACATTGCTGAAAGCTATGAACTTATGAACTGCTTCTAAATACTTATGGACCAGTTCATAACAAAAAATAAACAATGTCAGTTTTGGTTTCCTGTAAATTGGTGTCTTCCCTCGAGAGGTTCGAACTAAAATACCTAATACGAAAACCTGATTGTATAAACCCGCGTAATGAGTTGAGCTACTACTTTTGCGTTTGTATTTTGTTTTTAAACTTTTCATATTGAAGTTAAGAAATGTGAAATACATCAGTAGAAGTGTAGAAAGACGAACTCAGAAAAGTAAAATATATATTATTACTATATGTGTAAACGACCAAGTTCTCTTTGATTCTCTCTCACTGATCTTGAGCATGTGGTACAATGGGGAAATAGGTGGCTGGTTACTTTTAATGCATCTAAAATCAAGCTTCTATCTCTGCATCATCAAGGTTCTGATGCCAATATGGCATCAATTGAAATGAACGGCTCGCGTCATTGGGCAGGCGTTATGTTTTGACAAGCTTCTGGGCTTGACCTTTACTCCCGACACGAAATAGAACACATATATCATATCCATTGCCAAAGTCGCTGGAAAAATGGCGAGATCGTTCTACTGCTCCAGTAATCTCACTCCTGATGCAATTCTCTACCTATATAAAAGCCAGGTATGGGGAAATTTTGCCACACCTGGACAGAAACTGATAGAAGCAGCTTATCATGCCTTGACAGTGTAAAAATAGACTTCGCAGCTTGGTAGGGGATGCCCTTTTTTCTCTTCCCTGCAACCTCTTTCCCACAGAAGAGACGTTGCGAGCCTGTCCCTGCTTTATCGTTATTTTCATGGCAAGTGCTCATCTGAGCTTCAATCTATTGTTCCCCCTCGTCAAACTTTCACGAAAACACTCGTCTGGCCGAAAACACTATCAATAATTTCCAACACTCTTTGACTGTTCCTAGACCTAAATGTAGATTCCATGAACAAAGCTTCTTTCTTAGAACTGCACGCCTGTGGAACTCTCTTCCGATTGCCTGCTTTCTTGCTGACTACAATTTGATTGTCTCCAAGTCCAACAAACAAGTGTTTGATGAACTGTCCCCCTAAGTAATCAAATTTACAAAATTCCACGACTTATGTTTACTACGCTATAATCACATTGACTAATGAATACCCATTAAACCTTATCCTGCGGGCCTTGATAAGTGGTGATTCTTGTGTAAAAAAAAAAGAAAAAAACTGCTGAAGTCCCCAGTCATATGACATGAACACGCCCTACAGGATACTATCGAGTGTTCTAGATTCCATTCAGAATTTGGTAATGCAACAGAATCGGATTTTAAAACCTGCTAGTATAAGTATTAGCATCAGTTAATTGAGGGATTAGTTTGTTTCGTCATTTTTTTCTCCTTTCTTGTTTTGTTATATACTACATTTGCTCAAGTTTAGTAAATGGTATTCTTTATGAATGAATGTGAAGAAAAAAATACAACACTGATTGTGATGAAGATAATTATTTCCTCGCTTAGCAGTAATACATGTAATTACTTACTACATCAGCTTCGATTCATATTAAATACTTACGTTAGCGCTTATCTTAGCGTATGTAGCAACTGCTGAGGTCACATAGTCGACATAAATGACGGGGGCGAGTGCACCAAAAAATCGAATCTGTAAATGAAATGAAAAATACCTTATTGTTTACTAATTTGACTTTTAAATGATTTTCACATTCCAACAGATATGAAAATGTAGATATTACAAAATTATACGGTAAATCGAATAAATGAAAAACAGTTATAGCTTTATTTTTAATTAAATAGCCTCATTTTTTATTTATTTTCTGATTTCGAGATTCATTTCGGAGTCTCGAGATGACATGTTAATGTCGATAATGTGATCAATTCGCGTAGATTCTTTATAATATTTACATAATTGTATTCATAAAAGATGTACCCATATATTTAGCGATTTTAAAAATAAAGGAAGGAGAAAAAAAGTGTGTATAAAAATCAAAATCTTATTTATATTCTCCCCCCCTGTCTCATTTTTTGTACGTATATTAAATATCGTTGTTTTTTTTATTTTGAATACCAGGTGATGTGATCGCCTGATAAATTTTCTGCTAGAAACTTCCATAAAATTTTCATTAGTAACTAAACTTTTGCATAAGCGACATCGCTATATATATATATATATATATATATATATATATATATATATATATATATATATATATATATAACCCTAGGATATGGCATTAAAATTAGTAACAAAATACAGTACAGTATATAATGCATATGTATATAATAAAAAAACATTATAAATAACACCGTAAGATGGGGTAAATACCGTAACCAGGGGCTGGGAACATCGTATTTCACATTGTAAACGGAAAGGATGTATCCTAGGTATACGAATCCCGGGGTTCTATTGTATATTTATAAATTCAGTCATCTATAATTTTGAAAATAATTTTCTTGACCATAAAATGAAATTCTCCTTTGGTTAAAAAACAAATGTAAAATACATGTATATTTTTGTAATCCATTTATATTCTCGTATTTGTAAAATTCGCATTAAAGAAAATATATTACCTTTTTAGCGAGATCTTTGTTTTCTGTGAAAGCATCAAAACCAATTGTTCCACCCTGTGAATGAGCAACGTAGTACAGGGATTTCTGTGTTGTTTTCTTCAGCACGTAGTTGATAACGGCTGGCAGATCATACTTAGCCATTTCATCGAAACTAGTCAAGAAAATTGGAAATATAACAAAGATGTATTTGTTTTAGTGTAAGTATGTAGATAATAATAATAATAATAATAATAATAAAAGCAATGGTAAAGCTACTACTACTACTACTACTACTACTACTACTAATAATAATAATAATAATATGACTAATAATCAAAAACTGAGGCAGAAAAAACTACGAAGGCTAACAAACAGCAGATAAATATAAATAAAATGAGAACAAAACATCGGACAAGTCAAAGGAAAATTAAACTGCAATGAAACTCATAAACTTACTCTTCCACCAAAACATAAATTAACATACACCGGTGATGCCAACTTCGGATGACACAACAAAAAATGGTCGTGTAGGGTAACTTAAGATGGAAAGATCGAGGAGGGTTAAAAGAAACGAGATTTACACTAGAAGAGTGCGAGAGGGCTTGAATCTTGAGGAAGCGCATTGTCACTCAAACCAGTAATTAATAGTAAGCGGTTGTTTTGATAGGGCAAAATTATTTTCAACGGCTATCGACAGAGGTGGAGAGAGTTGGAAATTTGATGACATTTGGCTGACCGAAACATGCTCATGGATGTGTAGCGACATATTAATCCTTATGTGACAAATAAATAGATATTCACAATCCAAGGGAACAACACTCGGTGAGCAGTTATTAAAAACGACTTGAGTAAACGCTGCTGCTACTACTGCTGCTACTACTACTACTACTACTACTGATAATAATAATGATAATACTACTACTACTACTAATAATAATAAGTAAAGTGTTTATCATGTGCAGTGTAAGATATCCCGTATTCTATGTAGGAAAATTAAACACATGACTGAAAAGGTGTTTTGAATATACTGTACTAATGCTATTAGAGGAGAGAAAAATATGGCATCAGAGAGAATACACCGAGCAATGGCAAATTTATGAGTTGGGCAAAACGGTTGCATTACCGAAGAAGAATACTGATAAACTTAATTCCGTTTACACTGTTGTAATCTGTATGCAATTCGAAGTGAGAGAAAGGCGCAAATTATTTGACTTTCAGAGAGAAAAAGAGTTATTGATGATAAAGAGGCGGTAAATATTTAGAAAATTCATTCATTCGAAAAGCACTTTGCAAATCACTGAAAACTTATATATATATATATATATATATATATATATATATATATATATATATATATATATTTACTATGATATAAAGGGGGTTTTGTACTCGGAAACGGCTCGGTCAATTTTTATGAAATTTCACACAAATGTGCCTAACAGTGTTCTTAGATACATTTTGTATCGGAATGCTTCATATAAGTATCGATAATTTAAATAATCGTATGAAAAAAGGAATAGACGATTTTGAACCATGTAACCATCTCACACGTGCATTTGAGAAGTTTTTTTACCACGAAAGCCTAAACGCCCAATATATAAAATCAGACGACCCTGCACTATCTGACACTAAAGAAAAAAAAAAAATTTTTAGCGTCAAATAGTTCAGGGTTGCCTGATAAAGTCTGTTGACTGAAGCAGATAGCTTTTTGTAGCGACCGAATTTAACTGTTTACCTTTTAACATGTATATATATATATATATATATATATATATATATATATATATATATATATATATATATATATATATATATATAATAAGTCACTAAAAGACCAGGAGTGTCTTTTTTATCAACTCTATCTCTGCAGTATTTCTTGCAAATATTGCAAACGAAAGACTACTATAGAGTTTTACAGAAATCTAGTCGTTGTCCACACTCTTGCATTTCTTTTTTGTCCAACAGCTGGCATGCATAGTCTGTCATACAACTGACACAACTACTTGGGAAGCTATTTATTATAATCAATTGAATGATATCATGTGATCTTATATGACTTTCAATTCGTGCTATGGCAAAAACCAGATTTCTCGCAGATGTTGCAGAAAGTCGACTGGCATCGATTTTGATCATTCTACTTTGTTAATGTTCATTTCAGAATGAGACTGGCTCTTTAATGTTAGAAAAATCAAAACACATCAAACAACTACGTAGTAGTCTAATATCCCGTTTTTTATTGAAGTTTCGTCAAAGTGAAGCATTGGTATATGATTCAAAGATAAATATTATGAGCAGAGAGTTTTAATAAGGTAGCTAGTAAAGACATTTTATCTTGCCGACCAGTCCTGTCACATAATTGTAATGACAAGGACATGTAACCTCCTCTTCCTACTTCTTTCTATTCCTCCTATGCGATGGCATGCAGTCAGTCATTTTTTTTATTTCTGTCTGATAAATCGCCAGATATACTAGCAAACTAAAATTCTTCCTCCACTGTCATAGTTTTTATATAGATCAGAAAGAAAATATGCATGTAAACTACCTACATGCCCCGATCCTAAAAGAGAGAGTAATGAGCGAAAACATGATATCATGGCAACAAAACATATAAGACAATGCCCTATAAAATACAACAACTGATTCTCAGAAGAAAGTATTATAAGAAACTAACATATACTATACTGTACCTTCAAAGAGGAGTTAATGACTGTGAAAAAATGTATCATGACGAAAGAAAATATAGTACACTATAGGTTAATAAAACAATTGGATTTTACAAAATATTAATTTATTAGAAACTATTTAAAAATATATATACAAATCAGGTATATGTGCTAAATTACTATGTATATGGTATGACAAAGTATTATATCGTATAATTATCCTCACACAAAACGCTAGGGCACAAACTGCTTTTGTCTAATGCTATCTAATCTAATTGGCGCTTTCGTTTTGCGATAACATTATTGGCTGTCTCTTATACTTCACTTATTTTCACTGTTTTAAATTTTTATCTCAGTTTTTCCTGTTATGTACGGAATATTTGTTAATGGAACATATATAATCTGTCCCTTATTTCATTCAAAACATTTTTGTATGTTATAGGATTATAAATTTTACTTTTGAAAAAGTTATTTAAAATTTCTCTTTTGAAATGTTAAGATTTTTTATTATTTTTAGACATTGCATTCAATGAGTTAGTTGGATTGTGGAAGTAGAAGAGGAAATATATTTGAAAATAAAGATAGAGTAAGAGACATGTATAATGCGTAAAAACAAAACTATTTATACTACTAATACTAAAGTACTGTGATGGCTTATCACGATATTTGCTTGTTTGTTCCGTTATTTGAGGACATATTTTAATAATATTAATAAACCAGAAAAGAGTTAAAAACTTGATTTTGTTAGTGCTTTGATGGCGTGCTTGTGATCTTGTAAACCAACACATTTCAGGTGAAAACATTATTACGTATTTACGTGGATATGTTTTTGTATTTTAACTTATCTTAAAATGTTTTCTTACAAAACTTTATGCTAACAAAGAGAAGATAAGTTAACCTTAAATAAAAAATAAGGTATTATTATAAAAGTAAGGTAAACAATAGAGCGGAATCGCGTATTGCAGCTGTATACAAATGACCGAGCCGTGTTCGAAATTATGTCATAGCAATAAACAGATTATAAAAAGAAGAACGAGTTCGCAGACCAGGATAGATGGAAATAAATATCCGATGTTCCAACGGAAAAAAATGAGTTGAGTTATTACCTGTTTTCTGTTCCTTCGAACGTATATTTTAAGTAACATATGAGTCCTGTGTGTGAACGTGTAATAACTATGTTACAAAACAATCTAATAGTTTTTAGTTTAGTTTTTTTTAATCCACTTGAGGGTACTTTTTCTAGATAGATGATCTTTCAACCCAAGCCATTTCTGGTGAAAAAATTATAACTTACATATCAAAAGCAAGATAAGTTACATTTCTATCTACATGTATAAGTTTTGTGTTTTAACTGATTTTAAAGTGTTTGTTCTTATAAATAAAAGTGGCGCTCAACAAATTACTGTTACCAATATCCAGATAAGTTATTCTTAAATTAGAAAATTAGGTAATTTAACAGAATTTTACTCATATGAAAAAACAAAAACAAACACAATTTTAACCGTGACGAGAAAGAAAACGCCAGACAAGAAAAATAATATAAAACTATCAAGTGTTTTTATTCTTACAAAAAAAAAATATAAATAAAAAATAAAAATAAGGGACTTGTAAAGAATCCGAACCAAATGAAAAAAACAAAACAAAATCTTAACCGTAACAGAAATAAACGGCCGTACAACAAAACATCATGTAAAATAATCAAGTAGTTTTTAGTAGTTGTTAGTGCTCTGGAGGCCCCCTTGTGTAAGCTGGTGATCTTTTAAACCTACTCGTTTCAAGTGAAAACATTATGTATTCGAAAGCAATATAACTTACTTTTTACAAATGCAATATAATTTACTTGTCTACTTACATGAATATTTTTGTGTTTTAAATTATTTTAAAGTGTTTGTTCTGACAAGTATTATACAACGAAAGAAAATTGTTGTACATTATAAACGCAGTGTACAACAAATTACTGTTACCAAAATCAAAATAAGTTATTTTTACAAAATAAAATAACGCACTTTAACCAAAGTCTACCTATATTAAAAAAACGAACAAAATCTTAACTGTGAAGGAGAGAAAACGTCGTACAACAAAAACAAAATCACGTAAAATCAGTGAACAGATTTACTTTTTTAATAATAAATTAGGTACTTGTAAAGTAGTATACCCTTATGAAAAAAACAAACACAAATTTCAACGTGACGGAAAGAAAACTTCGTAAAAAAAAATCACATAAAATCAACGATTAGTTTGATTTTTTATTAAGTCATAAAATATAAAAACTAATATTAGTAGTGCATTAGATGGCTTCTTACTTTAATTAGTGCTTTTTATAGCTTTCATGGGACTCTTGATTTTTTTTCTACTGATCACTTAAAAACTTATTATCCAAGTCGAAAAAAACTTTGTTCTGGGGGCCTTATTTTATAAAGAACTTTAGAGTGTTACGTACATTTTGTTGAACTTTAAAAATAAATTAAGTAGAAATTATATACCTTATTGATTGTTAAATAATAGGTTCATTTATTTCTTGTACTGGAATAAAGTGTACATGTAGTAAAATAAATCCAAGGGAAGTTTTAGATCCAATTAAAATAAAATTATTTATATATACTTTACTTTGTAAAGTTAATAAAACTGTAATTTAAAAATGGCTCAATTTCAAATGAAATCTGTAGAATTAAAAACGTTACATGTTTTGATATTAACATATATATGGTAAGTGAAAATAACTTTCGAGTTTATTTATATGCATGCATATACATATATATATGTATATATATGTTTATACGTATACGTGTGCATACATATACATATATGTATATATGTAGATACACATATATATACACACATATGTGTGTATAGATATACATATATGTATATATGTAGATAGACATATATATGCACACATATACATATAAGCACACATATATATATACATATACAGAGTGGCGTATAAATCACTATATTTTAAAAATTAAAGAACTTTTTCTAATTATATATTTTAATTTCTATTTTCAGAATTATGAGATAGAATCTTTGGAAATTTTTGGCATGAATAAATTTATAACAGAAAAACGAGTGAAGATAATTGAATTCTACTTTACAAATGGACGGCCAATTGTTGCAATACAAAAATCTTATATGCGCGATTTCAATTTTCAACACCCCCCTAGTAGACCTGCAATAATGAACTTAATGACGCATTTTCGAGAGCAGGTATCTGTAAATATGTCTAAACTGGACGAACTTGCTCAGTACACCTGAAAATACTGAAGATGTGAGGCGAACCAACCACCTCCACTCGAAAGCGTTCTCCAGAACTTGTCACCTTAAAAATCTTCTACAGCTCAATCAAAAACAACTTGCACATATATCCTTACAAAGTTACAATTAGTGCAATCTTTTAAATCAGAAAACTTCAGAAGCGACTTACTAACGCTGTCAGGTTTCAGGAAACTGCAAGAAATGATAATGTGTTTATTCACAAGTTGATCATGGAAAATGAGACTCATTTTTCTCTCTCTCATTCTCCTTTTCTCTCTCTTTCTCTTTCTCTCTTTTTCTCTCTCTTTTTCTCTCTCTCTTTCTCTCTTTCTCTCTCTCTCTCTATATATATATATATATAGAGAGAGAGAGAGAGAGAGATAGATATACCTGTGGGCGTATAATAGTGGCATAGATTGGTTTCCTAGATGAAAATCCAATGAAACTAGTGTGATTATTTAAGATTGCCCAATCGAGGACAGAGCTAGTATATCGTTTGTTTATTATACAACCATTAATGGTTATATACATGCATACATGTTTCAGTGGAATCAATTCAAAAAGACGACTTCATTAGACTAAAAAAGGGTCGATATTGAGAAACACAATTTGCTACCAACTGGATAAATGTGAGTGCACTTTGCATACTTAATAATTAAACACCCGAAAACGATTCGCTAAAATAATGTATTGGTCTAGCACCTTTGTAATTTGAATGTTGATATATAAATAGGGAAATTATCATCGTAAAGTAGCGTTACATGAGGAAATCGCTCAGATAATTGATTCCAAACGATAACTAGAAGGGTTTGGAACACAATGCTTCACTAATATAGACAAATATACGCTATTATGCACCTGTTTCCATGTATATGGTCTGGAAAACATATCTCCATAACGAAGCATACAAACTTATAAAATATATTTACATTCTAGTATATATAGATATAAAAACCTTTGCCGTTGTAATTACGTCAGACACTGCAGTAGAGTGGTAAATATAAATCCTAGTATATCACCTTTATTTAAATTATATAAATACGCCTGTATATCTGCCAACTGACTGTTTATTTGACCATATAAACATATATCTATTAAATACACAAATAAATAATAAATAAATCTAAAACAAGAAACAAATAACATATAAAAAAGCTAGGAATAAAGTAAATAAATAAATATATAGAGCTTATCAATTAAATAGATAGATACTAAAGTCGTCCCAAAAAAAGAAAAAAAAACAACCATAAGGACCCAAGATAAGAAGTAACAGCGATGAGGGTATAATATTATTTTAGATCAAAACTAAAATTTTTACATTACATCCAAATCCAAAATTTACTTGAAAATGACGTGTTTTATAAGTTTTTCAGTATACTTATTAAGAAATGGTCGTTTATATTTGGCTCAGACAGCAAGATTTCAAGATATAAATACCTGCATTCTGCAATGTAATTCACTTGCAGAGGTTGGCGGGTATCTATTCCGACAACTTTTCTTACCATGAGGATGTTGGGGGGGAGTTTATTCTGAAAACCGTTCTTAACATGGGGAGCTTTGGAGTGGTCACCACAAACAACTGTACTTCACTTTTTTACGCGATTAACGGGCCCTGCTGGTACCGAATAAAAGATTAGTGGACAAATATTTCGAGGATGACATTTTACGGTGATTCTTTTTGACTTTGTATCTTCGTTTATTTTTTTCAAAAACACATGCAGACATACTAATTCTTAATATATCGGTTCTCTTCCAAATTAATTGTGCAATGTTTTATACACACACGCCCACATTCCTTTGACCAAGATTTTGTCATTCACTTTAATGATCATTCTTTTCAAAACAAACTTCAGTACATTTACGTATCGCTCTCCCCCCCCCAGCCCCCGCAAAACAAACATCCGTTAATTCTCTGTTAATCTTGAATATTTTCTCTATGGACTCATCAGGAACAAAAAAAAAATTCGAAAAACACAGCGATGAAATAAACGATAATACGAATGACTAATTACTCTTATTGATTACATTTCTATTCCTGGAGTCGCTATCCAGAAAAGCAGTAATTTTGTTTTAGTAATTTAAGCCAGGACAAAATAAGCACAAAACTCCCAAAGAAAAATACTTCAAGAAGATCTAATATTTAATTTGGTTAAAACTAACAATGAATCTTATAAAATATGCTTAATCAATATTTAAACAATCATCAGTATATAAGATATAGACATTAGAATTACATTGACAAGAGGTTCATTTCATAGTATAGAGGTATAATAGTACATGGCATTAAGCAACAATAAAAACACAGTCTGAGAAGTCTAGGTTAAATTTTCTAGGGAAGGGGAATGCTCGTTGGGCGTAGTTGCCCGGGTACGCTTAAATCTGTTCTTTTTTTTTAATAACACAAAAATTGTATATTACGACTCCTAAGGAAATAAATGTAGACATCGTTTATGAAGACCAAGTGCTCTACAATAAACAATATTAAGTACGAATGTAATCATAGGTTCTTAATTGACTTCAAAATATGCTCAGTTGAACAAATCTCTACATTTAACTTTATTAAATATAGTAAGTATTTAACTTCGTTAAATATTTACTTTGTTAAATATACTAAATGTAACTTTGTTAAATATAGCAAATATTTAAATTGAAAGTAACCACGCACCCAGCACATGATCACGTCACAAATGAAGCATCTCATTACCCATACGTACTTAAGAAAACTATTAAAAATACGCACAGTTCGATTCCAGAAGACATAGAAAAGCCAGACTAACACCACGCCTGATAATGATTGAGTCGGTCAGTCGAAATTTCTCGCAAATAAATAAAAATAAAAATAAAACAAAAACAAAAATACGAAACCTATATAGATAATTCAACAGAAATACCGAAACAGATTATCCGAAAGATTGAAAAGATAAAAAAAGACTAATCGAACAAAAGCTTTGCAAGCTATTCAAGAATTCTATTGGGGAAACCATGCATGAGTATTTTCTGCTTTCTGTTTCTTTCTATGGACTTTATGCATGCTGCATGGTATAACATTTTTATAAATGTTTTAGCGTAATTTCTGAAAAGCAGAATTTAATTGTTTTCATTGTAGCATATTACATGTGGGGAACCATCGTCAGTTCTACTATCGCAAAGAATAAATAATATGAATAAACACTGAATCTTAGTGTAACTTAAATAATCAGTATATATTATATTATATATATATATAATTGTAATTCAATGAATAATAAATTTTGACTTTGACTTTCCATGTCTCACTGACTTTAGCAAATAGGGTGCATACCTTTATAAGTATTTGCTAATATTTTCTCTCCTCTGATGAGATGGTAGACATCGAAACCCTATAGGTTAAAGAGATTAATTTTCTAAAGCATTCTTTGTCTTGCTAAGAATAATAAAAATACTTTGGTATGAAACTCAACCACTTCATTTCATTTCAATGAGTTTTTTGAAATTCATTGAATAACAATTTGATTTATTTGTTCTATCTTGCATATCGAGCAATTCTTGTTTAAATGAGATAACTTATAGAATATTACTGCCAGTAATATTTTGTAAACCTTACAATCTCGCGTTTCCATAACAACTGATTGTAAAATAAAAACTATTCTGAAGTATATATATATATATATATATATATATATATATATATATATGCGTGTGTGTGTGTGTGTGTGCGTGTATGTGTGTACATATGTATATATATATATGCATATATATGTACTCTTCTTAATAAATAAGCAGAGAAACTAAATGCTTACATATAAAATGTTTGACTTACCTAAATTGCCAGAATTCTTTTTGCTTACTTGTGTACGTGTTATGTTTTAAGGAGTAGATATTGCCACGTGAGTTTGGAATCCAGACGTCAAAACAAGCGTCAGCAAACAGGTAACCTATTAAACAAATCACCGATTATTATTAAAAGGAATAGAATGCATACAAGCCAGATTGTGTGTAATTTCACAAAAAAACTTTGTTTACTTTGCATTGATTTTATATGTCATATTTTGCCTACTTATTTGTCTACTAGCTGGATTCTCCTGCTCGCAATCGCTTGGCAATTTACTTCATTCTCACTACTTCAAATCAGTGAACCGAAACTTATCAGTAGAGAAAGAAGAGACGAACCTAATACAACAGATATGAAATACTAAATTAATTAAATATAAAAAAAATTCAACAAAAATCAGTTAAGCAATCTAGAATCAATTCTTTACTTTTGTTAGTATCAGTTAGTATTAAGATAAGTCCCACTTTTTTCTTATAAATATTCTTTGCAAATGTGATTATACTTTTCTTCCTTTTTATTATAAGTTATTATTAAGATTACCTCTTTGTGAGAGATATCAGACACCCGTACGTTATTATTTAGATTGACAGAATTCAGTAAAAATTCCGCTTTTTTACCAACCTTCTCTTTTTATCTTACCGTAAAATATTTGTTAGCTAAATATTTTTGAAATAATAAAAACGAATAATAAGTTTTCCGTAAAAATAACAGTCGGCTTTTATCCTTTAAATTAAGATAAAAACAACACAAATGTTGCTTATTAGTCGAATGCATAATTTATTCCATCTAATTCGAGTTTGGAACAATTCATTTTGAAATAGATAATATTTTAATTTTTGAATACACCGGCAACTGATATAAACCAATAATTTTTTTGTATTTACTATTTTGGCCATCAAACAATCTTATTTTTAAATGGTTGTGAAAGACTGATTACAACCAACAGTGCATGTATATTATCAATAAATTGAAGAACACAATGGGAAATCAACGTATTCATCTTTATAATTCATTGTTAGTTATATTAAATTTTAAATAATACTTAATAATACTAAAAAAACATTTGTGTCTTTTTTTTTTCAGTAAAAATAATTCTCACTGTAAACTATATCGAAATAAATGAAACGAATATATGCATTTTTTATTTAAACGTTCAACTCTTTTTAAAAGAATAAATGTTCGCTTTGCTCTTATGGTTACAATAATTATTTGATAAATATTTTAAATAAAGGAAACTATTATATTAATATTATGGTTAATTTATTATTACAATATGAATCGTTTTAAAATTTCGTATATAGTTTTGCTACAATCATTACAATAATATCAATTAAGTATTCTTTAATAAAAATACAGAGAAATGACTTTTAACATTTATTTTTTAAACTGTTAAATTCATAGTGAAAATGTGTTGCTTTTATAAACTGTTTAAAATAACAGGATACGAAAATCTAATTTGGATCAATTCATTTTAAAATTGGTGAAATTATTATTTGTTAAAAAAAGCGGTTAAATATAAATTACTTCTATATTTAATCTCTGGGGTGGTTGACAATGTAAGATGTGAACGAAGTACAAATATGAACGAGTGTATTACTATTATTATCTTACACACTTTATTATGAATAATAGATGTTTATTTTACTTCTCTGTTTGCCTGTTCTAATCTCCAATCTTGTTTAATAAATGACAAACAATATGCTAAAAATTAATACGATTTCTTGAAGTTGCTATTTTACTTAGAGATTATTTTCATTGTTATATTTTTGGTGGTAAGTTATTTTTATGTCCGAACGGTCGGTTTTATTTTAACACACTGTAGAATAAAACATTTTATTTCCATATTTGTGTATTGGGTCGTATGTACTCTTCATATAAAGGAATGAACCACAACGTAAAATGTAATACCCAAGAATACTTAGAATATTAGAACAGACCCTCAAATAAAAGCGTCCAACAATTTTGAATATGGTTTTGCTGTAATGTTTATTTTTTGTATCATCTTCAATGCACTCCATGGTAATTTATGCACACTCGGGAGGAATTGACACGAAATCCTTAACTAATTAACACGGAATTCTTTTACGTGTTGTTTGGGATGTCAAAAAAGTTTGCTTGATTAATAACATGGAATGCGTACACGTAAGCTTCTCGTTCCACGATTTGGATGACGGTGGCTACGTGGTTAACAACACGGAATCATAACCTAGGTATGCCAAGTTCCAATTTGTTTCGCCAACACCCAGCTTATATTGTGCCTAACCTCTTGGAAAGGACATAAACAAATATCGACTCTTCAATGACAACACTCTATCCAATTAATTATCATGATGAGTAACATGTTTTAGAGAACCCAAAATAGAAACTCATGTTATTTAATGTCGTGTGAGTTTGGATGATATACCTATGGTTAATATCACGAGTGAAAATATGTGCGTTTGTAGCGCAGTAGGATTAATTATTTAGAGTAATGAAATAGTTTTGATTTAAAATCAATAGACGATCATGTTGCGTTCCATTATAATGTCAGCAAGCAACATAGATTTAAAATGATATTTTTAGAATACGTTTATATGTGTGCCGTTAACCAGCTATATATACGCTGAAATTTCTAGTTGTAAAATTGCGCTATCCATTTACTAATAAGAATAGAAATAGAGATAATCTTCTAAAAAATTCACAGACATAATACGTTGGCTACGAACACGAAAAAAAACCCTGTAAAGTTAACCTATATCCATAAATGTTGGCAGTATATACGATGATTGGTGGACATGATAACCGTAATCATTTTCATACATTAAAAGATTATATAATTAACGAGTAAACGTGCATTAATTCGGACCAAATGGCATTCCAGTATCAATCGTTTAATTACTGATTTAAACAACGACTGTATTTTAATACATTGCTTTTAAATAAAATGAAGAATATAATATTTTTATATGACACATTTACTCTCTTTTTATCACAACTGTCTATGAATTTTATTAACAGTTAAACTGGTAAAAATCATTATTCATAAACCGATTAATCATTTTTCCCGAGCACGTCTAATCGGTCTCAGACAACCTATCTCACCACCCGAAATCAATTTTATCAAATCATTTGTACTACCTTTTTTTACCTATCCTATTCCCCAATGCTATAAACTACTAAGTCCAGAGACATTGAGCCTTGTCAGTATTAAATTGATGACCACTTAGGAATATTAGATAGTGTATGTGCTCCCCGCTTATCTTAGCATTATTTCCAGTCGTCATAGATTCTATTTGTCACAGGATCTAAGCAGTGCTGATTCATGAGAAATTTGGTTAGGAATTGCGCAATTTTGCTTCACAATTACACGCAGGGATACTCTTACACTGAGTATGCATTATATCTCAAGATTGAATGATAAACTACTAAGTACCTTCCAACCATCTTAAGTACGGCACAAAATTGTGTCCGGTGGTACTGCCTAAATTCAAGAGGTTTAGTGGATATAAGCTTCCATTTATTACCACTACACCAAGGTCTACATTCAATCAAAGTGGCAGTATATTTTAACATTTCGAGTATGGTTTGAAAGAAATAAAATAGTTTACTGACTATTTATTTACAAAATGTTCATCAACCAGGCTAATAAACCTACAAAAAATCATATAGAAACACATGCATGTTTTCTCAAATAAAACCTTACAATCGGTTGCCATGTCGCCAAACTTAACAACCAACTATCCCAACGTTATATTGGTAATTTTACAGATCATTATGAAAAAATAAATGGCAGAACTATCTACTAAATATACTTCTCTTAGACTTCAGATGACATTTTTATGATTTATCTGCATCGAAATGATGTTGAAGTAGATAGTCACCTCATTTGTGCTATATAGCTACAAAACGCACACATTTAAACTGTTATTCTTTAATTATTAACTGCTAATATTCTCCAACAGACTACGTTAACCACGATGGATTCACGTGAGATCATGAAGTCTGACTGTGAACGCGTTCTCATAGGATATTGCGAATCTGCAAATATTGAACAAACATTATTGTAATACCATGTCTATTGATAAAGACTGCTAGTGATGCTAGAGATGGCATGCAACATCTTACCTATCAAAATGACTTTTGTGGTTGATAGTTGACGAAGAGAATATATCATATATGCTATAGCAAATTGTGTCTTAAAAAAGCAACGCAATTCATACACACCCATACATAAATATATGTAATCGTGTGTATCAAATTCCATACGAAAATATATAAATGTCTATATCTTTTTCTTATTTATTTCTTATTTGTTTGATTGGAATAATACAAAATCTCATTTTATACAATGAATTTTTATTAGATCAATTTTTCGAGCGATACTTCAGAAAGATCAGGTGAAGAAATATTTACATGTTGCCGTCCCGGACTTTTGAGAGTTGCAACGGCCAGAAACTATATATATATAAATTTTTTTTCTTCAATGAAAAAAAGTTATAACTGTTGATATAGTTTTGTGTAAATCTAGTAAAATATATTAATGATGTATTTTGTTTTGAAAATGTTATGTTGAACAAATATTGTAAATTGTCTTAAATGCATGTTATTGTATTTCACATCAGGAATTCCAAGTTTTAATTAAATATACATTAAAATCCAAAGAAACAAGCAATAGGAAAATAAGTAAAATAGGAAACAATAATTTAAGACGAATGGTAGGCTTAGAAATCAGTTAGAATTTTAGAGAGGGGACAAGATAAATTACGTAAACTGGTATTTTGAGAGTTTTCAGATGTGATAAGCCGAAAGAAAGAATTTTATTTGACAATTTTTTTATGATGCCCATAACATTTTTCCCAAGAAGAGTAACTTGGTAGGGAGATGATAAGAACTAGAGGTGCCCCTAATTATAATAATACAGATGAGAACCTGCGATATTGTGTGCTTTTAAAGCATGCCGCATGTAATGATTTTGAGCAGAGGATAAGTCTCGGCACAATAATTTAAAAAGACAAGCGTTGGAAGGATACGAGAATCCTCATGAAAAAAAGGGCTATGAAAGTCCAAAGGCTAATCACATGTAGGATAATGAAGTGAGAGAAAGGTAAAATATACCGTAAGTACGTAGGAAGATATAAATTTGTATTTTTTTAGAGACGCATGAATGTGGGATATCTTTGCTGAATCTTGGAAGCTCTGATGAGAGATAAGGAAAATCACAAAAATCAGGCCATTAGATAGAATTTAGTGCGCGAATAGGAATTTTGACGCAAAAGGTGTTAGCTAAGGGTGATATTTTCTATGCCTTCTCATTTAATTAGTAACTAATATTAATTTATTGATTTTATTATTATTATTATTATTATTATTATTATTATTCATAACTAATAATTACATTAATTTTACCGTTTAACAATTTCATTTCAATTCCATTATACATATTGAAATAAATTGCGTCTCATTTTTGCCGTTTGAATTAAACGCTTTTACGTTGCAACATTCAAAAAATATTAAAACACATACTCTTCTTCCACAAACGGCTTAAATAATTCACGTGAACTTTTTCGAAAATGATTGCTGTCCACGCTACAAATCTCCATTCTTTCAACGGTTTTCTTTTTCTTTTTCATTTCGATACTTTTTTGTGACCAAAAGCGGAGGTCCGCTTGAAATATAAAAAAATAACAATAAAATATTAAATACAAAAAAAGTAACATCGCTTTTCATGTTTAACAAAACCCTCATGAATTTTATATATATATATATATATATATATATATATATATATATATATATACATATATATATATATATATATATATATATATACTTATATGTAATTATACTGAGTTCGTGAAATTCAGTAAATTTTCATATACCAATGAGTTTTAAGCCAAAAATGGTTGACTTAAGGAGTAAGCTACAAAATTATCAAATTTTATAATTGAGCATTAATATACTGTGTAAACAAAAACAAGACAACAAAAAGTGTATTTCAATTTACGTTACAATTGTTTCTATGTCCAGTTCGACAATTTCAAGCATTATGTCGTTTGAAAATTTTCAAAACCAGCATTTGTTCAGACTTTATGAATAAGCACACTTTTGGCAATGGAGCATTTTTTGAAGAGAAGGAAAGAAGAGGAAATCCCTAGCTAGAAAGGCATGCTAGAAACATCTACCTTTGTTGTAGTTACGGAAACTCCCATTTAAATATTAATATATCGCCTAATTTTCGTATCCTTATTTAATAGTAGAGTAATGACAAGTTGCTACAGAGAGCCCTAAGACATTTAAAAAGTTTTTTAAAATATATATCCCATTCGTTGGGTTCCTAAATTAGATCTTCTTATTTCTTTGTTATCCAATACTTAATTTGTAAAATTTTTGTTTCGATATCATGGTCGTAACAGCCTTTCAAAAATGTTACGGTTAGTTTTAGTTTTGTATTAGTGGCACGTAATGTTTATAGATTATCGTTATATTTGTGTTCGGATTTAAGACCCTTTTAGTTTTAAAGTTTAATTGAATACGAGAGTAAATAAAATGGATATATTAAAGATATATAAAAATCCTTGTATAATATTACGGGTGAAGTATTTTAATCTATTTATTGTTATTTAATGTTTTAAGATTCATTGTTATTCTACTTGAAAAATGTTTTCATATCGTTAAGTAGGATAAAATGAAGGGAGATAATCCAATTATATTGTTAAGTATTGTTAGTTAATCTTTTTTGAAATTGGGTCGATTTGTATCCTGTAATGGTCAAAGGGGGGTAATTCAGGCCGTTTGATATTTTTGGTTCATTGATTACTAGAAGGCGTCTATGATTTAATAATTAATTTAATAATTGATTTAACTTAATCAGACAGGTCCAGAACTTGCTACGATGGCTTACTTAACCAATTAAGTACATAAATTTTGTTTTGATCTCAAAGAATGGTCTTAACCCATGGGGTTTAACCGCCTCTGTTACTAATCACTTAATTCATGCGTTGTATTTTTGGGTGTCTAAATAAATAAAATATATATTCTCTAGTTATTATTCTGACAGCAAAACCACTCATGGTTACAAGTGTGTTTTACTCCTCTGGGAGGATGTGTACTCCTGCATTTATGGGTAATAACATTTAGAACAGGGATTGCTGTAGGTAAATAAGTAAGTCACTATGGATTCTACCAACTTGGGGTGTAGGATGACAAAATCTGATGAAATTATATTTACATAAATTTTGCAACCTCCAAATTGCTAATTTATTTTTCTTTTTTGATAATAACTGGTTTAATTGCTAAGTTTTTTTTAATTGATTGGAATAGGGTAACCCTTATTTCAGCGTCCATACTTCTATGATTGAATACAAGGATGCTCACCGTTATGGAGAAAAAACATTCTTAGCTGAGCTGTATTTATATTTCCTATCCGGTTAAGAAGAATGGAAGTTTTATTCGCATGTGGGATTTGTATCATTCATTTGTAACAATTCTAGCTATTTAACTCTACATTAAAATTTAATCCTAGCATCTAATGATCTTTATTATTGTAAAAAAATAAAAAAAAATTATGCCTCAGTAACATTTAAGGCGTGATAGCAGAAATCTATTTCTGTGAAGACATCCCTGTATGGCATCAAGTCTTTTATTCAAAATTTCGTTTTGGAATTCACAATGTAGAACGCTTCCAATAAACATTTCATTTCCCAGGACTGTACTTCCTCCCCCTGTCCACTACTGACCATTTTAATTCAAAAATTTCATTATTTCTGCTAAGTTCCCTAATCAAATCACTTAATGCAGTTGTGTTTCTCTTTTTGTTTTTATTTTTAATGCTTATTTTTGTGCCCACCCCCTTACTGTCGTTCACGCCATCCCTATATATATATATATATATATATATATATATATATATATATATATATATATATATATAAGGAATTTGTCTGTGTGTACGGATGAGAGTTCTTTCCCTATAGATTAAAAACAAACTGGACCGACTTATTAAAAATTGCACAAGAATGGATTTGGGAGTTTTCTTTTGTATATTTTGTATCGGAATGCGTCCGGTAAGTATCAAAAATCAATACTCGAAACTATGATTTAAGAAAAATCTGATTTGACGAAAATTAACACATTTATAAAACCTAACATCAGAAATTCATTTCAGAAATTTTCTCACAACAAAAGCTATAAAATCAACTACATTCTTTTATATGACAGTGACACGCTTGAAATGAATGTTTATTTCCAGATAATTTTATAAAATCAACAGTAAGTTCTCTACATTATTATTTAGATTACAACATATTGTGGACTAAGTCACTGCGAGGTAGACTGCAGAGAGTGTCCGTAGCTAGGGAAGGCAATCAATCGATTTGATTAAACATTTCCGATTTCATGGATTTAGATGAAAATAAAATTGTGGAAGGGTGGAACATTTGTTGATCTGCACTCAAAACCAGACAACACCCGGTCCCTGCTAATGTATCGTACAATTCAGTCTTCATTATAGTGAGCTGAACATATCTGTTGGGCAACAGTAGTTAAGTTTGGTATTCTCTGACATAAAGCTTCTATATTTTGTACTAGCAGTTCCACCAGGCTTTGCTCGGGCCCTATGTACTGTTCATAACTTTATGTGTATATGTATATATTAAAAAGTGTAGATATGTACGGTAATGATTTTCAATATTATAGGCTTCCGTAACTACCATAAAGAAAAGTTGGTAGAGACCGTACACGTCAATTTTTTTAACTTTGATCTCAATTTTGACTCTTTAACATTTATTATTTTGGTCTCAAATTAAATTAAAATGCTTGACTCATGTCAAAGTGACCTACGTTTAAAATTTAAAGTGTTTAGACCCAAAATTAGCGGACGACTTTGGTAGAGTCTTCAAAGGTAAACTCTGTAAACTTTGACCTGCTGCCAGCCAAATTTTCGCTCAAAAACTGATTAAAAAGCTTGCTGCATGTCTAAATGTATGTAAAATTTCAAATGTTTAGCCCCAAAATTGGCTTAATAGTTTGCTAGAGACCGCAGAGGTCAAATCTTTTTAACTTTGACCCCTTGGAAGTTAAATTTTCAGCAAGAAAAAGATTAAAACGCTGGCCTTATGTTCGAATACACTTTATTAAAATTTCAAAAGTTTCGACCAAAAATTCGGAAGAGACAAATAGGTCACTTTTTAAAAAAAAAACTTTGACCCCTTAACATTTATTGTTTTGGGCTCAAATTAAATTATAAAGTTAGATCCATGTCCAAGACACCCCTTATCTAAAATTTCAATTGTTTAGACCCAAAATTGGCGGAGGAGTTTAATAGAGTTCTCAAAGGTCAAATCATTAAAATTTGACCTCTTATCAGCAAACTTTCTGTCCGAAATTAATTTAAAAGATTTTCCCAAATCTCAATGCACCTTATGTCCAATCTCGAGTCTGTAGACCGAAAATTGATAGAGTTATTTGGCAGAAAAGTGTACACAAACAGACAGACACAAACATTTTCACTCTTACAGATATATAGATTACATGGAAATCAAATTTAAACTAATTCAAATGTCACATCAAAGAAGCAAAAGCTAAAACAAATATTTAATGAAAACATACCGAATATATAGATTTCACTTACCTAGAGATTGTTTTGGCGAATTGATTATGAAGTTGGTCGATGCACCAAGGAAACTGTGTTGTAATATGATCACTTTATCGTTCATCATACAATTACTCCTGAGCCAACCGGGGATGCGATGCAATGTTAGAATGTAACCATCTTCAGTTTCCACTTCATGTTCTTCGCACATATAACCACGTGCTTGCACCAGCTCACACTAGAAATGAAAATATGAACCTGTGGATATAGTCCTTATTTAACATTTATATTCCATATATATATATATATATATATATATATATATATATATATATATATATATATATATATATACATATATATATATATATATATATACATATATATATATATATATATATATATATATATTTGCATTGATATACATATTTAAACCCTTTTTCTAATTATTTAAAAAGAAAATACAGTGGGTCGTAGAATTGCATTCATTTGCAAAAGATCTAGTCAATTTGTATATTCTTTTAAAAATTCACTTCAATTAATATATATATATATATATATATATATATATATATATATATTCGGTTTTCTTATGGGATGATCATATTTAGTTAACTATTACGTGTAATTATGTTCATGCATATATTCTACATGATTTATCCTTGCGTAATATTTGCGTAAAAAGGTTACAGTAAACACAAACTTCTTTCTATTCATATGTATGCTTATATATATTTGTTTAAAACATTCAGCCTATCAAACTAATTTGTAAGGTTTCGGTCTACAGGCATGAATCCTAATATATAAAGTATTCGAACCCATGCGAAACATGTGTTTTTTTTCCGGTGCAAAAGTGTGAAAATAAAAAAAACAAAAAACAATGGAATTTGCCACGTGAAGATCGAATATGCATGCGTAAATATAGCTGTTGGTTCATGTTTTAATTTTTAACCTTGCAGAAAACATGTTTTAAAAGCTCTAGCATGAACCTCAAAGGATAAAGTTAATCGTAAGCGAAACGTTTTGGTTTCGATCCTCGCTGGTGACGCACGAGTCATTTTTTTAAAAAACTTTTTAAATCACTATTACATATTGGGTTCAATACAATAATAAATACGAAATCTGCATTAATCAAAATATCATATTTAAGCGTATTTTATGACTGGGCAATGTCGAGCGGTGTGCTAAGAACAGCGAATTAATAAAACATGTTAAAAACACATTTAAAACGGTTAAAAATATATTTACTTTTTAAACAGGAGACAAATTAAGCGAATTGTTCCTTTGTATGCACGAATATAAAATCCGCGAGTATAAAAGGTATGATACTTCAAACAACGAGTGGTGAGAGAATGCAGGAAAGATACTATAATTATTTAACACTTTATAAACAAAAATCAACCAAGATGTTTGATCGTTTTCTTTCAGATCAATTCGTTTGAATATGTTAGTTTATCCGAGCAAAACTCTATTGTTTGATTTTATATATCCATGTGTTTGCACACACACACATACACGCACGCACACACACACACACACACACACACACACACACACACACACACACACACACACACACACACATATATATATGTGTGTGTGTGTGTATCTATATATATACATGTATATATAGATCTATTAAAAGAAATATTGTTTACGATAGCTTCTGTTAAATTCTACTTTTTTATTTTTTCTATTTTTTCATTTTTCTTTTTTGTATCAAAAATGGGTACTCATGCAGAGAGTGATCCAGACATAATTCAGCGCCCCTGAAATATGACGTCAACAGCTTTCCCCGAAATATGACGTCAACAGCTGGAGTGAGTCGAGGGTCACCGAGGAAATTAAGCCGTCTGACATAACATAAAGCTGAGCCAATGACATCATAGCGCGATGGTTTTAAAAGCGACGCGCGTTCGCGCGAGTTGAAAATTCAAACTAGCGGACGACAATTTAGAAGAGGAAGAAAAGAAAACAAATTAGTGAAAAAAAAAAAAGCACACCATTTCGTACTTTCACATCAGAAAAAAACAAAAACAAAACAAGTAAAATTTTGTGCTGATAAGTAGTTTGCAAGTGATGAAAAAATTTGTTATACAGCGTAAAAGCAAATGTAGTCCCTGGCAGCCATTTTTTTCACAATCCAGGAATTAGTAATGCGCATGCGTAACGGCTTTTCAGAATAAACATCCCTAACTTCCCCATGTTATGAACGGTTTTCGAAATAAATACCCTCAACCGTCTCATGTTAAGAAGGACTTTCGGAATAAACACCTCCAACCTTCACGTGTTAAGAACAGCTTTCGAAATAAACACACCATCTTTTCCATTGGGGGAGGTGCAAAAATATTTGTTTTGTCGTCTGTTTCAGTTACACGCATGCACATCTCTAACTACCTAGTTGTGAAACAAAATGGCTGCCAGGGATTACATTAGATTTTACGTTGAATATTATGTGTTTTCATATCTGGTAAACGAGGTATGAGCTTTAACTGTGATATACGCATCAGCATACTCGATAACCTACAAAAGTCGACATTTACAATCCAAAAACCGCCACAAATCAACCAATGAAAGATTGATATAAAAGGAATTATTTAAATATGAACAGAAGTGCTATTGCCAATTATTTTTTAAACGATATTCAATAAAATTTGAATTTCCTCAAGAACATTAAATTTCATAACGCTTATGTTCATTCACCCCGCGCCGGTAGAAGTGCTAAGCGGCAGTTGCTAACTAATAAGAAGATTGTAAGTATAAATCTATTCTTTTTACATCGCATTCCGAAATCATCCTTCACCAGAACTTTACATTATTAATACTTAATTATGATATTACTATATGTTACCCTTAGAATTATATAAAAAAGAGAGATAGGTTTAACAAAACGTTTTATTTTGCAATAATGGGTTTAACTATCAAACAAAATGCTGTCCTTGGGAACCGAACGTTTGATTCTATCTCAAATTCTTTCATTTCATTTAAAATGTGATATTAAAATCCGGCACTTCTAAAATACTACGTGGTAACCACATTTTTGGTTTTAAGTTTGGAGAATATTATTATGAGGACACATTTATTTGATGATCAGTCTGCAGCACTTTTCTCAAATCATATCCTTTTCTTTGGCATTGGTTCAGTAAGATCTTCAATTGTAAAAATTACCATATAGCTAGACGGTAAATTCAGTTGGTGAACTAATGACAAGAATTTTCCGAGATACTACTAAAAATTTCCGCAATATTGGATAGCTTCGTGAGAGAGCAATCTTGGCCCCTAAAAATGATGCTGTTGGTCTGATCAATTATAATCTTTTGCAAGAGTTACCAATCCATTGATTGTGCTATTAATGAAGATCAGGCAGTAGAATTTCCTGCAGAATTAACTACAACTGCCTGGAATGCCACATCATAACCTGATATTAAAGAAAGGAGCTGCAGTTATATTATTAAGAAATCTTGATTCACCTAAACTGTGTGATGGCACACGTTTAGCAATACAATCTTATGGTAGTCATTATAACAAGTAATAATTATATTTAAAAGTAGTAACTGTGCTAATTCCTCGGATTCCCTTTATTCCTTCTGACTTGCCATTTCAGTTCAAGGCTTTAAGATCCCCTCCCCCCAAAAAAATCATTTTGCCATGTCTATGAATAAAGCCTCAAAGTTGTTGAACTTAATCTGCAGACACATTGCTTTTCTAATGGCCAGTTGGAATCCCTAAAAACGTCTTCATTTACATACCAATTAGATGTTACACCCAAAATGTTCTTTTATGTAGAGGCCTTTAAAAAATAACGGGTACTTTACAAGTATTCTCATATGCACTGCTTGAAACTAAATGTTAATTATTGCATTAACAGAATATATAACTAATCTCATCTTTATATATATAATGTACATTAAATAGTTAAAATAATAGGATTGTATAGTTTTTAGATATACACTCTGATATAAAATTCTAATTGTAACTCTTACATAATATTTTGAGAAAAAGAGGACTCAAAGATAACAGATTAAACTAGAAAAAGGATTAGGAACACTGGCCGGCCTTCTATAAAATGAAACGCGCTTACTACTCCTACTTCATGGAGGATGTAAAAAGAAGCCATTATAAATTAATGTTTCGTTTAATCAATAAGATAATTATGTATGAGGACGGAATATCCAAATATATCAAATACAATCTGACAATATCGGGTAATTCAGCTTATATATATATATATATATATATATATATATATATATATATATATATATATATATATATATATATATATATATACAGTGATGATCATATTTATTGGCACGGTAAAATAAAAGTTAAATTTTGTCTAATAAATTCTAAAAAAGGGATTAAATTAAAGAAAATAACAAAGTATATTATGTATTTTTAACTGGCCTTTCCGATGCAGCAATCGGATTTTAGAAAAAATAAATAACAAAGGAACAACAAACATAATTGCAAAAAACCCTTGTTCAAAATTATTGGCACGATTTATTTAATAATCAATTGTATAGCCTTTGGCCTTGATTACCTTCCTCAGTCGCTTTTCATAGTTTATAACCAAGTTGTTGCACTCTTCAGTAGTAATTTTAGCCCACTCTTCCTGACAATAATCCTCCAATTGAATAAGATTCTTAGGCTTCCTTTGCATTACCCTCAATTTTAATGTTCTCCATAAATTTTCAATTGGATTAAGGTCTGGGCTTTGTGATGGCCACTCCAAAACATTAATATGATTGTCCTCAAGCCATTTCTTAGTCAGTTTAGCCGAATGCTTTGGGTCATTATCTTGCATGAACCACCAACGACGACCAAGTGAGAGCTCTTTAGCAGAGTCTTTCAGGTTTTCATCCAATATTTTAACATAATCTTCCTTTTTTATGCTACCTGTGACCTTAACAAGTCGCCCTGGTCCAGAGGCAGCAAATGATCCCCAAAACATCAAACTGCCTCCACCGTGCTTCACTGTGGGTATGGTGTTCTTAGGCAGGAAAGCTTCGCCAGATTTTCTGTAAATATAAGACACTTTATTATGGCCAAATAACTATTTTCGTTTCGTCAGTCCATAGAACACGTTTCCAGAATGCAACATCTTTATCAATATGACGTTTTGCAAAGGCTAGCCTTGCTTTCAGGTGCATAGGCTTCAATAAGGGAGTCTTTCTCGGACGACATGCTTTTAAACCAGCTCTCTTCAAAACTCTACCAACTGTATGTCGAGATACATTCACTCCAGAGGTGCTCTGTTCATCAACAATCTCCCCAACAGAGATCCTTGGGTTTTGTTTTACTTGTCGAACAATTTTCCGTTCATCTCTTGGGGAAAGAATCCTTTTTCTCCCTCTACCCTCTAAACTCATAACGTGGCCTTGCGATTTGAACTTGTTTATTATGGCTCTAACAGTGGATTTGGGAAGGTTTAGCTTCTTTGAAATCTTATCATAGCCCTCCCCATTGGTATGGCATGCTACAACAAGCTTCCTGACGTCTTCGCTGTGTTCCTTAGTTTTAACCATGGCGATTGAAAATTATAATTTAGTCACTTATAATAGTTTAAATAAATCGGTATCTAAAAATTATCTGAAAAAAATTATTCACTGAATTAGCGTTAAACAAGCATAATATGGCTATAAAAAAGTTCAGAAAGCACGTACACCGGAAATTGATTGATATTATACTGATACTAAAAGAAAAACAAAGCCGTGCCAATAATTTGGAACAAGGGTTTTTTGCAATTATGTTTGTTGTTCCTTTGTTATTTATTTTTTCTAAAATCCGATTGCTGCATCGGAAAGGCCAGTTAAAAATACATAATATACTTTGTTATTTTCTTTAATTTAATCCCTTTTTTAGAATTTATTAGACAAAATTTAACTTTTATTTTACCGTGCCAATAAATATGATCATCACTGTATATATATATATATATGTGTGTGTGTGTGTGTGTGTGCGTGTCTGTGTGTGAGAGTGTGTGTGTTAGATAAATCTATTTGCGTTTTTGAATGTTTACTAACGATATATATATACATGTATATACCTATATATAAATATTTCGTTAGTAAACTTTTTAAAGCAACAAATACATTTATTTAACAGAAATATTACTTTATTGTTAATATGGTAAGTCTTATACGTGTTTCGTTGAATGTTAACCCATAATTATCCATAAGCAAAATAAATTATTTATTTATTTTGATTTAAAATGGCATACTGTGGAAAAGGAAAATAGTTATTTGAAAGTCATAAAATATTTAAAAAAAACTTACTAGTTAATCAAAAGGAGAAATAATTAATGCCACACGAAAAAATAAATTATGTCGCTATCTTAGCTTATTCCAACATTTTCCGCATTTTATTTTTAAAGTAAGGGGCAAGAATTCAGTCAATAAACCGTTAGTATTTTTATACTTAAAATATTGATGATAAAAAACTTAAGTTTTATCATATAAGAATTACACATAGTATATCATTATTAAAAGAGAAATCGTAACAAAATAAATTAGCAAAATTATCATGTTGCGTACAAACCATAATGTAAATAAACATATATAATTGTGAAAATTATCCTTAAATAAAATACAAGAATACTTTATTGAATATATATATATATATATATTCAGAATGTGTAGGAGAGAATAAATCATTATTTCCACAGCCAGACAACAACGCAGCCTACGAGATCCATGAAAGCCTACAAATCGAAAGTCCAAGACTCGAGTTTTGCCTCATTCGGACTCATCAGTCAGACAATTAGCTTACGTTTTCTTTTCACACTCACTCTAGCGGTTTGCTAGGACATTCACTACTATATTTAATGCTTTTTGCTAAACGGAAATCATTATTTCCAATAGGAAACAGTAATTTTAAATTTTTATATACCTAAAATATTTCATTATTAACAAATATATTGTTCTATATAGCCATAATATTGAATACAATGTTATTTTCCTTGTTAATTGCTTGTTTGTTACCGTGTACACTTCACCTGTACGTGTATATGTTAGATGGGCGAAGAAGATTGAACTATTTAATTAAACAGTAGATGGTTATATTTTGCTAGTGTACGAAAGGGGCTCTTAATTTTTGGCCTCAGAAAATTAAGATCACGTGCTACAAGATAACCAGTTTAAAATAAAATGACGTAGCGTGGAATTAATAAATCAGAATTTACATGGATCATGGGCGAGATTTGGGGAACACATAACGATGCGAAAATCTTTTGGACAGAAAAATATTGAAAAGCAATATATTTCTGTGTGTAACCTGTTGCATATGAGTAGTGTGAAAATATATCAGCAGCAGCGAGGGATGGCTGGCTTGCGAAGAGATTAGCAGCAGCAGTAGCCGAAAAAACAGATATGCAAATTAGGAGTGTGCGCGAGAAGAAGAACGAAAAAGGAGAAACATACACCATGTGATCAGGGTAGAAGAAAAGTTGACGTCGAGGAAAATGGATGTGTATAGAGAAGGCGAGAAATAGTTGACTTTGACCGGCGTGAGGCCGGAGAAGAAAAGTGTGAACCGGCCGAAGTGGATGATGGCGAGAAACAAAACTTTTAAGCGGTGTTGAAACAATTAATAAAACTTTTCAGTGGTATCGAACAAGTAATAAAAAATTTTGTTACAAAAAGAAAAAAATGCCGACCCGTATTTTTATTTATTTTATTTAAATTCAGACAACGCATCAAATTTCCAAAAAAACTTCCATGTTTTATGTAAATGTACTTTTTATATAAATGTCATCAGCGGTGATTTTAAAATGTCATCATGCTGGGAGACTTGCGTGGTCGCACATGAAAGGATATATGAAGATATGTTTTCTCCGTGATAAAAGCGTTGTTTAAATGCAATTCAAAATGTAAGATTAAAAAGTTAATTCAACGCATTTTCTAAAAAAGAAATATCTATTTGCTTATGAATCGAATTTTTCGACCTAACCACGTCTTTATTAGGACAGACATTTTTTAAAAATATTTCTTATTCCTCCTGGCGTAATGCCACTATAAAAACAAGGCCCGTTCGATGTTATCAACGATGATTTTTAAATGCACAGGCTTGGAAACACGCGTGGTCGCACGCGATAAGATATATGAACATGTTTTTCTCCGTGGTATATATATATATATATATATATATATATATATATATATATATATATATATATATATATCACAGCCCCTTTAAGAAATTAATTTCTTATCGTTGAGCACTTTCAGTTGAATTAAAGTCGGTCAATTTAGCTCTTATGCATAGATCATCGTATAACGATTAGATAACTGTCTCACTGACGTAAATGGACATTTAAAATTAAGATGTTTATATTCAACGTTATTTCACGCGGTTAATGGTAGCCGAATGGATACGGTCTTTGCTAATCGAGCCAAAGATGTCTCGTGTTGCCGAGTTCGAATCGTTCGACTAGTGTTAATCGTGACACCCTGCACTGAAGATTCCCCAGAGGATGAACACTAGTGTTTGTAGGTATTTAATTATTATAATAAAACATAATTATGACAGCCCCTTTAAGAAATTCGTTTCTTATCGTTGAGCACTTTCAGTCGAATTAAAGTCGGTCAATCGTAGATCATCATATAACGATTAGATCACTGTCTGACTGACGTAAAGAACATTTAAAATTATAATGTTTAAATTCAACGTTATTTCATGCGGTTACTAGTAGCCGAATGGATACGGTCTTTGCTAATCGAGCCAGAGATGTCTCGTGTTGCCGATATCGAATCGTTCGACTGGTGTTAATCGTGACACCCTGCACTGAAGGTTCCCGAAATGGTGAAACACTAGTGTCTGTAAGTAATGTATTATAGTAAAAAAAAAAAAAAAAAAAAATATATATATATATATATATATATATATATATATATATATATAGAGAGAGAGAGAGAGAGAGAGAGAGCGAGAGAGAGGAAGTGGGATACTTATTATTGCCTTTAAATAATAGTTTCTTCAGATCTATTTATACGTATGTTTAAAATAATTTTTAGCGTTATTCTATTTACTATATTTTCTATAGAAAGTGGCTTGTATCACATTATTAACAATCTGGAATCATAATGAATGGTTTATTTAATAAAACATAGCCTTGCACCCAAACACATTTAGCCAAGTGAATAATTCTTAACTATTCCTGCATTGTCTGTAGTGGTGAAATGTAATAATAGGTTAGCATTGCATGAAACGGCCATGAAACGAAATCTCTACAGAATGCAGATATGTTCAAGTTTTTTTTATTTTTACTTGGACACCGCAACAAGATTTCTAACTAATATTTCGTGATATGTTAATTTATAAATCATAAACAATTCGTGTTTTGTATTAATAATTGTAGCAACGGTAATATGAGGGAGAACTGTAGTATTACTCATTGCTAATCCGACACATTTCTTGCCGAATATGTTGCAATTCTCTAACTAATAGATTTGTGCCCTGTACGTGACTAACCCAAAGTAAGGCAGATAGAGATCTACTCACATTTGAAATATTGGTATTACTCTACTCATGAGTTGTGTGCAAATTATGTAATATCTCTATAAGTTTCATGTTGTTCTACTTTACATCTTTCAACTTTTTGTTAAGGTGTAATTTGTTTATTTAGGTGCTACTGTATCTCGATTTGATTATTCTATGAAGCTGCCAAATCAGTATCTATTGTCGATGTTATCATTGTGTAACCTATCAGGTGTCCGTCTTGATAAGAGCGTCAATCACACTGTGTTTTAATCTATTTTACTACGTCGATACCAGATATTAGTTGATGGTATAAAGAATCCATCAATAGACGAGTTATAAATGTTGATGTTAAACGACACGTATCGAGATAGGAAACATTACAGTATCAGATGAAATAGACAAAGTAGAAATTAAGGGAGAAGGTGTAAAGTTAAAGCAATTAAAACCGCTTATAACCTTTAGCCAGGACAGAAAATGAAGAATAGAGAATAGTCATTGCTTGAGATCATGAAGAGAACATAAAACAAAAGAAACAAATAATATTACCCAATCGAAGTACTTGATAAGAGTAAAACGTATAAATATATAGACAAATGAACGAGAGTTAAAAATGAATCATCGAGATAAACAAGGATTTATGTGGAGACCAAATTAAAGAAATTGATGATTCGGAAATATCCCTACAAAATTATCGCGACGCCTTATTTACAGGAAAAAAGTTGAACACCAGCACTTGGGCAAAATCAGGACATTTATGACATCGCACGATGCACTACATTCGATGATGACACTATAAACAGAAATGAAGGCGAAAAGCACTAATGTCCATTGCAAATTACGAGAACCATAAAACTAAATGACTATAACAATACAGCAGAAAATACAGAGACAAATTAGCAATATCAAGACGACCACTAATGTAAATACAGATGACAATGAAATGAAAAACAAATAGATGAGGAAAATAAAATAGGAGGAAAATGGATGCTAACACATGGACACACATGAATATAACTACGGAATTGGCACTAAAAATATACGAGATGCTTCTACTGATAGAGGCACAAAAACACAGTTAATAAAACTACATAAAAGCGAAGATAGAGAACTTTCAGGTAAACAACAAATCTAATGACAAAGGGACGAAACGTCACACATATATAAATGTTACTAATCCTAGGGAAAACAAATATGACTGCATTATGAAACCGATCCACTTGGAACAAAACCAATATCTGTATTGTTAATATGCAGATACATGGTAAGATACACGCTGGAGCCAGTAATCGTAAATGAAAATAATTAAATCGTCTTAGTTATTGAATTACGAACAGAAAACGCATCCAAACAAGGAAATCAGACGATCGACAAGATGACAAAAATGGCTGTCAAATAAGATTTCACTGTTCAAGAAGTTAAGAAGTTAACAAGGTAAAGATTAACATAGTAGGAAAACTGAGCAAATACATGATATTCATCCGAATCTTACGTTATTTCTCAACTAGTTCGTATCGTTTGATAAAATGATAATGAATCTTGTATATAATAAAATGATAATGAATCTTGTATATAATAAAATGATAATGCATCTTGTATATAATAAAAGAGGCGCAGTTTTTCCCCTCTGGACAAAAATACCGTAGGTTTACAATGACACATGCCACATACAAATTTCTTATGTCTAGCCTATAAACCACTATCTTATGTAATTTTATAAATTATTTTCTTACACATCAAGTTGTTTAAATAAAATCCTAGATTCTTTCCGAAGAGCTATACCAGCACTATCACATTAACCTAGAGAAGTAGTAGCCCCGATTTGTCCCCCTATTGTTGAAGTCCTGCCACTGATCCCCATAAACACCGCAGGGATTTATACACATAGTATGGATATTGTGGTTACACCCTTCGCAAATGATTCTTAAACTTTAAATTCCCGTCCGTCGATTCGAAAAAGCATAAATTCTTCCTTATAACATTTCCGCTATTGTGATTGGCTTAGATCAGACGAATCCCTTATTCCAGAATGCACTTCTGGTAACTAAACCGAACATGCAAGCCGTTATCCAATATGGCGTCTACTGATAGAGGAGGCCGGCGTTCTACATTAAATAAAGCGATTACTGAATAGCACTGAGTTATTTGCTTCTCACTCCCTCTGTCTCTCTCTCTTACTCGTTTCTTCTTCTCTCTCTCTAAATGTGTCTTTCTAAATGTGTTTAGAGAGAGAGAGAGAGAGAGAGAGAGAGGGGGAGGGAGAAAGAGAGAGAAACACAGACAGAGGCAGATCAGAGCGAGAGTTTTATTTGTTTCGACCATTGTACCGGAACGAGGGAGGGAGGGAGAGAGAGAGAGAGAGAGAGAGAGTTTGTGTGTGTGTGTGTGAGAGAGAGAGAGAGAGAGAGAGAGAGAGAGAGAGAGAGAGAGAGAGAGAGAGAGAGAGAATTGACTAATTCACGGATTGTCCTTATTACATTAGGATTGAACTTATTACATTACCGCGTCCAGTTATTTTGTTTAAACAGAAACAGACATAACGTGGATGAGGTGGAGTCCTAGTAGAACAGTCGATAACAGATCCACGTCGCAACCAACAGGTTTCACGTTCGCACCCATATGGGATTTTAATAATTAAAAGGACGGATCGACAATGGTGACAATGACAACAGCGAGACAGTCCCGTGATACTGTGTTCAACAAATCTGAATTTCTTGGAAACAAACATTTTTCAAAGAAGTTCTGTTTAACTTTAGATACACGGACGAAAAAAGAAAGTGTTTTAGAAATAGTGGTAGAAAACAAGTATTTGCTATGAATGTTTTATAGAGGAGCATAGATGGGAGCTCAGTCGATTAATACCATGAAAATGAGGATAGACGAGAGAACAGCAATGTTGTTTTGGTAAGAAAGAAACTGTAGATGAGAGAAGAGTACATCGCTCACCAAATTGCGACATTAGTTTTTATTATGTGAAAGCTAGAAATGACAGCTAGTGCTGCATCTCCTCAGATATAGCAACAAGTACTCCATCATCGTACTTGACTTTTATAAAGACAGATTCTTGCATCAGAAGTCAGGTAATAGAATAAAACAACCGTCTTTCTAGCAATATATTTGATGTAAAACTTCCGTTGTAAATCTGGAGTTATGGTCAGCTGTAAGAGCTAATCAATACAAGAAACTTCATCAAGGAGGAAGACATTCGTGTATCAACTGAGTCAAAAAACGGAGATCCAAATGGTTGCATGTGAAAGAAGAGAAGCCTAACTTTAGAGACATAAAAAGTAATGTCATTTGTTTCATTATTTCACTGCGTTTTCCAGATAGAAAAAACAAAAGAAACAAAACAATTAGCAAGATCTTGCTCGCCAATTCCATTCTAGTACTGTAAATATGATATATAGTAGCAGGGAGACTTGCCGTTGCTTGCGATTAAATGAGGTTCAACGAATGATTCACATTTTCAATATTTTTATTGTCATCGAAATCGGGCGTATCGCTCATTTTTCAATTAAATAAGTTTATTACCTGCTTTAGTCAGGGACACACCGCGGTGCACCGGGAAAGAGTTTCACATGCTTACTCGCAGTTGTTTGGTCCACAATAAAATCTAGTCTACATTGCATTGTGGAGAATCTACTGATGACTTTATGACATCAATTTTATGTAATGGCTTACATTAAAATTTAAATACAAAAGTCAAGTATCGGTACTAATAGGAGGCTCTCCGACACAAATCTTATCTAAAAACACTCCTAGACGAATAAAGAACATTTGTGCAAAACTTAAAAAAATTCGGATGAACAATTTCGGAGTTCATAGATAACGAATTCACATGCACACAAAAGTCTTATATATTTCCTCTCATTGGCTTATTTGTGTCAGAATATTACAGAGTGGGTTGGAGTTGCAAATGACAGAGGTAATTCTGGAGAGGAGGATCGGCTATCTGGAATTGCGAAAATAACGCCAATAAAACCTGGACTCAGGAAAGTCGAGAAAATCGGTCAGGGCAACGATTCTAGATCGGGGTGCGCCGGCAATGACGTCAAAGAAGTTCCAAATTGGGTACGCAGAATTCCAGGGGATTTGGCATCAGTCGGGAGTGGCCGACATTTCAGACAATAAATAAACAAAAAAATATGTGGAGGAATGTTTATATGTCACGCGTCCAAATAAAAAAAGACAACCAGACAAACACAGAGAAGAAGCGATTGCGGCAAAGAGCAGACATATTATATCTTGGCCATTTCGCATACACACTACCGCCACGCTCTGAATCCTTCATGCTGTCAGTATTGTCACTGGAGAATAAACATTGTTCTAATAATTCTCGTTATTTGTTATTAAAAGTACAAAAGAGAATGTTTTGTTTACATTAAATTGTATAGTGTAAGGATTAAAACAAACCACGGTTAGCGATACGACTAATCTTATGAATAACACAACAAGAACAAGCACTTTCGGTAAAATGCCCTCGAATATTGCGATTATAAGACGCTTAGACAATATTGCACTATGAAATATATAAGATGAATAATGGTAATATTGTCCCTAATGGGCCAGAAAACCGAGTTTCAATCCTCGGGCGAATAATACCAAGAGACTTGAAAATTTTTACTTGATGCCCCGCTTGCTAAACACCCACCATGAAAAGTAGAGAGCAAAATCAGCTGAAGCAATCATGGGAATAGAGTGACACTCTCCCTTACATCCTTACACCTTTGTGTAACAGCTAATGAAAAGGAAGCCATCGAGTCGTACTTCGCTACACTCGACCATTTAGCTTTCTTAACTTGTGTGAAATTTGCACACTATCAATTGGAAAAACGTGTCTTTTATCAAATCTTTTAATGTTCAGATCGCATGATTCTCACCATAAAAATCCAGTAAAAGAAAATATATCCATTTCCAAACTCACCACTATTCAAACAACACACACACACACACACACACACACACACACACACACACACACACACACACACACACACACACACATATATATATATATATATCGCTAATGTTATAATGACCACGAATAGGTAGTTTATACGTATTCGATAACGTACCAGGTGGATCAATTACAATCAATAGAGTTACTAGCTAGTATCATGATATAGGAAAGCTTCATTATTAACAGCTTTGTAAGTAAAGCAATAATATTTTATGGAGTGTCGCACCCTCACTAATCTAAGAACCGTTTTGGTTTTTTGAGGATGCATGAAATGTAAATGTTTGATTTTTATATTTACATATTTAAGCAAATCCTTCCATGAAAATATGCATTTATCCAACTTATAGTTGTTATCGAAAATATACGCTTATCCAATTATTATTTTTTTTGCATTAACGCACATAATAATAATAATAATAATAATAATGATGATGATGATGATAATAATAATAATAATGCTAATAAAATATTGCTCTCTATAATTTGAGCTCTTTTTTAGAAGTTTCTTTAATTTGTTATTTTCTGTGTCAATCAAATTACCTGTTAACATATTAACACAGAATTGTGAGATTACGTAATTATCTTCTAGCATACTGAAGAAATCCAAATTGTTAATCTAAATATATTCGCCATATTCTTTGTAATTAAATATTTTATTCTCTATGGTCGATCCAATTATGTACGAATGGAACAGTATCCTCCATTTGTAACTTGTTCGGAAACATCTTCCTGAATATTCATGAGGATTTTTCCTGGATTTATCTAATCGAACACTTCTCATGTTCTTATAATAAACCAAACATCCCAGTACATATATTTATATTTAGTGGCTGTTTATATAATTAAGAACCTTCGATCTTTTATATATGCATACAATTTATGATATTTGATATTTAATATATGTATACAATTTATGATATTTGATATTTGATATATGTATACAATTTATGATATTTGATATTGATTATATGCATACAATTTATGATATTTGATATTTAATACATGCATACAATTTATGATATTTGATATTTAATATATGCATACAATTTATGATATTTGATATTTAATATATACATACAATTTATGATATTTGATATTTAATATATACATACCATTTATATTTGATATGTAATATATGTATACAATTTATGATATTTGATATTTAATATATGTATATAATTTATGATATTTGATATTTAATATATGTATACAATTTATGATATTTGATATTTAATATATGCATACAATTTATGATATCCCACCCTTTTATACAATGATTCCGAATTCAACATAAGTCTAAGCGCTGACGGTGTCCTTCATTTGATTAAGAAGTTCCTTGATACAGTAAAGGAATGTTCGAATATTAGTATAAAAACATAATTTAATCATATCAAAGAAATAATCACACAAAATAAAAACATCCCCATGATTTATTCGAAATGTCATCGGCTGAACCCCTGCATAGAAGAAAAGAGAGGACATGCTTAAAATATTCTTACCACAGTCTTTCATTCATCTTTCGTTTTTTTTACTGTTATTTCATACACACATACGTAGTATATAGTATATATTACTGTGCATATATTTTTATTGCTGTCTTATAATGATATATATATATATAATTATATATATATATATATAAATATATACACGCTTGTATCATAAAAATTTCTTACGTATATATAGATCTGCATATATAATATTTTGATTGCAGAAATTCCTCTCTCGACCAAAGTGCCGTAGGTTTGCAACAACATATACCACATACAATTTTTTTATGTTTAGACTCTTACCCACTATATTATGTAACTTTAGAACTGTATTTTAGACACATTTATAATAAAATCCTTCATTTCATTCCTACGAACAACACCATCACAATTGCAACCATCTTTAGAAGACGTATAGCCTATTTATTCATCTAAATATCAAGTTCTCTTACCGCCCCAGTCATCACGCGAAGGAATTCTGCAGTTATGACAGACACGGGGTTTTACCATCATAAACACATAGAAATGCCATTAGCTTGTTCTTTTTCGACTCATAAATAATAACGTCTCTCTATCTATATTCCACTCAGTTTGATTGATTGATACCTGATGTTCTTATAATCCGGAATAAATATATTGCCTACATAAACGAACACTTAAAAAATCTCCAAACTCCAGGAGACATAATGCTTTTAGAAAACCCCCCAAAAACAATACATACATATTAACACAGACACTTAAATACTGTATCCCTTAATTATTGGAACAAACCTGTACAAGTAAAAAAATGGTAATTGTGTATAAAACTAGACCCTTGCTTTCAAAAATGATGGCATGTATTACGATTCATTGCCAGTTTAAAAATAAATGTCAATATCACCTTCTGGATTCATACTTATGCTGTTTGAATTTAATGTGTTTTTTTTTAAATATATGTGAATATTCACATTTTAAAACTGTTAAAATATTTTTATAGTTAACCGTATTTTATGTTTATCTTTTTCAATCCACTTATAATAAAAATATATAAAAATACATAAGCTTTTAATCAATTGATTTTTTATTTTTTAATAGCATATCTTTTCAAATAACTATGTTTATTTACGTTAATATGTTATATATTTTGTCAAACTATTTAGATATTTTAAAATATATTTTTTCACAGAAACATGAAAAGAAAACAATCAATGTGTCGCATTTCTACAGTTTTAGCAGTTATAAAAAAGTGGATGTGTAACAGAAAATAGTTTAACAGTTTTAAAATGTGAATATTTCACATATGTTAAAAATATTAAATTTATACAACATAATAAGTACGAATCCAGTAGCTGATATTGCCGAAACATCTATTTTTTGATCGGCCACGACCGTACTAAATTGCGCAGGTTTAAATAAAGTATATTTAAATAAAGTATATTTAAAAATATATTTAAATAAACTTCATTAAAAAACGTAACTATGTTTGAAAAAAAAATGTAAATATGCTTGAAAAAATATATCAACAAAAATATCTTAATACTTTGCCTAAATATATAAGTAAGCAGTTGTGAAGAATAGCTGAAGCATTGTCTCCATTTTATGCTTCCATTCTTCAATTGACAGACCTGCCAGCGTGTTTGAAAGTTATGGTCTGGTTCTATGCACAGTTACCAAAATATATATACATAACGTCCGTACGCTTCAGTTTTAAATGCGAAAACACTTGTTTGTTATATACTTCGGTTTATCAATTTCGCTTTCTGTCTGGAATGATTATCAACACTGCACACACGTAAACTTTGTTTTTTTTTGTTTTTAGTTTTTTTTGTCGCCATTGCACACACGTTTACTTTGTTGTTGTTTTTTGGTGCTGATTAAGAAAATTTCATTAATATTTTGCTGAGACGATTAGTTTTCGATCTATAAACACCGTGATTATGCACTAACCGCCAGGTTTGTATGCGCACGCGATATACAAATCTACTTCTCTCCTACCGAAACCACTATTTGTTTAAACATATCATTTACGGATGGGTATGCTGACAACGAATATCACAGTTAAATTTTTGGGGAATAATTTTACCCCCAAAATGGGGTGTCTACTCCGAAAGCTGATCTTAACATGGGGAGATTTGTGGTATCTATTCCGAAAGTCATGCGTAATGTGGAGAGGTTAGGGGTGTCCATTCCAAAAGTCGTCTGTAACATGGGGAGGTTAGGGGTGTCTATATCGAAAACCGTTCTAAATATGAGGGGTTTGGGAGTGTCTATTCTTAAAGCCGTTCTTAACATAGGGATGTTGGGTTGTCTACCCCAAAAGCCGTTCTTAGCATGAAGATGTTGGTGGCGTTCGCAATTATCCAGAGACACAGTGGCCACCACCAACAACCGTAGTTTAATCTTTACAATGGGGAGGGAGTCAGGCTTCTACCAAGCAACGCCGGTTAACGGTCCTGCTAGTGTATATATATATATATATATATATATATATATATATATATATATATATATATATATGTTTCAGTGTTTACTTGAACAGTCTTTAATACAAGGGTAGAAATTAGTCGTAGTGTAGACCATGTAGCAGTTAAACTACACAGAACCACACATACACACATACGTACACACACATACATGTACATATGATGAATTCTCCCGTCGATTTCGACGCATGAGCTTCCGCCATAACAACTAAATTTCTCGGAAATCCACACAGGTTATTTGTTTTTATATTACTGCTAAATTTTGTCGGCGCAGATGACTTCCACAGGACAGAATATACATTAAACCGCAGGTTTTCTCATCAAAGTTACCTACTCCGAGATACATGTTTTTCCAAATACCAATCTGGAAATTTCTACAACTCGGCGATTTGCATACAACGCCTAAACTTACCAAATGATCAACCATTTGGTACTGGTCAGGCTCAAGCTGATCTGGCGAGAACAGGTGTGTCAACGATTGGGCCAGCTCTTTATTGCTGAATATTCGTTTATACAGTTTTCATTTGATGCATCAGCAGCAATGATTCTGCTATCAATGTCTTTCTCAACCGCAACACTTGTGAATAGGATGATGACGAGATAAATAAACTGCTCCACATTTTCTAGTTATATTTCCCTAATGCTCCTGAACATCAAACTGAGGAGTTGTAATTTGGTCTTTGCTTTTGGTTTCGGTCTTGGCTAAGTTGATGTTGAGCCTATATCGCATGTAAGCTCCTGAGAAGTTGTCTGTCAATATCTGTAGATCTTCAATAGTATGGGTTAGGGCACAGTTGTCGGCTTATTGCAACTCGGTGATTCCTGTGTAGTTTGTACGTACTTTGGACCTGAGGCAGACAATATTAAAAAAACGCCGTCCATTCGGTATCGTAGTGCCATTCCGGGGGTGTTTTCTGGAATTTCATATAGCATTGCTGCCATACAGATAGAAAAAACGTATTGGAGCAAGCACATAGCCTTGCTTTAGGTCATCTGTGATGAGAAAAAGAATCATATGCCAGTTTGGTGTTGTACTCGGCTCATCATTCCGACATGAAGACCTTGAATAAGCGAGATCAATTTAGTTGGAGAGCCGAAGCGTTCGAGCGCTTGCCACATAGCCGTCCATGAGATGGAGTCAAGCGCCTTTTCCAAATCATAGAATATCATGCCAAGGGCCTGTTGGTGTTTTTGCATATCTCCTGGTCCTGTCTTGTGCAGAAAATCATATCAATTAGGTCTGAAAGATTAGAGCATTTTCATAAAGCCAAACTGCGTGATATCTTACGCATAAAGTAGCGAGATTTAATCACCAACATTAAGGTTCTCCTTCGCTCAGAAATGCAAAGCATAAAAGCCACATTAATAAGACACTGTCTACGCTGGGTTAGACACCTTGCCTGACAACTGTCTACCTAAGCAAGTTCTTTATTCAGAAATTGCCAGTGGAACCAAACCCAGTGGCGGATCAAGAGCCGTGTTAAAGATTGCGATCAAAATTGACATAAACAACTGGGAATCAATGCAGCCAACAGCGGGAACTGGAGAAGAACAATATATGAAAACACAGAAATCTTCGAAAACAAAAGAAGATAAAAATAAGAAAAAATAGTCTAAAGAAAAACTGGTGGTCAACATGTCATCCCTCCTACTATTCGCTGTGACGGCTGCAGCCGTCTCTTCTGTGCACAAATAGGACCAATCGTAAATGAGCAAAATGTACACTCGTATCCGAGTTGTGCCAACGACTATATATATATATATATATATATATATATATATATATATATATATGCTTACAAGGATACCCAACCTTGCCTGAGATTTAATGAGGATCAAGATGTTTCACCCTTCTATATTTTTATTGTCATCGAAATCAGTGAAATAGTCCAATAGGATTATATTTGTATGTGTATATATATATATATATATATATATATATATATATATATATATGAAAAGTGTTTATTTTTATAAAAAAATTTAATGTGACTTACAAAAAATGTATATTTGTGTGAGTTTGTGTGTATATATATATATATTTTTTTATTTATATGTATTAGAATAGGATTATATTTAAATGTATTAGAATAAGATTATATTTGTATATATATATTTGAAAAGTATTTATTTTCAGATAAAGCTTTCAATGAGGATATCATAGCTTTTTATTATTCTTTGTGGTTTTCTGAATTAATCACCTTAATCACCAGTGCGCTTTTCAACGAGTGACAGTAATCCACTGTGTAGTCTTGTATCTTTTCAATTTTTAAGAAGTCTGGCCTTCTTCGCTCCCTTATCGGGTATTGACGCGTCTAGTTAATATTTACGTCAGTAGTTCTACTTCATTTGTCGTCATTATTAATATTTTTAACGTGATCGATTAAATGCTAGGTAATATTTCCTTACGTTTTTCGTTCATTGGATCGCCATTTTTTATATTTAATCTATCATTGAATTTTACACATCTAACCATTTTTATGTCATTTTGGGCTGAATATGCTGGACGGTTTTTATCGTAACCTACGAAAATACCTTTTTCGCTTTTATTATTTAGTTTACTGGTATTTTCTATAAATGCAAAACAATCTGAACCAAATATATGCATTCGATTCATTTTGTTTTACACCGCAAAACGCTTCATCTTCTATTGAACGATCTATTTCTGATATATGCTGCTGCCATTAAAGCGTACGTCCATAAACTATGCATTAATTTCGATTCGATAAGTAGATATCTTATCATCTCAAAAAGGGTTCGTCATGCTCTTTCAGCGGTGTCATTTTGAAATGAGGAATACCGCACAGATTTCTCGTGTTTAATACGATGGTTAATTAATAGTAAATTCAGTTCCATTGTGTGAGCGAGTACATTTTACTGAGCCGTACGGGAAATATCAGCTAAATATTTCTTAGTGGCGACGATAGTGTCGGATTTGTTTTTAAAAAAATAAACTATAATTAAACCGGAAAAATCATCAATAAAGTTCAAAACGTACCTTATATTATTTCTCCCAATCGGGCTGATCGGACCTGCTAAGTCACAGTGCACAAGTGAGAGAATTTTCGTAGCTTTTTGTCTGGCGTTCTGATTATAATTTTTTAATATCAGCTGTATTGCAGTTTTATGCCAGTGTTCCAAGTTGTGACAGGCAGTTTTTGAGGGAACCATACTTTTTAAATGATATAGTTGGTTATTTTCTTTAATGTCAAATACAGTTACATTAGACTATATCAATTTTGTCTTGTTTTGGCCAAACTTTATATTCGCGCCTTGTTTAATGGCAGCCTGCACGGAAAATATGTCTTGCTTAGGTATGAACATAACCTTTTTTAGAATAAAGTTACAAATTTCGCCATTATTATTTTTAGGGATATTTTAGCATCGCCTCTTTTCAAGACTATATCATTTATTTGACTACCGTCGGCAGGTTCGACAAAATGACTTTGTGGATTAGAGTTTAATCAAACTTTATAAAATCAGATTCCTTGGTGATAACGTGTGCTGTAGCACCACAGTCTACAAGGAGATGTTTACCGTTTGTGGTATTGTCAAAGTTACATGCGAAAAGAAATGTATGTTCTTCTTCAAAGTTCTCAACGTTTTTTATGGAGTCCATTTTGGAGCTTTTATATCGACATTGGAAACTTTTGTGGTTGGGTTGTCCACAATTATAGCAGAAAATTTTATTCTTTTTCTTGGGAAAATTACTTTTTGGGAAAACATTGCGGTGAGGTGCGTGATTTGGTGGGTCTGTTTTCAAGAAGCATTTTTTAACTAAATAATATTGCTGGAGTTATTATTGTCCACGAACATCCGATTCGTCTCTTCGTAAAAGGGCAATGCAACTTTTAATTGACTGAAATTTATGGGTTTGTCGCTATAAGTCGGGTGCGAAGATTTTATAGCAGACTCAGCCTCAACGTTCTGGAATTATCTTGTTTTTTTTCCCATCGGACAAGGAGAAAAAAATTATAATAATAATAATAAATAAAAGAAAATACAAAACAAGGTTCTATCTACACCAATGCAGCTATGCTAATGCACCAGAGTGACGATACTCCAACAAAGTCTGGTAATATCGTGAAATCATGCTGAGGCGCTCTACGCGAGTGGTAATGAAGCTTCCTCCTCGAAACCATACCTGAACCAAATCATTACCTGATGAAATTTTTGTGGAAGCAATGTCGCTTAACAAGCAACAGTGATTGTATAAAAGTTTTATACTTTATGTATCTCTTTATGTTCTTTTTCTATATCTGCCTTTCTCTCTTCTTCCAGCCCCCCTCTCTCTCTTCATATATATATATATATATATATGTGTGTGTGTGTGTGTGTGTGTCTGTATATAATTATATATAATTACCTTATTCTCTCTGCATACATAGATTTTTCTCTATGTACACACACACACACACACACACACACACACACACACACACACACGCACATATATATATATATATATAAGGTGTCCAAATAAAATGTATACACTCTTTAAATGACCATAAAACCAACGTTTATTATAAGAAAGAAAAGTTTCATACATCAAAATAATGTGGACAACTATAGAGACCAGCTAATTATAGAAAGCGTTCACATTATTGGCATTGTGGTCCCTGAACATCTGACAACGCACACTGATTGGGTCGAGAACGTTCCTAATCAATTCAATTGGTATATTGACACATTTTTTCTCAATGGTTACTTTCAACTCATTCAGTGTAGCTCGTTTTGTGGTATGAATCTTGTGTTTAACATGCCCCCACATCGCCCTTTCAAAAAGAGAAAAATCCAGGGGAGCTACAATTCGGTGAACGTAGACAGTACTTAATACTTCCTCTTCGTCCTTACTATATGTTTCGCAGATGACTATCAAGATATGCTCTTACGTCATGCTGATAGGTATGAAGTGCTCCATCCTGCTTGAAGTGCCATTATTTATTCTTAAAGATCTCTTGGAAATATGGCATAGCGTATTCATGTAACAATTTGAAATAATTTAAAGAGTGTATACATTTTATTGGGGAACCCTTTATGTAAAGATATGTGATAATATGCTTTATGGAAAAGTCATTTACTCAGATTCCGAGAATTCAACATCTGTAACGAATCTGTGTACGATCGTTTCTGTGACAATGTTTTTGAAGTAAATAATATTTCAATAAATACTATTATTGCATACGTTTTATATAAAGCTCTTGCAGATTAATTTCTTCTACAGAGTTGGCTTTATATCTTCAGTATTTTACATACTTTGTTTTTATGTTATTGCTTTTTCTTACGAATTAAATTAAGACATTTATCTATCAAAGTTGTTCTTTTCGGTTTGGTTACAGACCTTTATGAATACAACGCACACATATATGTGTATACACATTCTTTAAATCTTCTAGTATATCAGCATATCAAAACATTTAAATGTGTTTACTATTACTACTACTATTACTCCTCCTCATTCTCCTTCTCCTACTACTATTATTACTACTACTAATAATAAGAGGAATTAGAATAATAATCAAAATAATATTGAAAAAATATGGCGTTCTTACGGATTTCATTTTCATTTCCGGATCATCATTACCAAACCACCCGTAGTTCGTGAGGTTTCGGATTTCATCAGTTATTAATGTCCTTCCAACAACCTCGCCATGGTAGTAGAGGAAGAGAATTATTAAAGAAAGGCTGATCGTTAACCGCATCGCTGGGGAAGAAATACGTTTTGCTTCTTATGTGAATGCTAAATGTTTTCTGTGTAATCGAACCAATCTACTTATAAAAAGCAGGCATATTTGTGAATCCTCACATATGCTGTTTTAAAAATCTATTCAAAATCATTGTGAATCAGATCAGCTGTGATTCAAACATTCTTGAATGCGATAAGATAAGGAACGATTTAACATATTTTTTCAAATGCAAAAGAAAATAATAATACTCCTGATGGATTACATACACCAAAACGCCAAAAAAAAAGAATGATTTGTTTTCCTTATAATAGTCTTCAACTTATATAACCATTAACCCTTGTTTGGAATATTAATAATCATCTATAAATTAAAGAGCTTAAGAAAAGAAGACAATCAAAAGAGGTAGTGTTTTAATCGTTTATCTCCATCCTGTAAACCATGACTTTTTTCTCGGTTAACGATATATATATATATATATATATATATATATATATATATATATATATATATATATATATTTATATATGTATATATGTAATGGCGATAAAATCTGATTTCCAGAAAAAATATACCTGCATTCTAGCCATTTCTCACACATTCCTCTGTAGTTTTACATATATATATATATATATATATATATATATATATATATATATATATATATAAAATAAAATAAAAAAATACTTTTGCATGCAAAATCCGATCCCTCATTTTGCTAATTCCTACCCTCTGATGAGAAGGAAAGTATTTCTTCGAAACTCCACGGAATAAGGACTATCCACTTATCTAGTGTTTCCTTTTCAGATTAAATATGTTTTTAACTCATTTCAAAGTGTTTTTTAACATGTTTTATTAACTGTTTGCTCGTATATATATATATATATATATATATATATATATATATATATATATATATATGTAAAACTACAGAGGAATTTGTGAGAAATGGCTAGATAGCAGGTATATTTTTTCTGGAAATCAGATTTTATCGCCATTACATATATACATATATAAATATATATATATATACATATATACATATATATATATATATATATGTAATGCTCTCGTAGTTTTACATATATATATATATATATATATATATATACATATATATGTATGTGTGTGCGTGCGTGTGTGTGTGTGTGTGTGTGTGTGTGTAAAATTACGAGAGGAATGTGTGAGAAATGGTTAGAAAGTAATTATATTGTTTCTGGAAATCAGATTTTATCGCCATTTTTATAAGATATCCGAATCACGCCTACATCTTAAAATAAAAAAGGAGCTATAATACTGTTTCTGAGATGTTCGCAAGGAAGGTATCAGGTCACAAAAAATTAACAAGAAATTACATTTGCTGGCACTTCAATTCCTTCGGAAAATATGATCTTTATGAAAACAACAACAATTACGAATACAAGGGTCGCTCCAAATATAACGCCCCCTTTTTTAACATAAAGTAAAAGAACTACAAAGACGGAGGTGGTACCAATGAAATGGGTGATCTTTTGTGCTCTAGAATTTATTTTTTTACATAATCACCATAATTCTCAATCCATTTTTGCCAGGAATTCAATGACGGATATTTGCGTTTGGACGCACGTCTATTAGAAGGGCTGATTACTTGGAGTATCACACAGTCAATAGCTGCAACATAGGGATGAAGCTCTCAAGGTCTGGATTTATCAGATCAGTTTTCATAACACTGCAACCTGCAGTCTCTAATGATTTATTCAGACGGAATAAAAATAGGAGACATTACATTTGGTGCACCCCTCGTATTACTAATCAGTGTATTATTTCGAATATATTAGCATACATGTACATAACCCAGCAAAATAGATATTTTTCTATACTTATATTTAATAACGTTTTTTTTTCTCTGAGGAGAAGAACATATTTTTGAAACTAAATGGAATAAGGATCCTTTCACCTTTATTTCGTATTCCTTGTTTAGAATAAAATATTGTAAATTCAATTCTACAATATCTTGACGTTTTCTACAAATATATTAACATATATGAACATATTATAAAAAAAACCCTATATTATTGTACTTAGCTATTCTTAGTAAACATTCATGGAATATTTATGACATTTCGAAATATTATATATAATATATGATTTGGATTATTATAATGATATAAGATTTAAATAAAGTTTAATAGAAATAATATAAATATTAATAGAAATAAACTAAACTTTTCTTTCAGTAACTAAATTTCAGACATAAATGTGTAAATTGAAATCAGTTTATTGGAATATGTTAATTTGTAGCTTTTGCATGACGATTTGTAGGATCAAAGTGTGCTCAATAGAATTTTACCAAATTTTCCATTAGGCAATATTCACATGTTGATAGTATTCTAGGTGTTAATAATGTTAATGTTACTCCTCTCTATCAGCCTCCTCCTACCACGTATTCTCCCTTTCCTCCTCTTATACTATGACGACTACTACTACTACTACTACTACTACTACTACTACTACTACTACTAACAATAATAATGATACTTTAACATTAAATTCATCTATTATTTAGCAATTATGATATAGATACATAATTTTTAATGAATTTTTAAAAAGTGCAACAAAATGTATATAATATGAAATAAATCAAACATTATGATTAAATACAATTTAAATTAATGTTTTTTACTTACTTTGTAAAATTTATTGAAGTGAACTGTATATTGATAAATTTCAAATTAAATATTATACTTTCATTTTTAAAGTTAAAAACAAACTTATTTAACTTTATATTAATTTTATTTTCGTCTTCTGCAAGAAATGCATTTCTTACTTGTGTCTTATTTTTAAGATTATATATTTGCATAACTTTTAATTTAACTTTAAAAAATGAATATGTAAGACGTTTAAATTCATTTTTGTTTCAATATTCTACTTGGGTGAAAAAAATAAAATTATTAGTGAAAAAAATAATTCAAATCTGATTCAAAGAATAAAAAAGTAAAACAAAAAGGAATATATATATTTTTTTATTTATTGCGGACTATTTTTCTCATCTTTATTAGTTGTTGTTTCACGACATTTCGGCTAACTATTCCTCTGGTCTTCGTCAGGTTGTAACAGTGACCGATAGGAACTTCGAATCTCCTAACTGCATTCTCAGCAATCACTGCCATCCGCAGCTGTTGTCGTCTCACCACGTTTTTGTCAAGTAAGCCTCTGGCCCGCTTTGGCGAGGATTGAAACCGCTATCTTCAGACACTGCTCATCTGGAACCGTAGAGATTCAATGTCTCTATCAACTGCACCACGGGCCCGGAAGGGCGATCAAGATTGGATTTTTTGATATTATAAATCCACGTTTATTTATTATCTGATCTTCCATTGTCGGGTCCGTACCGAATGGTATATATATGGCCGGCTTTGGTAGGATTGAAACCGCTATCTTCAGACAATGCTCATATCAGAGGCTTACTTGGCCAAAACGTGGTGAGACGACAACAACTCCGAATGGCAGTGATTGCTGAGAATGCAGTTAGGAGATTCGAAGTTCCTATCCGTCGCGGTTACCACCTGACGAAGGCCAGAGGAATAGTTAGCCGAAACAACAACTAATAAAGATGAGAATAATAGTCCGCAATAAATAAAAAATAATAATATAAATGATACTCATCTCAATAATGAATTCCAATTAAAATAATATAGAAAGGAATATATTTTTCAATGTATTCTTCTGTTTTCCCCCCAGTGTATTTTACTTCTATTTCTCCTTGGTATCTCTATTTTCTTACTGTCATTCAGCTCATATATATTCGATCTTACGTATTCAGCACTGTCCAATTCAACATAAGCAGAGAAAATTATAATATAACACATGCCAGTTGTATTCATAGTACATTAATTTTCATCCAACATCTGGTACGTTTCAAATATTGACTGATATATTGCACATACCTATTAAATCTAGGCAATTAGGCACTATTTTATGTAGCGTACACTATTTAACGAATGTCCTACTGTATTAATAAATTATTGCATTATATATAATGAATACAACAAAAACAATTTAATAAGTAAAAAAATAAGAAAAATATAATGAATACAACAAAAACAATTTAATAAGTGAGCCGTGAAAAAATAAATTAGGAGGCATTAAGAGCTCTACTGAGAGCACTTAATAAAACTAAGGACGTCTCAATAAAGCTACTATAACTAATTTCTAACTCTGCTAGAATATAAATTATTTAAGTGTGTACTGACAAAAATATCATACAGGAGACATTAAGATCGTTATTGAAAGCACAAAACAAAGAAAATGATTTATTAAAAGAACGCAAATAATAAGCATCAAGAAGCAACCCGAGTGCTACTTAAACCACTAAATAACAGTAAGGAGGTTTCTAGAGCAATACTAAACCATTTTTCTCCAACCCCTAGAAGAAAAGTGATATTTAAGTCATAACCGAAAGAAATTTTGCCAGCACTAAATAAAATGAACGAGACCCATACAGCATTACTAAAACCAAGTTTCTAACCCACCTTAAAAGCTTTTTTTAATTGAACACTTAAAATAAATAACGCTCACGAGACCCTCAGAGCGCTTCTAAAAGCACAAAATAAAAGTAAGGAAAACTCCAGAGTACTACTTAAACCTAACTTATTACCCTCTTATGTAGAAAATAATTTTTGAAGTCATTAATGAAAAATTTAACTTAAGAGGCTTCCGAAGCGCTACTGAAAGCACTAATTAAAATAATTAATTCAGATCACTACTAAAAGCAAGTTATTTAACGCCGCCACTTAGAAAGGAAAATATTTTTTAAGTCTGCAGTAAAATTGAAATTCAGGAAACTTCCAGTTCGTTACGAAAGCACTAAATAAAAGTAAAGAGGCTCCCAGATACTAATAAGACCAAATTTCTAATCCTCCACCTCGAAGAGATATTATTTTTTTTTAGTAATCACAGAAGAAAAGAAAACTCCTGATGCTTCCATAGCCATACGGAAAGCAGCAGCAGCAGCAGCAGCAGCAGCAGCAGCAACAACAACAACAACAACAACAACAACAACAACAACAACAACAACAACAATAATAATAATAATAATAATAATAATAATAATAATCAAGCACTACTAAAATCATTTTTAATACCTCATTTCATATTTAAAAATGAAACTACTCTCTGAATTTACGTGATCTTTGATTATACAATGTCCTATTTCCTTCAGGGGCAAGATTTTGTTTTTTTTATATGAGTAGAATTCTGTACAAATACCTTATTTCTTATTTTAAAATAAAACTTTTCAGTGATTTCAACTAGTGTTTTTTTTTGTAGGACCCTTTTTCAATCATGGTAAAGTTTTTATTTGTTTTTTCATATGGATAGAATTCTGTAGAACCACTTTATTTTCTTAAGTGCAACTTATCTTGCCTTTAGTAACAGTAATGCATTGTGCACTACTTCTATTTGTAAGAAATACTTTAAATAAGTTAAAACTCAAAATAACTTATACATGCCTTAAGTAGAAAGGTAACTTGCATTGCCTTTAATATGTAAGAACGTAATAATATTCCCCCTTGAAATGCTTGAAATGAAAACTATCACCCATCTACAAAAGCGCTTTATTTTTCTCATAATTATTTTTATTATGTGATTTTTTAAATAATATTTGGAATTTATACGAATTTCGACATGACACGTAAGTATGTAATAATATTTATCAACCATTTTCAAGCTAAATATAATAACTATATCAATTTCATAAGTGAGCAGTTAAAAAATAAAACTCAGAGGGCCTTCAGCGCACTACTGAAAACCATAATTTAAATACTGGAGGTCACAAAACCACCACTAAAAGCAACTTTTTCCACCTACAATAGAGAGAAAATATTTTTAAGTGAACAGTAAAAAAACACAATAGCACTTAGTGTCATAGAAAGCATTGAATAAAAGTAAGAGGGTCCCCAAAGTTCTACATAAACAAGTTCCTAACTCCCTCTCCGTTTTAATAGCTGTTAGAATATGTCCTCAAATAACGTGACAAACGAACACACATGGTGACAAGCAGACACAAACTTTTAGTATAAAATAGAATTTCTCTCTATAGTGGTATATATGTGTCTCTTACCCTTTTTACGTTTGTATTTTTTCTACTGACAATAAGAAATCATCTCATTATGTGTAAGGTCTTAAAAAAGTCTTGAATTTTGACAAAAAAACCTTTATATAACTTTCTTCAAATTCAAACTTTGGAAATTCTCTAAAAAGGCTTAGAATGAAATTATGAACATATTTAATACAGGTTTAAGTGAATTATATTTAGTATTAAATGGGTAAAATCTAGAATTTCAACTCTCTCAAAATACAAATAATTTAAGAGACGGACAATAATGTCCTCTCAAAGTCAAAACGTCCATTAGATTAGATAGACAGAAGTAATATAAAACATCTTGCTTCTTGACGTCCTCGTGCAATGACAACAGAAACGTCCCAGCTACATAATAAATATTTAAGAAAACTGGAGGTTTGAGATTTGTGTTGAAGAAAATAGATTTCACAAATATTTGACAAGTGTTAAATTATCTCGTATAGTATACTTATTTTACGAGATATCGGTCTAGAACTATTACTAATAATATATAATTGTTTGTACACAAGTCACAATTTTACACAGATTGTTGGCATTTTTGTATTTTTTCAATTACATTTTCACCCGAAACAAGGCACATTGCCACTTTGTTGTAGGGGGATACTATCAGGGACATAGACATCAGGGGTACTGTTTAGGGAGTTGGGCAGCAAGATGTCGGTTCACGTTGCACTTGAACTTCTGTATGTTAGTACAGTTGGGGAAGCAGTGACCCGGAAGGGAATTCCAAAGTCTAGCTGTCCTGGGGAAGAAACTACTGGAGTAAAAGGCTTTCTTATATCTAGGGATCTCTACTGTGAAGGGGTGGGATTTAGCTGCTTGTCGGGTTTGTCGGGGGTATTTACGTTGAGGGGGGGACACGTGCTTGCAGTTAGTCAGAGCATTCACCGTTAAAGTACTTGTAGAACAGGCAGAGGGATGCAGCATTTCGTCGATGGGACAGAGGCTGAAGTTTAGATGAGAGCTCAGGACCCATCAGATTGGCGACTCTCTTTTGAACCTTATCTAGGAGCGAGAGACTAGTGGCAGATGCACCAGCCCAAATATGACAAAAATACTCCATACATGGGCAAATGGTGGCCTTATAGAGGTATAGGATACTTTCGGTGCTAGTAGCTTTCTAGCACGGTAGAGAGAACCTACCTTCTTCGCAGCGGTCCTGGCGATACTCTCAATGTAATTGTTTCAACTCATGTTTCATTAGAGCGTTAGGTCGAGGAGTTTAAAAGATGTACTTTCAGATAAAGAGTCATTGACCACTGCTATTGGTGGTAGAAAAGGTTTATTGTAATAATTGAAGGAAACGAGTTTAGTCTTGGCAGCATTGAATGCGACCATCCATTTATGTCCCCATTCTACTAGAGATCGGAGGTCATCCTCTAGTGTTTCTGCCATTTCTTTAGATATGTGTTCATTTGTTTTCCTGTCGTATCTGTTATAGAGCGTTGTGTCGTCAGCATATATACCTATCTCACAGGCAATTTTGTCAGCGAGGTAATTTATGAATATTAGAAATAACAGAGGTCCAAGGATAGACCCCTGATGAACTCCCGCATTTATATCATATTGTTTAGATTTACGACCATCGAGGACAACCTGGATTTTTCTCTTATCTAAGAAGGATTTAATTATGTCATGTATTCTTCCAGTGATACCATATGATCTAATTTTCCTGAGAAGACCTTCATGCCATACCCAGTCAAAAGCCTTAGATATATCTAGAGCTACCGCTCTACCCTCTCCGCTTTGTCTAGTGACTGGTATATACGTTCTGAGATTGCAGTTAGGATGTCTGCTGTGGAACGGGCTTGCCTAAATCCATATTGTTGGTCAGTCAGAAGTTTAGCATCTGTAAGGTGGTGGACTAGAGCTTGGTTAATTATTGTCTCAAATATTTTGGCGAAAAGTAGGAGGAGGCTAATGGGGCGATAATTTACTGGGTCAGTTCTTTCGCCAGAATTCTTGAAAACTGGTACTACAGAAGCAGTTTTCCAGCAGGCAGAAAATCAAGATTCATTAAGGCATTTGTTGTAAAGTTTGGAGAGAACTGGAGCTACTTCGGTGGAGCACTTTTTTAATAGTACAGCCGGGATGAAATCAGGTCCAAATGCTTTTGCAGTTTCAAGATTATTTATGATAGCATGCACCTGAGAAGGGGTGATTTTCAGATCGTGTAGTGTGCCGCCTGTCCGCAAAGGAATGTCAGGGAGGGGGTGGTTTTTAGGGTCCAGTGTGGAGTTGGAAGCAAATCGACTGGCAAACATATTAGCCTTCTCAGTTGCAGAGCAAACAACCTCATGATTGTTGGGGAATTGTTGATTGCCATTATTTACTACACTGTTGTAGATTTTCCAGAAGTCACGGGTTCCTAATTTCTGTATTCATACTATTTCAAACAATATCAATGGATAATTTAAATTGAGATAACTGAGAGATTGAAACACAGCATAATCAGGTAGGTAGTCTGTAAAAATATCCATTAGCATTCGTAACTCAAATGATTTAGCATATCAAAATAAATCAACGAGCAAATGTTAGCAAAGAGAAGGTTGGTTATAACTAATAAGATGTCGTCCTGTCCATTAGTTAAATGGCTTGAAGTGAATCTCTTCCGACTCATTTAATCGAGAATTCCAATCATTAGTAACATTACACGTCAAAATGCTACAGGATATTTTCCGAAATAACAGATAACGATTTAAATTGTGCCCAGCGTTTGCTAATACATACAGTGTTCACGAGCAATTTTTTATAGATGCCCATTAACTTAAACATTGCTTCGTTTCAATTAACTAAGAGTTTGATCCGGTTTCGTCATACCCACCAGCTTATTTGTTTTCCTTTGTAATTTTGTAATTACTTAGAATCTATATATGTAATGAAGTTAAGCAAACAACACCGCTATATTTCCGCGTATATTAGGCTATACGTGAGTCTCGTGTCAATTACCTCGAAATAGTTATATAGTAGGAACTTTACGCGAGTAAGTAGATATTAGGTTTATGCGGTTAAAACAATCAACATTCGACACACTGCTGCCAAAAACCCGCTACTCCAAATTTAACCAGACTGCTGTCAAAACTCAACTCAAATTAAGCTTTTTATATCCAACCGGAAGCATCTTATTTGCATATTAGGTGACAATATCGTAAGCATATAAAAATAAAAAGCATTTTCTTTTTCCTTCATTCTTTTTGTCTGCCCTGAACTCTCTCTCCTTCTCTTTCTCTCTCTCTATCTATCTATATATATATATATATATATATATATATATGTATATATATATATATAAAGATGTGTGTATATGTGTGTGAGTTCGTTTCATATAGCCTACACAAAGGCTGGGCCGATTTTTATGAAATTAAACACTAATGTACATTATGTATATACCAGTGTTCTTAGATAGATTACGTATCGGAATATGTTCGGTTAGTACTGATAGTCGATAATAAAAAAAAATAAAAGAAGGAACACTCGATTTCGACCAAATTTTACACCTTACACAGCATAACTTAAGCAGAAAATCAACTGTAGGCTCTTTGATATGAAATCGACGCGTTCGAAACAAATGTTTTTCTTTAAAACACAGTTGAACCATGATATTGCAGTTTCATTTTAAATTTAAATTCACGCCATTATAACCGTACAAGTAGAAAGACCATGCATATAAATTAAATAGTAGTTTCTTTGATCTCTATATAAATAAAATGAACTCATTTTTTCCCCTCCAACTTTGACCTTTATAGGACTGCACCTGTATACATTTGGTGCAGCCGTATCATTCACAAACTGAATCATGACATCTGTCGTATGTTATAGGCTTATTACGTATCCAGTATCTCGCTGATCAGAGTTTCTTATATTCTGTCTGGTGAGAGTCCACTGTAAAAATCGGTTACATTTAATGGAAGTAGTAAAGTATACTCTCTCTAATAAATTCATCCTCCCACCGCCACTCATTTACACCGTTCCAGACCGTTCACAGGAGACATTTAAAACCGACCACCGGTTAGAATTTATCTAAAAACTGGACTGGACTTACGCTGAAACGAACCACGCTTACTTTGCCATTGGTTAGCATAAAACATAAACACAATTTATAAAGCATTTATTATAATAAAATTAGATTAAAACAGAACACAATCCGTTACCTGGAATTGAATTCACAATTACATTACTTCGATTTCGTTATAACCCGCGTGGTTAGAGTTTTATGAAAACCTGGATTGACATTTACGTGAAACGCATCAAACTTACTTTTATAAACACAACTTCCGTTTTGCTCTTTCCTTTCGTTCTTTTTTTCTTTCTTTCTTTCTTTCTTTCTTACCTTTCGTTGTCTTTTTCGCTTTTTTGGTGATGGTGATGGTGATGGTGGTGGTGGTGGGGGTACTTCCCTATGTTTCTCTTTCTTTCCTTAAACATAAACACAAACTAAACGCTATACGTTATCTTGAATTGCATTACCGAACACATTACTTCGATTACTCGACTTCCATTAACTTTAGACTCGCGTTGGTAGGGTTTTCTAAAAATCAGAACTGCGATTTACGGGACGGCATGTTTAACATCGTTACATTTTCATTTTCATTCCTCGCTGTCAGACGATAATACGACTTCTTTTTTTGAATTTTTTACTTTTATATTATGCTATGTTTCCACTAATTTCGGAATTCATACTCAGGGGACGGGTGACTTATTACATCAGTGGTTATTTATTTATTATTTTTTTGCAATTTATTACTTTTTTTCCCTACACATCGTCTGCAACGGATCGCTTACACAAAATAAAATATACCAAAATAATAAAACAACAACAACAACAACCAATAAACCAAAACAAATACACAATTACTTAAGAAAATAATAATAATAATAATAATAATAATAATAATAATAATAACAATAACACCAGGAGATAATACAAAAACTATATCTGGGTAATTACTTTACCCTACCAAACTACATAAATAAAAACTATAAATTTTAATACTAACATGAAATACACATACTTACATTTTTCAGCGTACGATTCTTGGGGTTATTCAATATTGTCGCATTTTTATTCTTTCCGGTTTGCAGTAGAACCTCTCTTTCTCCACTTTTTATTTCGTTCTTTATTCAATTCCTTTTTTGGGGGGGGGGGCATCTACCAATGATTTTAACACACATTTTCCATTGCGTCATGTACGAAATTTTACTTTGTTGTTTTTTGCGAACGCCAATATCATTCGGTTTGGCTCTATTTAATTCATGTTTTGTACTAACAAGGTGTTTTTTTTACAATGTCTTAGCACTTCACTTTACTAATTAACTCGGAAATAGACACAGAAAACTTTATTTTTTACCTGTACAAATACTTCACTTTACTAATTAACTCGATAATAGACCCAGAAAACTTTATTTTTCACGTGGACAAATACTTTTTTCCCCTTTGGCACATTAAGTTTACTCCTTACTCTTTCGAATACAATAGAAAACTCAAAGGAAACCTACAAAAAATTTAGGATAAATCGGCTTGAACAACTAAGTCCCTCATTTTTGCCCACCCAGTTTTGCACAGTTTACATATTTGGGTCCTTCTGTTTGCCGGGGGGGGGCGATTATAACTTCCCCAAAACCGGGGTATTGGAAACATCCATAGCAATGTTTTTTTTTCAACAAAAATTGGCCACTACAAGAACTATGATTATTTCCATTTTTGTCCGCAATAAATAACAAATAAATATACATCATTACCGGTTTATTTCGTTTGCAAAATACAGTCCGATGTTTGCATTTACATAAACTTTACTCCCCTCATATATTATCTACATCGATTCATAATGTGGTAGACTCATACATTTCGTTCATTAATGGAAACATTGAATTTATTTCTTTCGTCGGTAGAAGAGGGGGGGCAATAAAAACATAAACTTAATTCTGTCAGTTTTTTCTTTTTCAGTTGAAAAGGCAATCAAATATCAAAAGTCAAACATCAAGACCATAGAGCTCATTAGTTGAGTATATAACAATTTTTCACCTTTTACACAATACAATCTTTTATAAAATATGCCACCAAAAAAGACTTCCCTTAGTCGTAATACAACAACAGTTGCAACCAGAAAAAGAAGTCGACAATGGGAACATTATGAACAGTCTCAGGAAGACACTTCTGGTACTTTATTCTTTTGTTTTGATTTACTCAACACCGCACACACCTCAAAACATCCGAGCAACGCCGGGTACCCCTGCTAGTATTATAACTATTTTGAACACAATTGAATTGTTACTTGATTTTTGAATATTGAACTTGGATTTAACTCGTTATATATAAACATAATTTAATAAAACCAAAAGTAGGTTTTCAACAGTGTAATGGAAACTACGCTGTATTGTGGATTGACACTGCGAGAAGGCACGTGAAGCTTAATCTCGACGCACCGCGGTAGATCTCCAACGAAAGCAAACAATCAATCGATTTGATTTATAAATTAGTGATTTCACCGATTTCAATGACAAAAACTATAAGAAAGTGAAACATTCGTTGATTATCATTAAATCACGGACAACGTCGGGTTTCCCTGCTAGTATATATATACATATATATATATATATAGTTAAATACATTTTTCACTTGATATTTTTCTGCCTGTGTTAAACATTACAGAGCGTAATCTAGGTAGTAAGTTAAATGTACATCATACTATTGGATTTTTTCTTGTTTTATCACATGAGCGATCAATAGCCTCACTAATATAAAACCTTGTATAAGGTGTTATCTTTATTTTAGTGAGTTTATTGATTGCTCATGCAATAAAACGTAACAAAAATCAAATAACGTGATGCACATTTAACTTATTACCTTGATTACGCTATGTAATGTTTAACGTAGAAAAAATATCAATTGAAAAATGTATTCAACGTATTTACAGTTCCATACTATCATTATATTTGTTATGGAATCCGTTTCTTTCTTTACACTAATATATTCAAGTGGGTGAGTTTAATGGTTTGGATTATCGGTTTATATGGAAGAGCAGGCGAACTTATTTTAAAATGGCGTTGGGGGAGGTCAAATTTGATGATGGCTGCAATTCTACTTCGTGAGAATGAAATTCAAGATATGAGAAAGAGAAATAGTATCGTATGAGAAAGAAGTTGTTGAGTATAGCAAACGTCAGTATTGATGAAACGAACGACAAGAACATAGCGTATCAAAAATACGGGTTACGTATTTTTATAATTACATTGACACACTGGTTCTGATTAGACCATCGAAGTTTAGTGACTATTTGGGAATACAAGGCAATGCACGCATTCAGGTAAGCGGATATATATATATATATATATATATATATATATATATATATATATTACCACAGGAAGAAAAACATTTTGCTCTGAACAGTTCCAACCTCGGCCAAAGTGTAGTACCTGCTCGCCTATCTCTGATATTCAGAAAGGTTATCACACGGCAGTTAAATGGAGTTTCTTAGTCGTGGTGAAGGCAAATCATGAAAATGTGGCTATCATTTTTAAAAACAAAGATAAAAATGGATAGATAGTATCACAAACAAAGCACATCCTTCAAATTGTTCATGAGTGTGTACAAAAGTAGTAAGGTTCAGAAAACTGTCATGAGATTACTCATGTTAGTACGCAATCTAATCTGATCAGATATTGCGAAATAACAACAGAAAATATAACGAATTATAATAATTCGCTTTCCCTCTTTTATTTATAGTTACAACAACAAATGTAAGCATTTATATTTTGATATACGTATATATATATATATATATATATATATATATATATATATATATAAGAGCTGAATATTCATTATTTCACTCTGTCTTTACAGGAGTAAGATGTCCTTGAGGAGTTACATTTTAGGTCGTCTGTGTTCCGCAACAACCATCAACACTAAATGACGAGATGTGGCCCTCATCATCATAACCATTCGACAGGAATCCTTAGAAACTGAATGGAAAGGTAACCGGCGAATATAAACACATATTGAATTTTACTAATTAAATTAACATGCCATAAATCTCGACGTTCGAATTTAACACCATGCTAATTGGTCAGTAATATGGCGCAGTGACATTTCTCTAAACAATTCCGAGTTAAAATATGCTTACGTAAGAAAACCCACTTTTTGCCAATAAGAAGTTTTATCCTTGAATGGTCGATCATAAATAAGAAAAACAAGTTTGCATATTCACAAATATATGCATTTATAAAAAGTACAGAATGATACGTTAAAGAAAGACAACTCCGAAACTACTAATTGCTTTATTTTTTATCACGAAAAGATGTATCGTTAAGTTGGAATGTGTGTGTGTATATATATATATATATATATATATATATATATATATATATATATATATATATGTTTTCAAGAGATATACAATTTATTTCAATAGTGACCATGACCAGTTCTAGGTAGTAATCATGAGAATAAATGACAATTAAGCTAAAAAGAACGCACCACCCTATGCAACAAGAAAAAGAAAATCAACAAGAAATAGCAGTTAGTTGAAACGTTTTCTGAGTCAAGCAGCGAAATCAGTAACCCACGGGCGGAAATAACAATTCATCTGATTGGTTAGCTAGCAAACAAAACACCACGTCTATATATAAAACCAAGAGTTAACATGAATTTCGTGTATTTTAGGCTGACAATTATCTATGGGGGTAATATTCTGTGTAGCTTAATTGCTATATATTTTGACAACATCATTTCATATATATATATGTGTGTGTGTGTGTGTGTATAACTACTTCATTTACTCATATAAAATTAATATATGAAAGTATAAATGTATGCGTAAACTTTAAGTATTTACTTCAAAATTGCTCAATACGTAGGTAGAGCAAGTTAGTAATTTATAAAATATATATAGCGATTAAGCTACAATGAATATTCCGTGTTTCATCTTTACGCTTATGCGCGAATTTTGTGGTTGTCTGCCGTTTTTATATACATAGCTTCTATTGAGATTTTAGTAAGTCAATCAGCTTTCTAGTATCCACCACGCCCTTCCTATCAGCCAATGAACATGCACTTACAGGACAAAGGGCTATTTGACCACTGGTTGACCTGATTCTTTGTGTGTGTTCTATTTAGCCTGGATATCTAGTGTCTTGACCTGTTTTAAATCTAAGTTAGTTTTTTTAGACGACGTATTCAGGTTATGAAAAATTTTCTATCCTGTACTTTAAAAAAATCCTATTTATTTAGAACTCTATTAAACTGTAGGAGAGAAATAGCGAACAACTGTGTTCACAGGATAAAATTTACTCTAGGATAAAGATACAAAACAACTTTAAAACTAATAAAAACAATAGAAAATAAACAAATAAAAAAATAAATAAACATGCATATACATAAACTATCATTCATATATATGTATATATATATATATATATATATATATATATAACATAAAAAAATAACCTAGATTTAAAACAGGTCAAGACACCAAATATCCAGGCTAAATAGAACACACACAAAGAATTAGGTCAACCTTTAATCTGTGACCTATCTCACTTATATATATATAGTAGCATTTCGGTCCGGCGTTGCCCGGGTGTTTGTAGGTGTATGCTGAGCAAAAAAGAAACAAAAAACAAAAGGTCAATTTTTTAAACTTTGACCCATATTATGGCCCCTTAACATTTATTGTTGTGGGCTCAAATCAAGTTATTAATTTAGATCCATGTCCAAAGAACTAATATCGAAAATGTCAAGTGTTTAGACCCAAAATTTGTGGAGGAGTTTGGTAGAGTTCTCATAGGTCAAATCGTTGAACTTTGACCCCTTAACATCCAAATTTCTGGTCGAAAACTGATTACAAAGACTTTCCCATATCTCAGTCCCTGTATATCAAAATTATGAGTATATGGACTGAAAATTGACAGAGATATGGTGTAGGGAAATGTACACAGACAGACACACATACACACAGACACTTTCACTTTCGTAGATATATAGATTCTTCATTCTATTATGTATATATATATATATATATACTTCATTTTATTTCATTCTGCATATAATATTTTGATTGCAGAAATTTCCCTCTGCACCAAATTGCCATAGGTTTTCAATAACAGATGCCACATATAAATTTATTATGTATAATCATTCAACCCCTCGTCTTATGGAACTTTACTACGTCGTTTTATACACATTTATTAGCTATTATTAAATCCTATATTTCATCATACGAGAAAGATAATAACGATCGCCACATATACAGAGAAAGAAGTTTCTATTTTTCTCCCTGATTATTAAGTCCTACCATATTTACCACTATACACCGTGTACTATTCTTCATTTTTCTACGATATTCGTATTTCACCGATCTTGACTGATTAAAACATACATAGACTAAACATAACCTCACCTCCTCCTAATTAATTGCTAACGCCCCCCCCCCTCGAGCCATCGTCCGCATTACTATTGGCTGAGCTCGGAAGATTCCATTAATCTTAGAATCCCATTCTTACCTACATTAACGAGCGATTTATCATATTGAAATATGGCTAGACTATACGCACCTTCCATAACATTAGTACGATACCAGTTCTCGATTGACAAAGATTTTACCGAAAAAATATTTATTACATATATCTACTACATACATACATATATATCGCATTATACATTTTCTTTTCTTTTATTTCTATGCTTTTTTTTGTGTCTCGCTAAAGATAATGTCGAAAACACGTTTTTTTCTTCTAAGTTCGAAAACGAACTACATTACAGTGACATGAAACCCACACGCGCGTGTATATATGTACACACTCGCACGGGTGGGGGCACATACATACGCACACACACACACACACACACACACACACACACACACACACACATATATATATATATATACACACTCGCGTGTGCGCACACAGGGACTCAAACACGCACAAAAACACACACACAAATAAATTAACACACATATAAATGCACACACAATTTTTTTTATTGCAAGATTGAGTTTTCAAAAAATACATTTCTTGATTCGATTTAAAAACCATGTTTTCCACACTTTCTTTTAGACAGAGAAACCGTTACGCTATTAATTTAATATTAACTTCTCACTACTAGTATTGTGTGCAATATAAATCTGGATTGTGCTTTCAGAGTTTCCATTGCCAGTGTTGCGACCTTGAAGAGCCGATAATAAAACAACATGGTAGTATCGTTGCAAGATTGCGTATTTACAAAATATATTACAGAAAGATTCCCTGGAAACTTTGCCGTAATCGCCACTATACACAGTGTCTTGAAGAGTCCATATAATCCCGAACTAGCGTAGATAGCTGTGACAGCATGAAACTCAAAGAGATTCATTTTCTCGCGGGGGAAATAAAACCAAATTAAAAAAAAAAATTCTTCTTTACCTAAACTAAAGTCTGTTTATGAAAACGTGTCGTAGATGCAAAGAAAAAAGGCAGGTATCTTAAGTGAGAGATGGAGAGAGAAAAAAACGAGAGTGATAAAGAGATAGAGAGATAGAAAGAGAGGGGGAGAACCGGACTGCATGCTACGAATCCGATATTGCAGAATTATAGATCCGTCCTCGCTCTTTATCGTTTTCTATTTGACCTATATTGACAGATGACATAAATACCGACATAAATTAGCACATAATAAATAGTATTAAAATAAAGAAAATATATTTTGTATATAAATATTGTAACTTACATTAGGTTATAGTTCTAAATGATATTACTTTAATTCACGCGTATTTTTCTAAATTTTGAGGAGAATCAAATGTGAGTAAATAGATGCTCATTCCAAGTGCATCTATTTGCTATCATTTTTATATTAAAGACAAATAGTTTACGATTCATAATACGCCTTTAACATTTTCTAACGATTTTTAATCAAACTACTTGATTTCTATTTCAGCAATAATCAAGGAAAATGAGGATGCCAGTCTCTTTGACACTGTAAATAAGAATAAATTATTGTTTTTGCAAGTACTAGAGTTTTATTAAAACATTTGTAAATTTATGTTTTAATTTGATAGTGAGGAACCTGGAGTCATTGCGTGACCTGATGATTACATTATGTAAACTTCTTTTATTCTTATTTTATTTTCTCTTTTAAGTAAAATTTTCACGTGAAATAAATTCAGCATCGTTCGGGTGAGAAACGGGTGGATAAAGTAACATTAATTGAAATGAATTTCTAGTTTTTTTTTAAACCTTTTGAGAAACAGCCAATTTTCCTTGGAATCAAAAAGTTCGCCTTTGTATTTCATACTTGAAGCCATGAAGCTCTAAACAAATTCATAATTAATCTTAAATCTTCTATAATGTCCAAGTTATAAAGAAAATAAACAGCGTATGTTCAAATTATTAATGTTAATCGAAGACAGAACTCCGCAATAATGTTGTGTACTCTTTGATCAAAATGAAATATATTTATCCAAGTGATCTGGATCAATTCATATCAAGATAAAGTTTTGTTTAATTGTCCTTCAGTCAAGTCCTAATAAATACACTCCCCCTACCTGAGGTTAACATTTGAACTCTATACAAGTTACATAGATATTCAAATTCACATTAATTTTTTTAAATCTCTCAAACACTGAGTTAGTAAAGAAGTTGAGAATACTTTTCCTCTTCCCAATTGACCACTTTTGGTTGACGTGTTTAATGGATTTTAGGACAAGAATATATCTAATCTGGTGAAGTATCCAGTTTTGTCGTGTTACTTGAAGAAATATCACTTGCAGAAAGTGCACGATTTCTCGTAAAAATAGTTTGGGTTACTCATACTGATGAGATCTTATTTGAGCTGCGAATACTATGTGATTCTGAATATTTGGTCAGGGTTTAGTTCTAGGAAATATATGCCCATGCCATATATGGAGAGACCTTAGATACTCGAGCACAGTGTCTAGGAGGCATTCAAATTCTCCCCCCTAGGCATCTAAGATTTCACCAGTAAGCATTCATATTCTTTTCGGCATGCGGATGTCCTGGGTATGACCTTAAACTATATCCAGTAGTGAGGCCCCAGCTTGCGGGCTTTAAGGAGTGTAGAGCCTCCCTTTAATTACCATTGCTCCCAGGCCAACTCTGACCGGGAGTGGTAGTACCTGTAAGGGTCCCAACTATGGGTTAAATAGAAACCGACTTGAAAAAACATATATAGTCTATTAAATTTTTTTTCTTCAAAATGTTTGGATTCGGCATTAAATAACCTGAAAAGGGTTGATATGCCGTAAAACAAAAACAACCAACAACCAACCGGTATGCGAACATCTGCATTGTTCAAGTTATAAATATAATAATACTAAACGTGTTTCGGGACATGGCCCGGGTAAAATTTATTCACCAAATAGAGCAGTTCTGCATAACTTTTATGACTCTTGTCGCTCGTTTTAATGGTACCATTCACGTCCTTAAATTTTATGTCTATAATCCTGATTTCAATCTTGATCTTAGTTCTGATTCTAAAAAATGTCAAAATGTTGAGATTTAAACTAAAAAGGTGTTAAGAAATTTAAATTCACGGATTATTGCTTAATTGATGTCTTATGACTATGGATAAATTTCAATGCGAATCTAAAATATTTAAATTTTCAAATGAGATGTTATTTTTACGTTATGTCCTCAAAATTCATTAAAATATTCTAAAGAAATACTTTTAATTAATGTCTAATATATATTATAAAAACTCACAAAAATCGAAGTTCCAGAATCTTCACGAAGGGCTTCACGCACATTTCACACCACTTCATTCTAAACTACATGCATTTAAATATATACTTAATATTACGCGCAGCACACATGCTTCAAATTTCATACTTAGATTAGGAGTGTATCCTGTACATATAAATATATAAATATATAAGCATAATTGATTGTATATAAATCAAAACAAAGTTATCAGATGCGAACCCTAACCTCACAATATCATTACGCTCCTTTACACATACATATGCCTTATTCAAACATTTATACGATTACGTGGATATATTTTCATGTATTCAATTGACTAACTTGCCAACCGAATCCGAAAATGCCTGGAAAGTTCGGCCATGACCGTTAGCATCTTACAAATCAGGTGAGGCCAAAAAGCAATGTAGCATTATTCGTGCAGGTGTCACGTCCTAAAACATTTGAAAGACATCGCTTCCGATACAATTCCAGGTTAACCGAGCATTCATTGAGCAAATCAACATCCAAAACCATCGAGTATAAAAAAAAATCAACTTACAGATTTTCTAAATAATATGGCTAGATGTCAGTGTCAAGAAACTGAGTAATGCAAAGGAAGTTCAAGTCTTTCACAGGAGAGTTAAGACGACTTTCTTAATTATCGGATGTGGAATCGTGTTATTCTCTGCCACTTGTGTCAACAAACAACGGAATTTAGTTTCACTCTGGTTGCTTTCCGGATACAGTTTTTCTTTTCAATCTATTTACAACCTAAGCGTGTGTGTTATTGGTATAATGGATACCATTGCGTGTGTGTTATTATATAATGAATGCAACACAGAACTAACAATCGGTGATACCGAGTCTTTATTTACACGATTCTATTTGAATTTGCGTCTTTTTTCTATATCTTTGTCTATTATTTCAATAAAATTCGAAATGCAAACATTTAAGAAAACGTCCGTTGATCGGAGAAAAGCTGATAAATCTCTAATTTTTAATATTTTTTCCTGTTTAATTTGTTTTTCGTTTCGTCTTTTGACACATGCATACAAATACATATTATATATATATATATATATATATGGCGATTAAGCTACACTGAATATTCTGCGTTTCATCCAACTATAGGATTCGTCAGGCTTATGCGCGAATTCTGTCGTTGCTTCTTGTTTTTATATATGTTGAGATTTCTAGTTGGCCAACCAGCTTTCTAGTATCCACCGTGCCCCTTCCTATCAGCCAATGGGCATGCATTTTATCAAACAAAGGATCTGTTTTAGAACTAGGTTAGTGGTTTTAGGTGGCGGTTCTCCTTTTTTTAATACATATAAATATACCTATGTGTACACAATAATGCACATATATATACATATATACACATATATATATACACATATGTGTGTGATCGTTTATGTATATTCATGTTTATTTAATTTATTTACTATTGTTATTGTTAGTTTTAAAGCTATTTTGTATCGCTATCCTAGAGTAAGTTTTATTTTATGAACACAGTTGTTTGCTATTTCCCGCCTACAGTTTAATAGATTTTGAGGTTCTTTAATTACAGGATAGACAATTTATTTAGTGGATACAAAAATATCGATATTAAATATAAGCAACAAAACACCAACAACTATAATAAAATTAAAAACAGAAGAAAAAGAACTATAATTTGGTATACGGCCCCATACAATCAAATGTTAAAAACAAAACTTGGCAAGAAATTTCTAGATCTTATTGAAAAACACTTTCCCGCAACCAACCCTTCCACAAAATCTTCAATAAAAATGCCTTGAAGTTATCTTACAGTTGTTGCGAAAATTTAGAGATGATAATTAAGGCACATAATAACAAAATACTAAATGAAAACAATGTAAACAACAACAAAATAAGCAATAAAAAAAGTAGACACCATGACAGAAATAAAACCAACACTAGCAGAAATAATAATAATAATAATAATAATAATAATAATAATAATAATAATAATAATAATAATAATAATAATAATAATAATAATAATAACAAACCAACCCCGGACAAGAACAACCATACCATAAATAAAAATACTAATGACGAACAAGATAAATGCAATTGTAGACACCGCACACTTTGCCCAGTCCAAAATAAATGTCTAACAAAAAGCGTAGTTTATCAAGCAGCAATATTTGCGAAAGAAAACCCGAATAACAAGAAATATTACATAGGCATGACTTCCTTAGATTTCAAAACCCGATACTATGACCACAAAAGCACATTCAAAAATAAAAAAAAACACCGTAAAAAAACAACACTAGCGAATAAATACTGGGAACTCAAAGAAAGCGGACATTCGCCGGTAGTCGAATGGAAAATAATGAGACAAGCTACCACATGCAGACATTTAGACGACCCATGTAAATTATGCCTCCATGAAAAATTTTCTATCTTGTACTTTAAAGAACCTCAAAATCTATTAAACCGTAGGCGGGAAATAGCAAAGAACTCTGTTCACAAAATAAAACTTACTTTAGGATAGCGATACAAAATAGCTTTAAAACTAACAATAACAATAGAAAACAAACAAATAAATAAATTAAATAAACATGAATATGCATAAACGATCACACACATATGTATATATATATATATATGTACATATGTATATATATCTGTATTATTGTGTACACATAGGTATATTTATATGTATTAAAAAAATAGAAAAAAAAGGAGAACGGTCACCTAAAACCACTAACCTAGTTCTAAAACAGATCCTTTGTTTGATAAAATGCATGCCCATTGGCTGATAGGAAGGGGCGTGCTGGATACTAGAAAGCTGATTGGCCAACTAGAAATCCTCAACATATATAAAAACAGAAGCAACGACAGAATTCGCGCATAAGCCTGACGAATCCTATAGTTGGATGAAACGCAGAATATTCAATGTAGCTTAATCGCCATATATATTTTATAAATTACTAACTAGCTCTACCTACGTATTGAGCACTTTTGAAGTAAATACTTAAAGTTTACGCATAAATCTATACTTTCGTATATAAAATTTATGTGAATAAATGAAGTAGTTATATATATATATATATATATATATATACACGGAATACATTTGGTTTGTTTTTTATTTGAAAAAATGTTTTGCATTCGAAATGATCAAATATATTTGGTATTACACCCTCCAGGTTATATTTAACACAAATTTACATTTATGTGAAAAAATCTTTGAAAAATAAATGGATATACGATGATTTGTACTTTAAATGCCTTTAGTTGTCTGTTTTTTATTCCATATTTAAACATCTTGATATCATATATTGCTCTCAGACTTATTAAACACACATCTATCTATCTATCTATCTATCTATCTCTATATATATATATATATATCTGTCTCTCTCTCTCTCTCTATATATATATATATATATATATATATATATATATATAAAAGTTAAAATCTGATAGCACTTGCTTGTCAACCAAATTTATTGATCGCAAAATAAGCACCATCAGAATCAACACACTTTTGCAAACGCAAAACAAACGTATTTATACCAGTAACGTAAAAATATTGCGTTCTGTTAGTGATGAAGTCACTTAATGCGTTTTTAATATTGCTTAGGTTTCCGAAGCATTTCACATGCAGAAAGTTGTCGCGATGCTTCAAAAAGTGGTAGTCTGTAGGTTAGGTCTGGAGTATATTGCTGATGAGGCAGTTTTGTAGCCCAATTCGTTCAAAGTCTATAGGGGCGATTTCGCAACGTGCGCTCGTGAATTGTCGTGGAGAAGAATTGGGCCTTTTCTATTGACTAATACTGGGTGTTCTTGAAGTTTCTAATGCATTTCACTCATTTGTTGACTTTTTTTCCACCGTAATTGTTTCGCCTGCATTCACTAAACTTTAATGGATAAGACCTGTGGCAGACCACCAAACAGTCAGCATGACGTTCTATTGGTGCATCTCTAGCAGTATCAGAATTTTTGTAGGAATTTTTGACACCCCTAACACGAAACTGCGAATACAATATAAAAATCTCGTAATTTCTCTGTTAAAAGTGGGTTATTTATTTTCTTTATGGATTATACTTCCAAAATAAACTATTACAGTTGTTTTAAAAGTAATAAAAATATTTTTATTTTTTTTTTAAAACAGTAATGAATTTTCCGAACTCAATATTTTTCAATTTTTAAACTCAATATTTTTAAATTTTTAAATTTTAAAAATCTATCAAAATTTTTCTATTGATTCTATTTTTACGATATTTTCAGGGTCAATGTGAAATTTTATGTTCTTTCCAATAAACCGAATATAATATTTTAGACAAACGTTTTTTTTAAATTCACGCCCCCCCATTTTCACGCCCCCCCATTTTCACGCCCCCCCCCATTTTGAAATGTCTATTAAAAAGTAAATAATTAATTTATGTTTAATAGGTTTATATATCACAAATTGAAGAGAAAAGGTAAATAAATAATATATTCAAATTTAAAACAAAAAAAAAATCAGTTTTTTAGAAATTTACCTGTAAAGTCCGAAGTTTAAAACCTTATTTTATAAGAACACATTTTTTCTTTTTGTCTTTTTTTTTTTTTTTAATGAAACCTTGGTCCTTGCTCCTTTAATTGAAAAAAGATTAGGGCTTGAATTACATTTTTCGAGGAGTTATAAGCTTAGAAAGATAGGGGGTCGAATAATTTACGCCTCTCATTTTGAAATGTCTATTAAAAAGTAAATAATTAATTTATGTTTAATAGGTTTATATATCACAAATTGAAGAGAAAAGGTCAATAAATAATATATTCAAATTTAAAACAAAAAAAAAAATCAGTTTTTTAGAAATTTACCTGTAAAGTCCGAAGTTTAAAACCTTTTTTAAAAAAAAAAACACATTGTTTTGTTTTGTTTTTTTTTAAAATAAAACTTTGGTCCTTACTCCTTTAATTGAAAAAAAAATTAGGGCTTGAATTACATTTTTCGAGGAGTTATAAGCTTGGAAAGATGGGGTGGAATTATTCACTATTTTCACGAAATTTCTGACACTGCTAGTGCATCTCTGGCTTCGGGAAGTGTCGTGGAGCTTTATCAGCGGCTAATCACTGAAATGAGCGTTGCCGATCGTCGTATATAACCCCCTTTTTATCGCAAGTCACGACCCGGTTGAAAAGAGAAGATAAAAATTCCTAACGGCGTTTCCTTTACTTGTCGTTCAACCCGTTAAACACTCGTCAATACTTTTTCTCTCTTTTCCCTATCAAGTGGTTGGAAGTCATCGTATACGTTTCGGCTAATTCGGAAGCAAGTTCTCAAATAGTTGTGCATGGATGTGTATTGACTAATACCTTTAATTGATTGTTCCTAGGTCAGATGCTTCATTGATATCACGAGCTTTTTCAGCAGATTTTCGGCCTAACTTGAATTAAAACGAGAAAATTGTGCGAATCGGCGATTTTCATATTCAACGTTCAGTATAGAAGACATAATGTCTTAAAATGATTAGATAGAAAAACGAGTTTTAAAATAATATATAAAGTAAAAGTATTAGAACGAGAATTTATTTGAAAATACATCATTTGAAATCCAAACAAAAATTTCCAAATAACTTTCTTCCTAACTTAATACACACACACACACACACACACACACACACACACACACACACACACACACACACACACACACACGCACACACACACACACACATATATATATATTTGTTTATTGTTATATAAACATGCTCACATCCCGCTGCTACAAATAGCCACTTGTTTCAATCAAACAACAGATATCATCAGGCAGCGACTTGACTATTCAAAAGTTCAACGAATAATGGATTTTTATATTAGGTAGGAACTCTTTAAAAGTTGGAGTTAAAAAACTTAAAACACAGAACTTTAATTATAAAATGTAAAGAGGGAGGGGCAATGTAAATAAAGTGAAAAGATTACAATGGAGAGAGAGTGATTGAGAAGAAAAAAAAAGGAATACAGAAAGAAATAGAGAAAGAAAATAGAGAAAAATATATATATACACACATATCCATATATATATACATATATACATACACACACATATATATAATATGGAGAAGAAAAGAAAAAAGATATAAATGGTTATTATAAAGAGAATAAGGACTAGAAGGGAAAGGAAAGGAAAGGAAAGAATGATGAGATCTAGTTAAAGAGAGAAAGAGAGAAAGTAAGAATTTGAAAGTATATAGAAAAAGGAAAAAGAAAAAGATCTGCGTGTCAACCAATTTATGAACAATTATACAATTCAGAAATGAAACATATTATTACAAATACAAGCAGAAGATACAATCCAAGCGTCAGAAATGAACATGTCAAAAAAGACAGCGAATGTATCCAGTCAGCATATTTATCTTCTCACATACGTCCACGAGTAATATCAGCACAGTTCAAACATACGTCTACAATTAATTAGGCCCTTTATGCTCAATGATATAAGTTTAAAGTTTTCGCGTTTTTATTAGATAAATATATAAATAAAAGAAAAAAATAATGATAAAACAATATTAAATTATTATTATTAATAATAATAATAGTAATAATAAACATAATAGTAATGATAATAATAATGATAATAATAATAATAATAATAATAATAATAATAATAAAAACAGAACAAAATTAATATTTATTATCTTTTTAATATAACATATTTAGCCATACGAGGGGATTAAATAAATTAAATAGGGCCAATAATTATAAATAAAAATCTACTAATATTTATGTATATAAAAAGAATACAATACATATATGTATATATACACATACGCACATATATATATACACACACATACACATATATATACATGCACATGGGTAAAGGTGTAACTATACTACTAAGTTGAAAGTTTAAGCTATTTAAGTATAGATATAAAGTCATATTAAATCACAAATTAATGCGTTCAAGACCAGATTACTAGTAACACAGATACAAGTACACTTACCTATAAATATATAAATATATTCAGGCAAAATAAGTAATTAAATCAACGAAATACTCAAAAGTAGCGACACACAGGTAGATAGTACCCAAATTAAAAATAATAAAATACATATGTATATACCCACAGAGAACCAACAGACATACAAATAAGCATATATATATATATATATATATATATATATATATATATATATAATTTTATGTATACACATACATACAAAAAATACACAAATATATGCACACAATCATATACTAATATACAACAACGCACATACACATATATATATATATATACGCACACATAAATATGTATAATTTACATAAACTATATATATAGAAATACATAAGAATACAAATAATTTGGCAAGAGTACAGATAGATGCATACACACATAGAAACATACAAATGGAATGAATAAACATGGGAGGGTATACCAAATATTATAGAAATATATAAATCTAAGTACACACGGTCATAAAGTAAATACATAGACACATGTATATACACATAGACACACAGGTATATAAGATAGGGGAAGTAAAGAATGAAATTAGGCGAGGGGAAAGTATATTAATAGTATTTTAATAAATTATAGAAATCAGTGACAATTTTAAATTTATTTAAATTTTATATCTAAACTAAGTTACTTAAAAGATGTTTTTTATAATGTTTGCAATTAATTGAATTTTCGTGCTTCTTATTTAATAATTTATCTCTTTCTCTAAAAGTAAGTATAAATAATTTCTCATAAAGACATAGGTAGCAAGGCGAGTTTAAAGATGAACAGGTTTTAGCTTTCTTTAAAATTTTCCAATTTACTATTGGGGAGTAACCTTGCTCTACTAGTTCATTGTAATATTTAGACAAGGAAGTTCTATTTTTGTACTCATTATTTTCAAAAGAGCACTTGTGACCGGTAAATCTTTCTTTAAAATTGTTATTTGTCATTCCTATGTAATATTTTTTTTCATTCGGATTTTCCTTAGTAGAAATAGTTGCTTGGTACACTACAGAAGTAATTTGACAATTTCCTTTAAGAGGGCATTTTGATTTAATTCTACAGTTACAACTTTCGGTAGCAATGGGTGTGCTATTTTTGTTTAATATTTTGTTATTATGTTTTTTAATTATTTTTTCAAGGTTTTCATTACAGCTATAACTAAGTTTTATTGTATTTTTATTGAAAATTTTATGTAGTATGTTATTCATAGGGAAGTGCTTTTTAATTAAGTTTAAGAATTTCATTCCTAGATTTGTTTTAAGTTTCAGATTAAAAGGGGGGAGTTGTACCACAGGATTTTTCTCTTACGGTTTCTATTTGTATTTGTGTTTGGGTGTGTTGGTTCTATGAACTCAATTTGGGTGTTTTTGTATCCACTATCCTTAAGGGCCCTGTTATAGAAATATTTATGTTTATTAAATGTTTCAAGATTGGAAGAATTGTCACTGATTCTATTACTAATGGATTTGGGGATATGCCTAATGATAGATTTTGGGTGATTTGATAGGGGTGTACATAAATTGGGTTTGAGTTTTCCTTCCTATATGGTTGGTAGATGCCTTTCCTTAAATCAAAGTTCACATCCAAAAAATTTACAGTTTTAACATCTGATATAATATCCACTTTTAATTTAATTCTACGGAATTAATTTAAGATAATCTTTTTGGTTCTTTCACATTTAGGGCCGTTGGATTCCTTGATGATCATCAGTCCATCATCACGATATAAGCCTATATCCATGACATTGATGTCTTTGGTTAAGTTGTATAGTATGAATAGACCTACTAAGTCTGTCATTTCAGCAGAATCCAAAGACCCCATCGAAATGTCAAACAGGTCATTTTATTCTTTTTTCAACCACTGATCATTTCCACTAATCAATGTAGTATTTCTACATGTCCGTATAATTTCAATTTCAGTGTCTTATATCAGACAGGAGTTTAGCAAACTCCATCACCTCTTCGAATAGTTCCTTAGATATGGAGGGATAGTAATTTACAATATCGAATTGTAAGAAAGTACAATTCTTTTTATTATGTATATTGGAAAACCATTTAATGGTATCCGCTGTATTAATCCATAGATTTAGTTTATATGTTGATTTAATTTGATAGTTAACTCTTTCTAGTATATTTTTACTTAAGTTCTAGTATATTTCTACTTTTCTTCTCCATATTATATATATATATATATGTGTGTGTATGTATATATATATATATATATATATATGGATATGTGTGTGTGTATATATATATTTTTTTCTCTCTATTTTCTTTCTCTATTTCTTTCTCTATTCCTTTTTTTTTCTTCTCAATCACTCTCTCTCCATTGTAATCTTTTCACTTTATTTAAATTGCCCCTTCCTCTTTACATTTTATAATTAAAGTTCTGTGTTTTAAGTTTTTTAACTCCAACTTTTAAAGAGTTCCTACCTAATATAAAAATCCATTATTCATTGAACTTTTGAATAGTCAAGTCGCTGCCTGATAGTATTTGTTGTTTGAGTGAAACAAGTGGCTATTTGTAGCAGCGGGATGTGAGCATGTTTATATAACAATAAGCAAGTATTATAAGCTCTTTTTATTGAGCACTATCTTACAACCTCGTTGAATTCATTAGTCCATTACTTTTGAATATAAAAAACCCCGAGTATATATATATATATATATATATATATATATATATATATATATATATATATATATATATTAGCTTTGCAGAATGAATATATTCAATTCATAGAACCTATGCTAACATCCTGCCTGGTCGAGAAGTCATAGTCTGCGTCATAGTTCACTGCTCTGCCTAGTAAAAACTCCGGTGAAGAGCATATGTTGCCACGAGAGACATTAAATCTACGATTTGAGCCTGTACTCGTTTCCTTCGAGCTTCTGGTGGCTGTGATAACCAAGCGGCAGCTTTGGATGTGTTGTCTCGGACAAGTCGACTGACCCTCCCTTCAGTAGATTCAGCAGCTCTTACTGAAGCTGTGGAGGTTGCATTAGCCGCTCTCCGCCGAGCTGTCCTTTCTGTAGATTTATTGGCCCTCTCAGAAGAGGTAATGGCAGCATTGTCTACTCTGCGGTTGGCCTGATTCTCAGCACCTTGTGAAGAACGTAGTTGAGCCATGGCCGCAGCGTGTCTGGATCGAGGATAAGTTCGTTGAGTAATGGTTTCAGAAGATCTGATCTGAGATATGCACTGTGCTTCGCGAGTAATTCTACTTCATCGGGGTCTAGGCTTGCTCTGATGTTCCTAACAGTAGTCGCTGCTTTTGTGCGACGTCCGAACTGATTTTTTTATGGCATTGTTGGGAAATTACTCTGTGGGTGTGTGTGGAATCTAAATGGAATGCTCCAAGCAAGTGGTCAGAAAGGGTTGCGGCAGATGTTTATTTAGTTTGCTGTAGACTCTATCGACAGAATGGTTGATCGAGTCAATATTAAATAATTCGTATGTTAAAAAATTTATTAAAAAAGTCCGGGAAAAACGGAATCAATATATAGAATTCCCAGATTCATCAGTGAATAATTATGGGGAATAATAGAAATTTTATAGAAATATACAGTTTTGTAGACTTATATATATATATATATATATATATATATATATATATATATATATATATATATATATATATATAACAAAGTAAGATATACGAAAAATAAATGCAGTGTTCGATAAAATAAATATGCAAAAATATTAATTTTCGAAAACAATTCTCAATCGAAATTTATGAGAAGATTAAATGGGAAAAGATAGAGTTTTAAATAAGTGTTCGTAAATGCATATCTATTGTATAAGTAATATTGTTTTATTGTTGTTATGAGGAGTGTTTTGTTTTGATTAGTTAGTCAAAGAAAAATCTATTTTGGTAAGTTAATGAATTTGCATTTGTATAAATAAATGTTATTTAACGTGTTAATTAAAGTAAAGTTAATGGAAAAAATGGAAGAACTTTTTTTTAAATATTCTGTGGTCCAACGTCTTTTACAAGTCATTCATAAAAAGCATCGCATATCCCCTACTAATTATGTCAACATAGAAATTGCTATACTTATTGTATACTTATTGTTAAGTTATTGCAATTGTAACTGTAATTGAGGTATTGTCGTCTGTGAATTTTGGATTTAAGAAAGTAAATAGTCCAATTGTACCAATAAACGTCCTTCGGAGTAACGGAACAACATTAAGACATTACGTCGTTAAACAAAAAAAAAGAAAGAAGGAAAGAGAAAACATGTAATGGTCGTGTCTGCGCGTGTGCGTATGTGCGTGCGCTGTGAAGTGTGAAGTAGTAGTATGAAAAATCCATCGTAATTGCTGAATCCACTGTATTTGAGGTGTGTTCGTCCCGTCAATAAAATGGATCGTAAATGTGGTTTGAGTAGTTCTAAAAAGACTACTATTACAGGACAGCTAGCAAAAGGTAAAACTACCTTCGAAATATCAAAAACGATAGGAAGGTGCCATCAAACTGTGAAGAACTTTGTCCAGGGCCCTACAAACGTACGTAAGAGAGCTGATAAAGGTAAACGTAGAGTTGTTTCACGCCGTTCTCTACTCCAAATTAAACGTGAAGTTGTTAACAACTCTGGGCAGCTAAGTCGAGAAGTCTTTGGCCAAGCTGGATTGAAGAATGCCTCAAAAAGTACTCGATGTCGCCTTTTGAAACTGGCAAAGTTTGTTAAGCTTGTGAAAAGCCCCCAATAAAGCAACATCACATACAAAACTGTGGCCTGCTAATTCACCAGATTTGAACCCAATTGAGAACCTTTGGAGCATCATGAAGCGACGCCTGTATGCAGGTGGACACCAATTTAAAAGCAAAGATGAGCTATGGGGTGCTATCCAAAAGGTATCACGAAAAATAACTATTAACGAAATCACAAATTTGACCAATTCTGTGGACCAACGTTTTTTACAAGTCATTCATAAAAAGCATCGCAAATGCCCTACTAATTATGTCAACATAGAAATTGCTATACTTATTGTTTTCTAAGCATTTTTCCAAGTTCATTTAATGTTTGCAAAGTATTTCAATAAACAAGTTTTGGATATATGTGTTTTTTCTCAACATCGTTAATAACTTGAAACACTGAAATCAACAGATATTCCTATCTTTTGCCATAGTTTCGCTAATACTGCTTTTAAATACTTTTATTTTCTGACTGGGGTAGCTGAATAGTATTGTAAGAACTTTCTCAAAGTTTAATGGATTTTTATCCACTCGTTTCTTAAATATATAAGAAAATGTAAACTCGTTAATAATTTGATACGCAGTGTAAATATAGATGTAGATATTTCTGTGAAAATGTGTTTTTCAATTATTTTCACCTTTTATCCCTACCAATCCTCAATTTATGAAGCTCAATGTAATTGCAGAGCATATAACAAATAAACGAAAAACGTCTATATTCCAAATTTCATGATGTTGGCAATTTTATAATTTTTTCTTATAAAGTAATAAAATAAAAAAATATACGAAGAAAAGTATAGTTTTGTTTTCGGAGTTTTAAGCAGTCTTAATAGAGAATGGTGAAATTTGGTTATAATTCAGTCCTATATGGTCGAGGTGAATAATCAAAAAAAAAAAATTAAATACGAGGTTATATCCGTCATCTAAAAATTGCGAATAAACACGGATTATCAAATCCAAGTCAGAGACAACGATGTCAGCCATTACTTCTTCCATGAGTTGAATGAAATGAGGTTTGTCACCTTTCAGAAATTACGTAAAGAGCAGCAGTAAAGATGTGTGAGAGAAAGGGGTAGCCCCTGGAGACGAGTTATGGTAAAGAATAAAAAGATGGCGGGTGGGGGGGGGAGAAGGAAAGGGATTAAAGCATTTATATGCGAAGAATTTCTCAAAAGTTACTTGTAAGGCAAATAATTGAATGTCAGATTAAACAATTGGAACATAAAAGTAAGAAAATTAGGATCTCATATTGATAATTTAAAAAAATTAAAAGGAATATAATAAACTTGTTCGTAATTTAAAAAAAATAATAATATAATTATAGATTCACGTTCATAAAGGTAGTATTTAGAATAAAAAATAATGGTAAAAAATAGCTCTCAAAATATACAAATTTCTTTATATTCTAAACGAGATGTATAAACTTATATAATACAATGCTATTCCAAGAAATTGAAAATAATAAGGAAAAAGTAATATTCACAATGTAATGAAAACTCTACTTCTGAACAGAAGCAAATGCTTTTTTTTTACATTTTACCAGAAATACTGATTACTTACATTTTAAAGCGACTTTTGCCAATGATCATAGATTATATAAATAATTATCCTTATGTACGAACATGAAAATCAAATGTAATAACTCTTATGATGATAATTCCAGTTGACTATTTTAATAATAAAGATAACATAGAGATGATTTAATTATAGTGACAGTGATAATAATAATAACAATAATAGTAATAACATTAAATAAATTGGCAGCTATATTAATTATGATATCTTATATAGTGGCAGTAATAACAATCTAATAATGGATTTAAAACGTTTATGTAGTTAGAGCTTAATGAGAGTCTCAGTTAAAGATTTAGAATATTTAAGGTCGTCCTGAGTAATTCGTTATGGTTATATATATATATATATATATATATATATATATATATACATATATATATATATTCTATGGTAAATATAATTATAGAGAGTAAATGAGGTAGCACACAGTCTCACATTGGTTATAATATAAATTGTTAATCATGTTACGGAGATGTAAGCAATAGAAACAATAAAGAGTACTTTATTCCAAATAAAATAAAGATGAGATGAGTAACATTTTGGGAATATGTGGGACTAGTTATTATGCAGGAAAGGAAGTGAAGTGATTTCGAAGTTATTGTATTTGTATTTTTGCTTTATGTTTGCATTGAAGAATAAATTCACTTCTAATATTAATATTTTGTGAAGTTATTATTCTAACTGACTCACGACAAAGTAGTGATCCAGAGAAATAGGGCTTGAATTTACCGATAATTGTCCATTTAATTGAGAAAGGGGTGTTCTTATGTAATGTGTGTGTTATCTTAATAAACCCGTTAAAATATTCCATGTTTCATATCTGCGTTCATATTGTTACATGATAACGTGGTTTAAAATTCTCAGCTTAATTAAAGTGGAGGTGGATCCGATATAGGTATATGGTTTTAGTGCATTCTGGTTATTGATATTGGAGAATTGGATCCTACAGTTTGTTATGGTTAGGGTAGGGTATACAAAAATACTGTGGTTTTCGCGGTAGGACGAGTTGTCTAAATTGTTATTATGGAAATTGTCCGGGGTAGATGCTTTATTATTCATACTGCCAGTGCTGTCTCCATGCAGGTTTATTGGAGGGGGGAGAGTGTTTATCTAGCACATTATAATTAGACTGCCCTAGAATTTGCAGTTGCGAACCGGTGGAATAGTTTATTTTGGGGGGGCTAATGGGTATCTCGGTTACGGTGCAAAATCACATCACATGTATGTAATTGTTGTTAAGAGGGGATTCACGCTTATTCCAGCAATTAAATTTAGTTTTAGTAGCTAATGGGAAAAAAATTTCTTGGGCTTCTTTAATTTTCTTCTCATTAGAAGATATAATTTCTGGGAAAAGTAAGGCATTGTAGTGTACGAGATCTTGATGGAGTTTTTATTAAATAAAATACTATATCTATGCGGGTATTTGAATGAATTTGTCTTTATATAAGAACTGAAAGTGGGGGTTGAGCCAGATATTATTTTTGTTTTGTCGGCCTTTTTCTTAGGCTAGCGATTTATTTGGAGTATTTGCGGACTCATGTCATTGTTCTAATGTGTTTCTTTTGTTAAAAAATGAAAACTGAATATTAAGAAAAATGAATGCAAATTTCGGGAAGAATCTTTATTATTTCCTATTTAGTAAGTCAGCTAATTATTTAACACCTTTTTTTGGATTTAATGTTTATTTGCTCGAAAACAAAATAAAGAACAGTTTGCATTCCAGAAATTTATATGATACTTTTTCAAGGAAAAAGAGGAATTACTTTATATTTAAAATATATTATTTCAGTTAAGAAGTTAGAAACAAAGCGTAGGTAGATGTATTAATAATGCAGCATAGTTTGGAACAAACACTGACGATGACGATTTCTTCTCATAGCAGTGAGTTTAGTTTTCTAGTTCACCATCTTGGATTTTTACGCTGCCAACATATTGAAATGAAAATAAATATTTCATGACGTCTCTTTATAAGAGTAATATGTTTAATCGAATCTCCGGCAAACGAAAACAGCGAACAGTAGCTGCTAAAAGTAGTTTAGGAAAAAAGGGTGGGCCTAGTGCAGATTATACACAAACGATCGGGAAATGCGTCCAGGTCAGTTGAGTTCTAAAAGAAAAGACAGAAGGATCATACCAGGAAACGGAAGTCGCTTTATTGTTACCCGCCGCGGACATCACACACGTCTGTCGTCTATATCATCAAAATCAGTTACACGTCCTCGATTTTAACTGTAGTAATAACATACATTTACGAAATTCGTAAAACAACCCTTATAACCTGGAATAGGCCAACAATCTACATTATTCAATATTATGGCATAATCTTTAGTGTTTATATCTGATCAGTTTTAGATCATGAAGTTTACTTTTTATAGAAAGGCGTACTTCTATGATTGCAGCTATTTACCGGTAACTTGTCAATTTAAGTCAATTATAAAAAAGCTTTTTACAGCTCTGTAGGTTCGGAAATTTACTCATTTAAATCGGCATATAATTAGTAGTTCACTAGTAAACTAGTAAACTCTATACCAACATGTTTAATAAAATGTTGTTTACATCAGTATCTTTTTGATTGTAGATGTATATATGTATTTAGCATATTTATAATTTATGGCTATTAACAACAAAGATTTTTACTGAAAATTTACTGGATTATTGGAACTGCATTGTAAACATTCCTTGTTGACTGTTTTCCTTTTACTTATAGCGTTAATCTTTTCAAGAGTAAGCCAATAGAATCTCCTGTGTATGCTTTAATCTTTTTCCTTTCTTTTAAGCTCTTTACATCACATATCCGCATGGCTTTTTTTTTTAGAATAACATCTATAAGTTAAAGTTGTTCAATAAATATAGCAATATAAAATTAGGAATATTGAAATACTTTGCTGCATTCTGTTATGTAGTGGAATGCATTTTGGTGGGAAATAGAGCGAAAATTGGCGATCTAGGAAATATGTTTTATTTTAAAAATCGACCTAGTTCCGCATCCGGCTCTCGTGGAGAAATTGATGAATAGTGACAAACAATGATATACTATAGTATTTTGTAGAGGGAATGGTATGTAATAGCATTGGAAGCTTATTGCAACTACAGGGTGCGGACCATACGTCATTGTAAAGGATATTGGATTCAATAAATGAATGACTCTATCCCTTCCATAAGAAGCACATCTTAATGTATATATTCATGTGTTTCGAAAGAAAAAAAAAATAAAACGAGTTATTTACATTATTAGAATAAGCCAAATGTGAGTCTTTTCGCGACAGCAGAATATAAAGGTTAACCTATAACAAAAAGAATAAGATACAACACATAACTAACTCTATTCCAATCAGAGGTTAGACGATCCAGAAGTTTAAGATAAGAAATGATCAAGTGAAACATCAACAACCATCCGATTTAATGTCTAATCGTATGTATTTACAATAAATATAATCCTTTAATAATAAGTAACAGTCTCACACGTCTATAAATACGAATTATACTTTAAGCATGTGGAGTCGTTATTTGCATCTATATGTAATGATTACTGAATGATATCACGAAATCTCATGCAATAATCATCTTATTCAATCCAATGCTAAACGGACATTTTCTTGTGGATTTCTTTCAACATTTGACCGTATTATTAACATGTTTTGCAATCTCTCCTAATAATGACTTTGATTTAGTCAAAAACTAAAGAAGTGAAAATGTCTCAGATAACAACATGACATGGAACTAAACTCTTTATTTTGCTTGAGCTTTTGTAATTTTAATTTTCATTCTTATCTAATTATCCTCGTCTGTAGTGTAGTAGTCCACGATGCAACGGAAAAGCCGTTGAGTATAATCAGTTCTAAGTAATAGATGTTTGCACATTTAAGGTACAATTTTTACTACATACAATAATGACCAAAACTGTAATGAACATTTTAAGTAATTAATACTTCTATCTAAATATATGGCTACATATTAAATAGGATTCATACCGGTTGTTTGAGGTTTAACATGAGAAAACTTATTTCCAATTCTTTTGAAAATAATTCAGTGAATAATTCGATCTTTTAGTTAAACAATTATACTCTCGTAATATTAAAATGCAGAAATATAGAAACATCTTTTTGGTACGTTTTGTGACCCATAGCTAAATCAAGTATTCATTGATATCTTCTGGCAGTTTATATTAGCCTGAGATGTCGACCAACTTAGCCAATTACGTTTCTTTTGTTGTTAACTCCAACTCTGTAGACCCACACTACAAGACTCTAGGCGCTGGAATAAAGACATTTCTAATGACACATGTCATATGAATTAACACATGAGGCAACCTCTTTTCTTCCAGTTTTACATGTAGCTTTATTTTCTCAATTCAAACTTATGCCTGTCGAGTCGAACGGCAAACACCCATGAAATTCTTTTATGAGCCAACTTCTATACACCATCGTCCTACTTCTAAAACGTTTGTCGTTTTCACTTTCCGACTCACTCTCTCACACACTATCTTGCCGTTACCTACATTCAGCGAGTCTTTTGTTCTCTAAAATTGATTTCTTTCCAAATTAGTCGATTGATTTCTTTCCAAATTAGTCGATTACTTGGACGTCCGAAATCAGGCCATTTATTTTTGTAATTCTTATTTTGTGTCATTGCACATTTATTTCAAATCTGTATATTCTAAATTCCTGGGCGCATTCATAGTTTGTCATGTAAATTGCAGAAATTACATTTGTATTATCTTTGTATACACAGTTAATACTACTCGCTTGCTTCAGTAGGACCCAACCTGTTATATTCCAACTCTATAATACTAAAAATCTATTCTACGCTTTTTTCACACCTCACTGCTATGAAAAGATCAGACTCACTCCACTACATATATATATATATATATATATATATATATATATATATATATATATATATATATACACATAGTAATCCACATACAGTACTGTTTGGTGTATCAGAGCTCATCAGTACGGCAAGACAGGCAACTACCTCAAGCCAGGATCAAAACCCGACCGTCCGTATAACAGTAAAGGCTTCGAACAATTACGCTAATCGGCAACTAGTGAATTAACGATGTTTTGACATCGTCCGAATACCTAAGCTCGATTTGTTTACACAAAGGGCATATATATTCAAATTTGGCCAGTCTTTGACCAATCTCTATTCTATTAAAGCCGGAATCCTTCAACAAATTCGACAAACTATCGTTTGATGGCGCTTTTATATCTTCTGTCTAATGGACCTGAACAAGATTCAGGCTCACATACATTTTTACTAGCACATCGATCTCGCCGATCGCAATAAAATACTCATATTCTTAATTACGTTCAAGTTTCAAAACATAAAACCCCTACTCACAGTATTGCATGTGGTCAGTCCACCACTTCTACACAAGGTATCTGTTGTTATATAAATCTCGCTCAAACTCCAAATCATTCCCGGCACAGAACCTCAGAAAAAATATCACACCTCACTTAACTATAACCCTTGACCTCAGAGAGATCGTAATTACGAACTAATGCGAAGAAAAAGTATGAAAAAACCCCGACAATGACGAACTAACAGAATCCAAGCCAGTAACGCAGGATGCATAACTAGAGTTTTCCCCACATATACTACTTAGTGTAACTGAATATGATATTTTATTCACGTGTAAGGTTGAGCCAACTCAAGGGTGTGGACAATCAACCCTATAATTTCCATATGAGTTCCAATTTCAACTTAATAATTCGCCCATTTTTGATCCGTTACAGAATGTATCATGTTTTCCTCATTTACTATCACTAATTCACAACATATCAAGTTTTGCTGTTAGATATACAGTCCACCTTTTTGTATGTGAGAGAAAATTCCCTTGGGTTCCCCCGATTGGTAATCGCAACTAGACATTCCAGGCTCATAATAGCCGGATAAAACATTCTATGTTCTTTACGTACCCGTCGATATTATTGAAATATTTTCAATATAAACCGAACGTTACGGTTTTGTGAGTCACTCTCAAAACAGTAAAATAATCTACCGCCTAAACGTAAAACTTATTCTCTCCGAAACTTCTTATCTTTAATCCTACACGCTACCCATTAATTTTAAAAAAAAAATACCAACATTTCCTTTTATGTATTTCCATTTTTCAACAACTCTGCCCCCATCAACATGGACAATAACAAAAAAATAAATAAAATAAAAAATAAAAAAACAGACGTACATGTAATCACGCACGATAGAAACCCCCCCCTCATTATTATTGTTCTTTTCAAACAAGTAACTTAATACAACTTATACCATTAAAACAACACAGCATGCACTCACCATTCCGAAAACTCGATCGCAAGTATCGAGGAAAAAATCACTTTAGAGTACGTTACTATAGCTTCCAATTACCGAAATGTTCTTTTTCTTTAACTAGTAGTTTTTAGAATTCCACTTTACACACACACACACACACACACACACACACACACATACATATATATATATATATATTTAATATAATAATTATTAAATACCTACAGACACTAGTTTCGGGAATCATCAATGCAGGGTGTGACGATTAACACCGGTCGGGAATCATCAATGCAGGGTGTGACGATTAACAACTGTAACGAAACCATCTATGATTCCATTAGCAAGGACCAAATCGATTCGGCCACCGCTGACCGCGAAAATATTATTAAAATTCAAACATTTATTTTTAAATGTTTTTAACGTCTGTCAGAGTGATCTAATCATTGCATGATGATCTGCACATGAGAGCTAAATTGACCGACTTTTTGTTATTTCAAGTGAAAGTGCTCAACGATAAGAAACGAGTTTCTTAAAGGGGCTGGCATTATAATTTACTTTAATAATTATTAAATACATACAGGCACTAGTGTTTCATCCTTTCGGGAATCATATATATATACATGAATATATATATATATATATATATATATATATATATATAGAGAGAGAGAGAGAGAGAGAGAGAGAGAGACTAAGTAAAATATTATGGATGGCGAAGTTAATTAAGTTTATTAAAAATGTTGTTACCTTATTAATACTATTGGAGAGACAAGATACAACAGTTGCAAGTGTGGCAACTAGAATAATGTGTGGATGGAGTATTTTCAGGAAATTCATCTGTTTCCAACCAACATAGCATCTCCACGCCAAAACGTTAAAATCTCACAGTGTATGGAATGGAACCTGATCAGTGAGGGTTGATAACATAATTTGCATGTAAAATAAATGATATCAAAATGATGCGATGGTCGTGTAATGCACGTCGTAAATAAGAATCCGAGAAAGATAAAATACGGACAGTATATGGAGATTCATGCAGTCCCTGGTTAAGTAGATGTATATAAGTTAAGATAGCAAGGTTAAAACACAGTCGAAGAGAAAGGAACCCAGAAGAAGAGATGAACTTTAAATAAAAAAGAGATAAATACAGATCTCACTAGAGATATAGTATCTTGGAAGTCAATTTCTAAATGCCGCATACGGCATGCCAGTAAGTAAAATGGCGGTTAAATGGAATATGATGGTTAGAGAGGGATATGAGTTAAGTTATTTTACCTCACCTATTGAATTATTACCGTTTATTCCACTTTAAGTTCTTTCTCTGTAAAACCAGAGATCCTTATGCATTAATATGAAACACTGAATATAAACATATATGTTTATATATTCGTTACTGTTTAAGTTCCAGACTATAATAACTGCTTTTGCTGGATATTTCACTTTCATTGTAATTGACGCAATTAAAATATTTTGTTTACGTGTTTAATAATAATTTCATGGGTAATTTAATCCAACAAAAAAAACTTTACATTGAGTAAAAATCATTTTATTTACGCCATCAACTGGAAATTGAATGTCTTAAAATAATTATATTATTTACTATTGTTCTGTCGTGTCATATTGTTTATGTCATATATATTCGAACATTCCTCACTATTTTATTTTCCAATCAGAAGGAACAATTTATTTCTCCTTCGTGCTATGCCACCAAATCAGTATAGCGTCGAATTAAGTGCACGATAAAAAACAGAGTAAAAACACGTATCTGATGGGAAGTTCATTATTCGACGATTTTTTGTTGTTGTGAAGCTATTGTTTTCACGGTTTTGTGTGTATAACAAGAAAATCAATCATATCTACCCCTGGTAGCTCGCATGAAAGTAAACCAGGAAAGTGACAGTTCTAAAAGAACATTCAGTGAAGTGAGAAATGTTCATTTGGAACTGCGACATGGCGACACGAACTAAACAAGATTTTACGATACGTTTACAATGATGAGGTTGGTTTCATACATGCTCCTTTAAACAATATAGTCATAAAAGAGTAAAGAATTACAAAGCGACTAGCAGATTAAATAGGTTTTTAACCACCCGCACAGCATATTATATACTTCATAACCACTAGCCTCTGCTGAGTAAGACATCATGTCTATAATCTCGAAAATGATATATCAAAATCCTTTGCTAGCGTTGGGAAATGTTCGGTTGAATTGCAATCTATGGTCCTCCATGTAAAACATTCAGAACAAAAATTCGTTGCTTTGAAAAAGCAACATCGCCTGATGATGTCTTTAGTTAGTTATAATTAGTTGACTGAAACATACTCATAACTGTGTATCGATACTTAAAGTAATAAAATCGTATGTATTTTGCAAGACTCATTCGTGATAATTCAATTCTTTTTCTTTTAATAGATAAAACAAAGTATTTATAAAAATCACAGTATCAACTATTTAAAGCAAATACTTCAATTATCGTTAAGTGTAAAGGTTGAAATATTTATTCATATTAAGATCTTTTGTTCCCTATAATTATTGTAGTTATTTTGCGTTAAATATCTTGTAATTTTACCATTCAATCTAAATATTCTCATCTCTAGCTGAACTAATTGTGTAATTATTTGCTTTTCGTTTGCATTTTAAACAGAAATTCTAAAACTAATCAGATAAGTATGCCAGCAACAACGTTTAGTCTAGTTTTAAAATTACATTCCTGGTCTATTTTGTCATGGGAATTTAATTCAATGTTTGTTTGACAAAATCCAGGTGTTACCGTTCCGTACTCATGTGGAACATAAACATTTATATTTCGAGATAAAAAAATATACCTCATAAACACTTATTTAAGTAAATCATGCGTATTCATTTACTAATGGTAGAAAGGACGTGTGAATTCTCTCCATCTCCTATGGTCAATATCCCTGTCTTATACTATCCATACAAACTTTTATTTATTATAAAACAGATCTCCATATTTCTGGTCCTGGATGTGACTTAAAACTATATCTAATGGTGAGGCCCCAACTTGCGGGTTTTAGGGGAGTGTGGAGCTACCATTTAATTGCCATTGCTCCCAGGCCCACTCTGATCGGAGTGGTAGTACCTTTTAGGGTCCCAACTATGGGATAAATAGAAACCGACTTGAAAAAACAAATATATTCTATTAAAAATTTTTTTTCCGAATCACTGGATTCGGCATTAAATAACCTGAAAAGGGTTGACATGCCGTAAAACAAAAACAACTAACCAACATCCATATTTCCAAATGGTACATCTGAATTCCATCGAGAGATGAAGTTTCGAATGAATATGGAATTCATATGCGATATCCAGCCATGCATATCGTTGTCAGATGACATACAATGCCTAGTATTCTCATGTGTGTAGGCTAGACTAAACGTCGCTTAGCTATCAAATTAACATATGGAATTAAGGGTGTGGAGGTTGAAATATTCTAACTATTGGACTAATTGCAATATTTAAACATGTTATATATTAGTTTATATGAAAATATCAGATTAAAAATAAACAGAATGCTAGATGGGATGGCAGGAGAATATAATGTTATAATAATAAAATTAACAAACCTAATATAATAAAAGCAACATAAGAAGAAAATCGTCAAATATTAATTTAAATAAATGTTTAATTAATTAGCATAATAAATTATATGATTAGTGCATTTTTAAACATAAATACAAGTAAAATGATTTATTCAAGTAAAGTAAATTGTACTAATCAATTTAATAGTTTGGGAAATGATTATTAATACTTGATTAAGGAATATTTGTATATAACATTTACAGATAAGAGTAACACGTAAATGTTAGCCGAAGGATGAGCAGAAAGAATCTTGTTAATTTTCTCAGATATGCTTTTAAAGATAGTAACTCCGTTGTTGTTGGTGCGAGAGAGGGTCAATAATAAATGCAGTGGTGTGAGATAGTGCAATCCGAAAACACATATCGGGCAATTGAGGGTCTTGTCTAGAGATGTCCCTACCACATGGAAGGTCATCTTTAATGTAGGCACATATTCCATGCCCATGGTGATCTTGGGGTCAAATTTAGAGATTAAATTAGAATATCCTTTAATTACGAACATATCTAGGGAAGTAGCCGATCCAATGTCAATTTCGCTTAGGAAGAATTGATCTGGTTTGGTCTCCTGTAATTGGATTTTTACCTATGGAAGGTTGGAACGTTGACCCCTGATATTGAAGAAGACATGGTAGTAGATTTCTACGTTGGAAAGTGTAGTTTTGGATTTAATTGTGTATTCTTTCCGTAGATGTTTCATTATGGAGTTTAAGGGTTAGTCGAATAGGTCGACAAACTTAATTAGAGCGGGGCAAAGAGGAAAAGTGAGGAAGAAAAGAAGTGAAGAAATATTTTTGTAGAATATAATAAAGGGAAAGTCATAACAATTACCGACTAATATGGCATAGAGAAGCCCCACCGGAAGCTACTGCATGGTCCACAATCCATTTACCAAATACAGCAGTCCCAGTACTTTACACCTGGTGCTAAAACAACCTCCTTAGTGGTTGATCCAAGGTTCGGGTTCCTGACTATCAGGCGGATAACATCAGCCAAGTAAAACTGTTACCCCCAGCCACCTAATTAGTGACATGGTTACAAGAATAGAAAAAGAAAACAGAAACTTTCCAAAGTTATAGGCGACTGCTCACGCAAAAATACTGCCAATCAGAATACAATTATCCCCCCCCCTTTGTCAGAAAAAATTACTCATTCTAAACGAGGACTAAGAACCAAATTAGGAGAAGCGAGAGTTACAGAAACTGCCGACAACACATCCACAATGTATTGTTGACTCTCTATTAAAATAATAATAATAATAATAATAATAATAATAATAATAATAATATTTCTATTTAATTGACCTGTTTTAGGGAAAGTATATCCATAGGCCCCCTTCTCTGGCTAACTGAAATAAAGAAAGTATTCAGTTGGCAAAGTTAACGTATGCAATTCTTGAATGCCTTGGGTAATTTCGTCAAGTCATTCCTGACTTGATTTGGATGGAAATTGTCTACCCCTTTTGCTTACATTCGACGCTAGGTGGTGTATTTATTTGTGTGTACATTTGAAAAGTTACTAAAATGCAATGGCGTCGTCAGGATTTGTTTTTTGTTGTTTTTTTTGCAAATTGAATGTGGGCATACGTTGAATTCAAAATTGGAGAACGCTTATATATTAAGGAAAAAAGGGAATAAATCACAAGCCGCAAATTGACAATAAATTTTTATAATAAAATTTAACAATAGTATTTGGGGTGGGGGTGTTATTGTCATTATCGCAAATTAAATACATATATTTTCTAATTAGTTTCGTATAAAATTAAATAAATATATAGACATATGTCATATATATTACAATTAATCATATTATCTAAGTATATATATATATATATATATATATATATATGTATATATATATATATACATATATATAAATTATTAATAAAAAATTAATAAAATATAAAAAATATTTAGTAGTGTGTATTAAAATTTATAAAATTTATTTATACGGAAATTTAAATATTATTGGCAATTCTTAAAAAATCAAAATTGCATAAGAAAAGAAAATAAGATAAATGCACATTCTGTTCCAATTTTCGCATTTTATAGTCATGCTCAAATACATTGTATTTTCTTTTGATGGATTGATAGTTGCTATTTCTTATGAGGAGTTAGGGGATGAATAGAGTTATTGATTCATATAATAATTAAATGAATAGTTCTGCGCTACGAAACAGTTACTGTCAAGAATTTTTAATGGCAACGTAATTAAAGGAATAAATTGTAAGATGGTCATCATAATGAAATTAAGTATATAGGCTTTTGTCATTTATTTGTTATATGCTTTGTAATTACATTGAGCTTCATAAATGAAGGATTGGTATAAATATAAGGTTAAATATAATTAATAAAACATATTTCCACAGAAATATATATATGTGTGTGGGTGTATGTGTGTATGTATGTATGTATGTATATGTGTGTGTGTGTGTCATTAGAACTGCTAAATAATTAGATTGGAAAAGCGTACTAATTAACACTAAATATAGGTTGCTTCCCTATCAATGTTGCGCATTAAATACTTAGAAAACTCACAATTCTTTCTGTAATACAAGCTTATCTAAAGCAAATAAACTTAATTCTAAACGATGGCTAAGGAATATAAAAAAAATGTATCGGTGAACCGGTTTGTTTGCTTCGACAAAAAACACTTTATAATTTAGTGAATCAATATATAGTCCACAAGTTTCAATTTGCTGGGATCTTTTCTACTAGAAATAATTAAGAGCTAGAATCATTTTCTCGTTTCTTTATCCGGATCCATACACGAGAGCGTACTCATCATGAATTGCATCAATCGCAAATAAAAGATCGCCTGTGATAAATGAAATAAAGACAAACACGCTAATTATTCACGACACCGATTATACATCCTGCAGTCATATTTTATCGCCCTAGTAGTGAAATACATGATAACCAACAAGGAACATTTTACCAAGATTTATATCTGAACATTCCGTTTGTCATTGCTGGTTTACTACTGTGGTGTCATAATACAAGTCATAAAGAGAATGACTGAAACCAGGAAATAATCATCATGAGAAAATTTTATACATTATTAAAAAGACATCAATGCAAACAAATATTAGTTACTTTTCCACTCATACTTTTAAGTAAAAATAAAAATAAAATGGTTAACCATTGTTTACGGTGACGCAAAAGCTCCCATTTTATTGGCTATTACACCGTGGTGGAGTTGAAGGGCTCAACAATTCTTACTTTATAATACTATTTTGCGAGAAAGCGTCAATTACAATTTTAAAGACTGTGTTATAAGCCGAGCGAGGATTGACTCTTGGTCTCTCGGCTCATTGACTTCCTACCTTTATGTCAAATTGATCGTTTTTAGCATCGGAAGAAAAATAAGTCTCGACAAAATGACACGTGATCCTCATTATTTAGGTTAACCAATAGTTAATCGGATAAAACACGAGGTTCACCAGAATTCTCGCGAATTCGTGATGCGACATAATATCTGGACTTAATATTAACACATTAAGTTCAACTTCCAATAATAGGATGCACTCTACACGTGACAAAAATAGTCCCGATTAAACCGGTCCGAATTCCTCGTTAGGCAATACACTTGCTTTTTCAAGAGAGGAAAATGTAATGACGACATTTATGGACACCTGAGACCGACTAGTTAAGTGTCAAGCTCATCTAACCCAGTCCGAACATCGAGTCATCTAACTCAACTTCCCAGAGTGAATAACGATGCCAGTCAGTAACGTGGTATTTCTATTTGTATCAGTTACATGCAATATTTTATCTTCTGTGATAACATGTTTTTACTCACGGAACTATTTGCACATAGCTCAATAAGAAGACGTATTGTGTAAGTGGCAATTTCCGCCAAAATCTTTGTCTGCAATTTGTAAGCGTTTAAAGATGTAGGTGACTAGACGTCATATTACCTTATTCACCTCTAACCATGAGTTGGGCTCAAAACAAGGTGAAAGACTTGGAATCAATCTTTTTCTATATAGTACATGCATGTCTACTGGATAAACATACTTTTATTTTTATTTTCATAATTCTTTCTAAACTCTGTTTGATGCGTTAACGAATCTATAATAATAAATTGATTTAAATTGTAAATGAGTTTGTCGTCATCACCGAATGAAGGTGACCAGTTTTTTCTCATATCCAGCAAGGCCAGAAAAATACCATTTTCGTTCATACAACAAGCGTTGAACACCTCTACATATTAAATGACTATTTTCAATTTTATTATCTAGTGATTATAGTACGAACCTCGGTCTTAGCAGTAGCACTATTTATTCCGGTATTGACTGAACTCTGACATTTTCAAATGATCTCATCTCAACACCTAATTCTGACCACGACAGTCTTCTGAACCATTCCCATAACTCACCATTTTCTCTTTTCATCCATAAATTTGACTAAGGTGATGTTATTATTATTTGTCAACTCCTGGTTGATGAACTTTTTGGTTATACCGCAAAGGTATAACAAAATTCTAATGTATATGACAGATCTTTGAATTAGATTCATGATTTTAATGCTTACAAATATAAGGGATTCAACGCTAAACGCCACATTATAACAACATTCCTTCTATTTGTTTAAGTATATACTTTTGAAATAACGAAAATACTATCGGACAGACAGTATTTCTTAGAGGAAATATTATTAGAATTACATTTAAGTTTCAAATTGCCTACGTATACTCGTCTGCATTCTTATAACAAATTCTCACTTGTATTACTCTCCGCCCTTCTTCAAATACATTTAGCTAAAGCTTGTAAACTAAAAAACAATAAATTTGAACTATTTATCTTGTTGCCATGCATTTCTAGTACCAATTTAATTTATCTTACCAAGGATTGAGTTGTGAATCTCTTGATAGAATTCATTCTAGAATGTCTAGTAAATAAAAAAACCCACACCATTTCTCTAATTTTTACTTAATATTTTAAAGTTTAATTTCTAGTGAAGGAAGCTAAAAGATCTCGAACTAAATGTCTTAAGAGGCATGGTGCCGAACACGAGGGTAGTCAATGTTAATAAAGAATTCAAAATTCTCAGAGGATTATTTTATTACGAACGAAAATACAGAATACCAGGGAGTACATTGGTTAAAGCATGTGAAAATGATAACCAACAAGATGAGGTAAGCAAATCTAAAACATGGCCGTAATTTAAATAAATGCTTATTAGTTTGTTTTAAAACTACGATAATAAAATTAGTTTTAATTATTTATAAAAGACATCATGTTTCACGTATTTTACCCATGGATTTTCAGATGTATATTATTAAAAAATACGTTATTGTATTTCTTTTGGGACTAACTCTTCTTATTAAACCCTTGCGATATTGTATTGATAAGAAAGTCATATGTATGAGCTACAAACCATTAAGTTTGATGCAGCAAATATTTGAAATGCTGCCAATATCATTATACACTCGATATATAGTTGTCATAAATAGATCAGCGAATGTGAAAGCCGCTATGATTCTTACCACGGCAATACGTAATTTATTTAACCGTCAACAGCTAGTCTTCATTTTCTTTGACATCGAAAACAATAATCAAAACGTTGAGGTGTCTGAATGTAAGAGATAGAAATGCAGTCGATACATTTTTCTTTTAAGATTTTCTAATCTTATATTAAGCATCTGTAAACTTTTAGTAGCACACACACACACACACACACACACACACATATATATATATATATATATATATATATATATATATATATGTGTGTGTGTGTGTGTGTGTGTGTGTGTGTGTGCGTGTGTGTGTGTGTGTGTGTGAGTATATCAACCGGGGATGCGATGCAATGTTAGAATGTAACCATCTTCAGTTTCCACTTCATGTTCTTCGCATATATAACCACGTGCTTGCACCAGCTCACACTAGAAATGAAAATATGAACCTGTGGATATAGTCCTTATTTAACATTTAAATTCCATATATATACATATATATATATGTATATGTGTACATATATATATATGCATATCTATATATATAAAAATGTAAATTTGGTTCGTTACAAATGAATAAAACCATATTTCTACGTTATCAATTTATTTGAAATTTTCAGACAACCCATCTTTAGAGTCGAGGTATGTTTTTATGTTATTAAAATAAATTTATCTCGCGAATTGTTAAAATATTAAATAAAATAAATATATTTTCGTAAGCCGTTACTGCGAATCTGTTCTGTTGATAAAACTGAACTTCCGGTTCTATTCATTTCACAGCCACGAAGTGACGAAAGATTTCATTTTCTGTTAACTCGATAAGTAAAAAAAACCCAAAAAACCCATAATTCATTTGTTTATCTTCCAAATTTTTTAATTTACACATTTTTTCTTTATTATATAAGGCCAAAAAAAGTTTGTCGCTTGCTTTTTGAGTTTTTTTTGTTTTTCGATATAAGATTGGTTGGTAAAGTACAGTTTTTTTGTCCGCGCTATTTTTTAAATCGTATTTCCAGGTTTAATTAGTTTTATATGTTTTTTTATTCAATTGTAAGGTTAAAATACACCCTCCCCTCCCCATGTTAAGAATGGCTTTTTACATATTAACGTTATTATTACAACACGGATCACTCTCTGCATGAGTACTGTACTTTCACCTAACAATTTAATAAACAAAACATGGTACTTATGCAGAGAAACAAAAAAGAAACAGAAATAAAAAAGGTTTTCATGTTACAATTATGAAACGTTCTATTCATATACAGTGATGATCATATTTATTGGCACGGTAAAATAAAAGTTAAATTTTGTCTAATAAATTCTAAAAACGGGATTAAATTAAAGAAAATAACAAAGTATATTATGTATTTTTAACTGGCCTTTCCGATGCAGCAATCGGATTTTAGAAAAAATAAATAACAAAGGAACAACAAACATAATTGCAAAAAACCCTTGTTCAAAATTATTGGCACGGTTTATTTAATAATCAATTGTATAGCCTTTGGCCTTGATTACCTTCCTCAGTCGCTTTTCATAGTTTACAACCAAGTTGTTGCACTCTTCAGTAGTAATTTTAGTCCACTCTTCCTGACAATAATCCTCCAATTGAATAAGATTCTTAGGCTTCCTTTGCATTACCCTCAATTTTAATGTTCTCCATAAATTTTCAATTGGATTAAGGTCTGGGCTTTGTGATGGCCACTCCAAAACATTAATATGATTGTCCTCAAGCCATTTCTTAGTCAGTTTAGCCGAATGCTTTGGGTCATTATCTTGCATGAACCACCAACGACGACCAAGTGAGAGCTCTTTAGCAGAGTCTTTCAGGTTTTCATCCAATATTTTAACATAATCTTCCTTTTTTATGCTACCTGTGACCTTAACAAGTCGCCCTGGTCCAGAGGCAGCAAAGGAACCCCAAAACATCAAACTGCCTCCACCGTGCTTCACTGTGTGTATGGTGTTCTTAGGCAGGAAAGCTTCGCCAGATTTTCTGTAAATATAAGACACTTTATTATGGCCAAATAACTCTATTTTCGTTTCGTCAGTCCATAGAACACGTTTCCAGAATGCAACATCTTTATCAATATGACGTTTTGCAAAGGCTAGCCTTGCTTTCAGGTGCATAGGCTTCAATAAGGGAGTCTTTCTCGGACGACATGCTTTTAAACCAGCTCTCTTCAAAACTCTACCAACTGTATGTCGAGATACATTCACTCCAGAGGTGCTCTGTTCATCAACAATCTCCCCAACAGAGATTCTTGGGTTTTGTTTTACTTGTCGAACAATTTTCCGTTCATCTCTTGGGGAAAGAATCCTTTTTCTCCCTCTACCCTCTAAACTCATAACGTGGCCTTGCGATTTGAACTTGTTTATTATGGCTCTAACAGTGGATTTGGGAAGGTTTAGCTTCTTTGAAATCTTATAATAGCCCTCCCCATTGGTATGGCATGCTACAACAAGCTTCCTGACGTCTTCGCTGTGTTCCTTAGTTTTAACCATGGCGATTGAAAATTATAATTTAGTCACTTATAATAGTTTAAATAAATCGCTATCTAAAAATTATCTGAAAAAAATTATTCACTGAATTAGCGTTAAACAAGCATAATATGGCTATAAAAAAGTTCAGAAATCACGTAAACCGGAAATTGATTGATATTATACTGATACTAAAAGAAAAACAAAGCCGTGCCAATAATTTTGAACAAGGGTTTTTTGCAATTATGTTTGTTGTTCCTTTGTTATTTATTTTTTCTAAAATCCGATTGCTGCATCGGAAAGGCCAGTTAAAAATACATAATATACTTTGTTATTTTCTTTAATTTAATCCCTTTTTTAGAATTTATTAGACAAAATTTAACTTTTATTTTACCGTGCCAATAAATATGATCATCACTGCATGTTCCATGTTTTTTTTAATTGTACAATAAATAAATTTAAATTTGAAACAGAAATAATAAATTGCAAGAGATTACGCGCGTTTAATATTAATTTGTATCGTTTATAACTACTCGCGTGAATTAATAATAATCACGTGATTCAATTTTGAACTAAAAAATTAAAGAAAATATTGTTTAAAGAAGCCTGATAATTTATTATTTCTATTTATGTATTGTTCATCATTAAAAAAGGTATTCACTGAGTAGAATAAAAAAAACAACACGGAACATACAAATTTTTAAATATGAATAGAACGTTTCATAATTGTAACCCACGAAAAACTTTTTTTTATTTTAATTGAAAGCAATATAAACAAGTTTTTTTGTTTTTTTTAAAAGTTGTTTTCAAAAACAACTTCTGAAATACCTATATCATTCTTTATATATTTTGGCATAGTAATGTACCGGTGATTAGGGAAATTAGTTCCTTTTATGTGATAAAGGGTTCGAGATTATTTTTACACCTAAACTACAGTCATAATAATATAATAATAGAATAATAACGTTATTTAGAAAGCCATTCTTAACATGGGGAGGACGTTTTGTTACTATTCTATACTTTCACCTAACAATTTAATAAACAAAAGATGGTACTTATGCAGAGAAGATACCGTGGTGAAATAACGCTATTAAAAATAACATAATTCGTTTGTTTATCTTCCAAATTTTTTAATTTACACATTTTTTCTTTATTATATAATAATAAAAAAAAAGTTTGTCGCTTGCTTTTTGAGTTTTTTTTTTGTTTTTCGATATAAGATTGGTTGGTAAAGTACATTTTTTTTGTCTTAACACATGGGGAGGACATTTTGTTACTATTCTATACTTTCACCTAACAATTTAATAAACAAAAGATGGTACTTATGCAGAGAAGGTACGGTGCTGAAATAACGCTATTAAGAAAGCCATTCTTAACATAGGAAAGGGAGAGTGTTCTGTAACTATTTTATATTTTCACCTAACAATTTAATAAACAAAAGATAGTACTTATGCAGAGAAGTTACCGTGCTGAAATAATACCGTTATTTAGAAAGCTATTCTTAACATGGTGAGGGAGTTTTGCATCTATTCTAAAATATGAATGCTTTTTCTTTATTAAAGAAATTGGGTACTGGTGCACTTATTGATCCGTGCTGAAATAATAACGTTATTATTTAAAAAGCCATTCTTAACATGGGGAGAAGAGGGTGTTTTGTAACTATTCTGGACTTTCACCTAACAATTTAATAAACAAAAATTAAACTTAAGCAGACAAGGAACAGTACAGAAGCATTAACATTATTTAGAATACAATTGAATAATAAAAAAAACAAACTTTAATTAAACTTGGAAATACGATTTAAAAAATAGTACGGATCGGTAAGTGCATTAGCACCATAAATTCTTAATTTCTTATGTTATTGGAAAAAAAAAAAGAAAAAAAGGTAAATATGAGAGATTACTCCACCCTGGAAAATTCCTTTAAAATTACCACTCCTATAGGTTTTCGGGGTCGCTGAAAACGAAAATAACCTTTATAATTAAGGCAAACGAGTAGTTTCCAAGATATGAAGAAATGTTAGTTTAAAAAAGTGAAGGATCACTTTTCCATAATAATTTAACGTAAAATGATCACCCACTTTGTAGCCACGATTTTTGGGGTGGGGGCTTTCTTTCTACCCTTGGAAAATTTAAAATTACCTGCTTAAATTGGTTGGAGGGGCGGGGGGTCGGTCGCCAAAACACCCCCCACACACACACAGAAAAATGCCCCTCTCTCAGGTGGCCAGAAAGTGGGTGCTCATTCTAAGTTAAATTTAGATTGAAAAGTGATCACCCACTTTTCGAAAAAGTAATTTCTTCATATCATGAAAACTTTCTTTTTGCGACGGAAACGGTTTGCAGATTCGTTTTTAGTACACTGAAATCTACAATAAAATATTTCGTTATATACGAACATGAGACGGGCCTTAAAGTAAAATAATACCGGATTTTGGGGGCAGATTTGCCGATTAGTTGTATAATATCCTCAAACCAGGTAATCACTAAAAGGGACTCTTAAAAGTCGTTACCTGTATCGATCAAAATTTAAAACCACTGATTATGTGTCAACCTACATCACAGTAACATATATTGAGTGAGTTCCTAACAGTATTTTGTATAGTTTTTTAGTTTAAACTCATTTTCCCAAAATTTCCTCAAACTTAACGTGTTCGATACAGTCTGCCGCCATTTGTATTTTGCAGATATACCGATAAACACTGCATGTTTTTGAACTGATTAAACATTATAGATTACATAAAAACACTACAATCTTATCCAGTTAGGTAGAACATTTACTTTTCTTGCCTTTGATAACATTTATTTGTTATATATTCATTTTTTGACAACTTCTTTGTATCTTTAATACAACCCCTTTTCATTTAATGTAACGTTTAGTTAGCTCGAAAAACAGTGTTTATCGGTGTATTTGAAAGATACAAATGGTGGCGGACACTGTTGATTATGTTAAGTTTGAGAAAGTGAGTTAAAACTAAAAAACTATACAAAATACTGTCACAAACCCACCAATTATGTCAGCCTATGTCATGGTAACATATTCGGGGGGTTTTTGACACTGTATTGTATAGTTTTTAGTTTTCAACTTAATTTCCCAAACTTAACGTATTCAACAGTCTGCAACCATTTCTGTTTTTCCAGCCGATTAAACATTTTACCTTACATATAAACACTAAACAATTATCCAGTTAGGTAGAAATGTAACTTACCTTACCATTGCTTTCATTTGTTTTTGGACAATTTTTCGAATCTGTGTATAGTAACCCCCCCATCACTCAAATATTAATTACTAACTCACATTTTTGTATACAGAAAAAAAAACACTTAGCGTTTCAACGTTAGCTTTATCCACTGATTGTTGGTCGAGCCCAAGCCATGATTGACGGTAATCCTGAGGATCAGGATCCAATTCTGCAAGAGTATCATTTTTTTCATTTTTTTTTTTTAGAGTGGATTGCTGTACTAAGAATATAAGAAAAATGCATTTTCTCTTTTTATTAGAATTTTCCATTACACCAAATTGAGCCACAGCAACGCGTGGCAGGGTACAGCTAGTATATATATATATATATATATATATATATATATATAGCACACGCATGAAGCGTTGCATGGTGGGATTACATCTTCTTCTATATAAATAAAACAATAGATTTATGTGTGTGTGTAAATATGTAACAAGTAAATTCTAAAACTACTGGTCACTAAAATTAACAGGAAATAGTAATTATACACCAGGGATGGTTTATACTGATTAGAATTTTTTCTTGACTTGATGAACATTGCGTACAGACATATATTGGAAGCTGAAATGCTAAATGTTTATTTCAATTGGCCGGCATTTCTTTACTTCTTTCTACGCATGCTCGCATAAAATTCCTTTCTTCTCGTCTTTAGATTTTATTATGTTTCTCTCGATAACAATATCGATAGAAAATTCCGTACAAGGATAAATGCTTTGGTTTTGATTCTATCTGATGACATGAAGTCATTTTATTTTTTAAACTTTTTTATCATGTCTTTGTATTAATAAATGCGAATATCTGCATGATTTTAAATATATTTAAACGTATTTATCGGTAAACGGAATCCAAATATTTATTTATAGGCTTAAAAAATAAAACGTCTTTTTAAAAATTTCTTACAGATTTTAAGACGTTAAATATTTTTTGACAATTACTTTTTTACCGAAAATCCCTCTCGAGCAAAGACAAAATTCAATGAAAAAAATCATATTTTCTTAAATAAATCTACGACGGAGGATAAATTCTAAGGCCTTTAATAAGGTATAACATAAAGGTTTACTTCAAAAGATCTCCAGCTAGCTGGAAATGTCTTCTCAATTATTAAATCATTTCTTTCTGATAGGTTCATAAGAGTAGTAGTTGATGGGCAGAAATCAGAAGCTCACAGTGTTAATGCTGGAATCCCTCAGCGTTCCATCGTGGGCCCAACTCTCTTCCTGATTTACATCCAAATCACATGTTTACATCATTCGTAGACATTTATGCTGATGACACTACCATATATGGTAACACACCTAAGATCGTAAATGACCAAGTTCTCTCCGATTCTCTCTCCTCTGATCTTGGGAACGTGGTACAACGAGGAAAGAAGGGGCTGGTTACTTTTAATGCGTCTAAAACCAAACTTCTATCTTTACATCATCAACGTTCTGATCACCATCTGGAATCAATTGAAATGAATGGCTCTCGTCTTGGGGAGGCCTCATGTTTTGATAAGCTTCTGGGCTTGATCTTTACTCCTGATCTGAAATGGAACACGTACATTAAATATGTTGCCAAGGCCGTTGGAAAATGGTGGGATCCTTCTATCGATCAATTAGATATCTTACTGCTGATGCAATTCTCTATCTATATAAGAGCCAGGTACGTCCAACGATGGAGTACTGTTGCCACATTTGGGCAGAAGCTGCTAGAAAGGACTTGTCCTGCCTTTATAGAGTCCAAAATAGACTTCGTAATCTCGTAGGAGACGTCCTTTTCTCTTCTCTGCAACCTCTATCTCACAGAAGAGATGTTGCAAGTTTGTCTCTGTTTTATTGTTATTTTCATGGCAAGTGCTGGACTGAGTTTCAATCTATGGTCCACCCTCGCCAAACTTTCACAAGAAACACTAGTCTAGATGAAAACACTATCAACAATTCCCCCACACTTTATCTTTGCCTAAACCTAAACTTGGATTCCATGAAAAAAGCTTCTTTCTTAGAACTGCACGCCTATGGAACTGTCTTCCGTTCTCCTTCTTTCCAGCTGACTACAATCTCGTTGTCTTCAAGTAAAACATAAACAAGTACTTGATGAGCCGTTCCACTTAAGTTAACAAATTTACCTAATTTCTATTACTAACAATTACTATATCATTCAATTGACTACTGTACACACTTAACCCTTATCCTCGAGTGGTCTCTGGGCCTTGATAAGTGGTGATGCCTATGTAAAAAAAAGTCAATTTTTGATAGAAAAGCTTATTTGTTCTAATGTCAGGTTCTTACGTTTCCTTTTTTTGAGTTTTTCAAAGTAATACGTAAATATTACTCGAGATTCTGAAATAGAATATATTTATAGTTTAGTCTTATTTAATAATGTTAGTTTTATTGAAATTAAATCATTACTCCTGTTACTTTAAGATAATTTTTCCTCTAAATATCTTTTCTTTTATTTTAAATAAATTCTTTCTTTTTCTATAAATAATTTCTCCTTCTCTTTTTTCTTAATAAATAAGCCGAAGACATGTCTATATATCCACTCTTTTTTATTCATTCATCTATTAGATAAACTAATATTTATTTCAAACAAAAATTCTAAAGTTTTCGAATACGTGTATTGTGTTTTTTTAGAAAGTTTTTCTTACACATTTACTGATTTCAAATATTTTTAAGAAAATTATTACAACGTAAAATAGAGGTTTTGTTTAATACAAAATAGAAATTATTGTGTCTAAAAAAACAAATAATTAAATTTTGCAAAAACAAATATTAATTTCAATGAAGCTTTTTTAATAATTGGTTTTTCCTACTAAAATGCAGTTGTTGTTTTACATTAACTATAACTCACCGTTCATAATGAAAATGTCGACTTTTATGTTTTCAAGTATGCTGACAAATTTGATGCTGAGAAGTAGTTTACCAGATATGAAAACATTTGTTATCAAACTTAAAAGCTAATGTAATTCCTCAGCCATTTTTTTTCAAAACCGAAGAATTAGTAATGCGCATGGGTAACGGCTTTCCGATTATACGCCCCCATCCTCCCTATATTAAGATCGGCTTTCGAAATAAACACCACAACCTCCCATGCTAAGAACGGCTTTTGTACTAAACACCCCAAACTTCCTTTTCAGAATAAACACAACATTTTTTCTTATTTGGGGGGGGGGCGGTGAAAAATATTTGTTTTGTCGTCTGCTTCAGTTACATGCATGCGCATTACTAACTACTCAGTTGTGAAAACAAAGTGGCTGCCAGGGATTACATTAGATTTAACATTGGATGTGATATGTTTCATATTTGGTAAACGACTTATCTGCCCTAAATCTAACTGTGGTATTCGTTGTCAGAATACACGAAAATCTATAAAAGTGGACATTTACAATCAGAAAACCAACACGAGACTGAAATCAACCAATTAAAGTTTGACACGAAAGCAATAATTCAAACTTAAACAGTTCTTTTGCCCATTATTTTAAAACTAAATTCAATAAAATATTAATTTGCTGAAAAACAATAAATTTTATTAAGTTTATGTTCATTCACCCCGCTCCAACAGATGTGCCAAGCAGCAGTTGCAAAATTTATTACAATATTGTTAGTATAATTCTATTCTTTTTAAATCGTATTCCAAAATCATCATACCCCAGAACTTTACGTCATTAATATTTAATTATGATATTACAATAAATTACTTTTAGAATAGTAATAATGAGAGATATCTTTTTCTACAAAAATAAAAAAAATAGTTTCGGAAAAATCTTTTATATATTGTTTTATACATTCTTACTGTACATGGAACACGGAATGGTGGATAATGTTTATTAAATATTTCGGGAGTAAAATCTCCTTCTTATAAAAACAAACAAAAACAAACAAACAAATGTTCTTTCACTTGCTGATAAAGACGTCAAAGATGGTTGTTATATAATGTATTCGAGGATTGCAACATATTGATCATAAATATTTTATTCGTTTATTAATTATGCGTTGTTTTATTATTTATTTACAAATGCTTTATAGTTTATGCAGGATTATAGATTTAAAAATAAATATATTTTAATATCAATTAGGTATTAGATTTTATATAAATTTTATATAGCTACATACGCAGTGAAATGTTTTTTTTTATTTTAAATTTTCACATCAGTTCATAAAGGATAGTATCATTCATATAATATAATCAGCTGCATTATTTGTGATGATGACATCAAGGAGGAATGTGGCGAAAGTAATGAAAACCGTAACTTACACAAACGACGGCGCCTCAAAGAAAGTAAAGAAAAAGTAAGTAAGAAAAAAGAAAAAAAATGATTATATACGGCTTATTAATGTACGTATTACATTATTTGCATGCAAGAACAATAACGATTGTGAAAAGGAGGAATGGGAAAGCACAGGGGTGACAGAGATGAAGAGAGAACGGACGGTGAATATTACAGTTCAGTCAGAAGTTGGCAAAAAGGTGTTAGAAATAATATTTATTAGTTTTTAAAATCTTGTTTTTATTCAGAATGGGATGTTTTCGTACATCAGGTATTATATCTTGATTACATTCAAGATTCAATATTGGAATAACCATCATTAAGACTTGAACTTTTGAAAGATTATTTAAATTTCTAAACTTTTTAAATAATTTTAATCGCTTTTAATGTTCGTTTTCGATTTACTTCATTATCTGTGATTATTTGGTTTAAATTAATTACGGTTTGTAATGTTTCGATTCTTTTGGCGTTTCACCCTTTGCAGAGTGCACATTCTTAAACAGACAAAAAATAAGAAAAAATCGTCGACAGAAGCCCCCGGGGGGGTGACTACATGTAACGAACTAAGTGAATATAAAAATAGTATAAGACAATTATATATACTCTTTTAATCGTCGCTAGTAATATTTTTAGTTTCTGTTTTTTTTTCAGCGTGAAAGTAATTCAACAAATATCCTACGGCTTCGGTCCGTTCAAACAATCAATTGCTTAATCACTTTGTCTATTTTTGTAAGTGTTCATCTCAATGTAAAATCGTTTAAACAATTGGGTAACATTTTCAATGTAAACTGGTAAATTAACTCCAAGATGAGTTAAAAGTTGTTGAAAATGAGGTGAAAGCATTCGGAGTATAACAATAAGTGATACTAGCAACGCCACCCGGTGTTGCTCGGGACCGTATAAGACAATAAGAAAAATATTGAACATACCTGTTCTTCTTAGAATAGAGGAAGTTTTTTTTATGTTTATGTATCATTTGCCATCTTGAGCAAAAGAATATTTTACCTACCCTAGGACAGGTATTGCACAACATATGTATGAAATAATTGTACCTTTATTGGACATGCAATTTACAGCACGTATGTGGAAAAGATACTTATCTAGGACGAGTAATGTACAACACATATTTAAAATTAGTACCATAAGTTTCTGTTGCGCTAAATTTTCGGTGTGTCACAGGTGAGAGTGTGTTTGTTTTTACATCAGAGTGGTATAGTGGAGAAGCACCGGATTTTTATATGAATGTTATACTACTCGAATTTATTACATGATTTTCGATTTTGATAACTTATGTACGTCACAAATAAGAGTTTATTTGTTTTCCATATGGGTACTTCACTGTACATGTACCTTATTTACTGCGTAGGATACCTATATATATATATATATATATATATATATATATATATGTATATATATATATATATTTGTATATAACATTTTCGTTACGTAAATCTAAAACATTCCTTTGTATTTTTTCTTAATAAAAGTGTTATTGTGTATTCATTATATAACATTTAAAAATCCAGAATATCGGAATAAAAAAAAAAGAAATGATGGAATCGAAAGCGCAACATTAGTGCTAGTAATCGGGCACGTCACACGTTGCACCAAAGATACAATCGCTTACAAAACCTTGTGAAATATCTTAATAAATACATTTCTCTTTTACTCGATGTAACGCATGCGCAGAATGACGCCATTGTGCTACGCTCGTCAAGGTGTTATTGCTTTCAAGTTTGAACCCTTTTTTGAAGCCATTAGCTATTACTTTTATCGATTAAATTCTACGAATAAAATTTTGCACCAAAAATGCAATCGTCTAACGATAATCCGTCTAGGAGGAGATACAAATTGTAAAACGGAGATAGACACACACACACACACACACACACACACACACACACACACACACACACACACACACACACACACACACACACATAGTGAGATTTATGTATTAGATAATTCCTTAGATGTAATTTATCTTAAAAATATTTAAAAAATGAGTTTTTAACTCGGCTGTCTGTAAAAATAGTCTATTCTGAGTAATCTCAAGCGTTGAACTCAAATAAAAGTCAGTTCTGCACAGTCAGCTCAATAAAATAGCTGTTTTAATGTTTTTGCCTATTTGTACGAAGCTCGATTCATTTCAGATACTGTATAATGGGCTTTAATTAAAAATGTCACTGTTTTTAATAGGATTGATGGGTTTTATAAACATACTCTATATATATCTATAAAAGTGAAATTGTCTGTGTGTAAGTGTGTGTACAATCCCGCCAAAACTACTCTGTTAATTTTCAGTCTACAGACTCGAGGTTTTAGGTAAGGGGTATTGAGATTTGGAAAAATCTTTTTAATCTAATTTCGGCTAGAAATTTGGCTGTCAATTTAAACAATTTGACCATTAAAAACTCTACCAAATTCCTCCGCTAATTTTGGCTATGATTAATTGAAATCTCAGATGTAAGTTACTTGGACATAAATCACACTTTTTATTTTTATTTTTGAACCCAAAACAATAAATGTTAAGGGGGGAAAATTCGGGTCAAAGTTAAAAAAAAAATTATCTCTGCGGTCTCTACCAAATTACCTAGCTAATTTTTGGTCTAAACATTTGAAATTTTATATAAAGTGTATTCAAACAAAGGGCAAGCTTTATAATCGATTTTAGTCGAAAATTTGGCTGTCAAGGGGTCAAAGTTATAAGATTTGACCTTTGCGGTTTCTAGCAAACTATGCAGCCAATTTTGGGTCTAAACATGTGAAATTTTACATAAGGGTTATTCAGACATGCAGCAAGCTTTTTAATCAGTTTTTAGAGGAAAATCTGGTTGCCAAGTGGTCAAAGTAGAAAGAGTTGACTTTTTCAGACTCTACAAAATTCCTCCGTCAATTTTGGGTCTACATACTTGAAATTTTAGATGTAGCTTACCTGGATATCAGTCACATTTCTTAATATATATATATATATATATATATATATATATATATATATATATATATATATATATATATAAATAAGGGGGTGGTCATTAACAATGTGTATTTTTTAACATTATTTTATTATTCCGTGTCTTGGTTTTTCATTGAAAATTATGTTTAGATCATTGTAATAATGTTTTTAAATCATTGAAATCGTTTTTAACGCGTTCTGTGAAGCGTCCTATTCAGAAATTATTTAAAATGCTTAGAATATATTCAAGATGGGTTGAAGATGTAAAAAGAGAATTTTCGTAGTTCATTTTCCGAGAGATGGAAACATTGAACATTGTAAGTGAATCTACTTTTCATTGACAATGTTCAATTTTTATTACTGTTTTATTAGGCTGTGGTTACTGCTGTCTTATGTTTCTCTCTCTCACTCTCTCTTTCTGCTTGTGTTTTTATTTATCTTTCTTTGTTTTTTGTTTTTTTCCCCTTTAGGGTAGGATGTGTGTGTGTTTTCTTTTATTGGTTTGAAGAATGTATATATATATATATATATATATATATATATATATATATATATATATGTGTGTGTGTGTGTGTGTGTGTGTGTATATAAATAAATATGCACATAAAGTTATGAACGAGCAAAATTGGACTGAACTGCTAGTATTAAAGAAACTTGTATATTCTGCAGAATTATTTACAGAATTATTGGGTGATTAGCATGATCTACTTGGAAGTGCTAGAGTGCTGTTATAAAGAGAAAATGTATCTAGTTTATATGCGTTTTAACTACTTGTCAACATCTCTTTGTAAATCTCAATTGGTAAAGTTCTTTCTATAAACTATTTTAGTTCTAATTCGTCACTTGCAGGTTACCAAGGCGGGTATATTCATAATAAAGTTGTTCAATAAATATAGCAACATAAAACTTGGAATCTTGAAATAGTTTGCTGTATTCTGTTATATAGTGGGATGTATTTTGGTGGGACATGGAACTAAATTTGCTATCTAGGAATATGTTTTATTTTACATATTTTAGCAGATATGTTGATCAGTGCAAATCATGGGTAGCTTATATATTATGTAAAGCTTTCCAAAAGGAATTGTGGCAGTGAAACCAATGAGGTATACATGTTATTAAAATATAAAATCGTTCAAAACCAGTATGATTAATTTATCCCTGACGATGAATCCAGAAGGATTGGAAAGGTACTCAAACTCATAACAAATATGGCGATTACATCTACCAGTTCCTGCCAGACGTGAAAACCATTATTTGGAAGTCGGTAAGGATAAAAAACAGAATTAATAGACAAAAATGATCTATTTAATGAAATATATATATATATATATATATATATATATATAAAATGTGTTCATTTCATTTATTATTATTATTATTATTATTATTATTATTATTATTATTGGTCACTAAGAGTTTTTACACAGACCACCAACAAAGACGTATTTTTGAGAACAACCTGTGGTGTTTCCTGGAGTCTGAATGATAACAAGTCTCTCAAGATTTCCAGTACTCGCCACCTCTTTCAATACACTTTCCAAACGAATTTGCGTTATCGCAACAGCCGTCTTTGGCAGACACGATTGGTCTTCGCTAAAATTTGGGTGACAATAAGCATACCAAGGTCCAAGCTCTTTTCCATACTAATCAAGTGGAAAGCTGGTTAATGCTGGTGGAAAGCTGGTTAATGCTGACTCCAGTTTTTTTCTATTTTGTGTGTGTGTGTGGGGGGGGGTGTAGGTAATTTACCATTTTTCGGCTCCAGTTCTCTTGATTTCGTTTTTTTTTGTTTCACTTCTGTTGCAGTTTTTATATGTCCGGTTGGCATTTATCGTTCATATGGATTAGTTTCCGCAGTTTGTCTCCTTAAAATTTCAGCCGTTTTCAGCATTAATAGTCCGTTGCATAGTCTTAGTCTGCCCGTTGATTCAATTTCTTTTAGTCTTTTTTTTTCAAGTTTTTACGACTGTTTCTAATGCTCCTGCATTTGTTAGTATTATCTTCATTTTCTTCAGTTTCAATGTCCTTTGGCAAATTTCGCATATTTTTTCCCTGTCTCTTTGATCTCCATTGTGGTCTAGTGGCGCGGCAAAATCTACAAGTTGTCCTTCATTCTCTTTAATTATTATGGAGCCTGGCCTTATGGGTTGGAGTAATTTATCTGTTTCTATCTCCATGACATAAAGAATTTTGTAGTTTTCTTTTTCATGTATTATCTCAGGTTTGTGTTTGAATCCTTTGTCCGCATGTTCGAGATGTATTCGTCTGCAGAGCTCCCAGTGCACCGTATGTAACGTGCTTGTCCTGATATTTCTTTAGGCTAGTTTTTTACGTACACTTATTATGTAATTTAATTTAGCCTTTTTGCCCACAGAATCTACATTTACTGTTTTCTTGTGTTTTATTCATTTTAGCTTTAATGTGTTCGCGTTCTTAGGTGCAGCTGTCAATAAGAATTCTGTTTCTCTGTTGATGCGTCTGTTTCATAGCCACATCCTGGTGTTTTCATGATTCTCTTCTTTTGTTATTCTGATGACTAGTCCACGTACTCTTTATCTTTCCACTTTTCTTTTCTTGTCTTGTTTCCGGTTTCATCATTTCCTGATTTGTTCTTCTTGATGGTGTCTCTCGCTGCGGTGATCATTCATTTTGTGTTCGGATTTATGTACATTTTAAAGTTGTTTGTGCTTTATACAAAATCTTCTGCGTTTATCAATCCATTTCCTCTTTCACTCCGTTTTACATAGTCAGTTACTATCATCTTTTGAGTTCAATGCATTATGCATTATCATTAGTCTCCTCGTCCTCTGATCAAGTTGTCGAAGTTATTCTTTAGTCTATTCTATAAACGGTTCTGAATATCTTATTTGTGGTACTGCTCACTATTTATACTATATCGTTTTAGTTCTAATAATTTCCTCGTTCTTCTCAGTATTCTTTTCCAATTTACTTTTTCTATTTTTGTAAATTTAATCGTGTCTGATTCAAGCACCCCTTAATATTTGTAAGATTAATTTTCACCGAGCGCTGCCATGCAATTCGCTGAGAAATAAGGAATTAACAAGCATTCAGTGTGTTAGATGTTGAATTCCCCACTTTAGAAGAGATTGTACAGGGATACCTAAAACCAGGGTAAGCTGTCACAATTGTAGAAAATTGTGCTGCATTGCAAGATATTGTCCCCAGAGTTATGGAGACGGACAAGGAGAGCTTCTGGATAAGTAGGTATCCCGGCAAAAGAATAAAGGTATAGTACTGACCTCTTTCGACGATAGAATTTGCGGTTAATAATACCATAATGATAGCACTTGTCGATATTGGGTGCTCTACCTATTAATCAAGTCGAGGTTCAAGAGTATATGCGGTAGAAGTGGCACTATAATGGGAGGAATATAAAATGTAAAGGAGTACGGCAAGTGGAGATCCAAATACGTGGGGTTTGAATAAAAGTGGAAACGATATTAATTAATCACATCATTGCCGAGGTTGACATGATAATTGGAATGAATGTAATCAATATGATGGGAGATGTAACTATAAAGAATGCTGAGGTTAAAGTTCGGAGATGTACACTGTGCTGTAGCTGCCCATCAGTTGAATCTTTGCAAAATTGTAGATAAAGATTTTGAAGAAAATTTTAAAAAACATTAAGATGGAAATGGAAGGAAGAGCTTCCAGTGTTACGGAATAGACTAAAATATTATAAGAATTTCCTGTAAATTGAGAAATATCAGAGTTTGAGAAAGAGAGGAAAAGATATATAGAAGACTGTAGTCTTTTACCATGGAAGGAAGAAAGAAAAGGTGTGTTACCATTAATGATAGTGTCTTAGGTCACAATAGAGGAAAGTTAGGCTAATTTATTGAAGAATTTTGTGGCATGTTATATAGAGAGCAATATAATATATGTGTGTAATAAAAAGACGGGAAAATGGAGACAGTTTGTGGGAAGAACTACGATTGTAAACCTTTAGTCTTCCTACTTGCAGCAACACGTAACGAAAAAAACTATGGCAGTATTAGCTGGTCTGCTATAAAAGAAAAACTTATTGTTTGAAACAGCTAGGATTAGGACAATGTTGCGTCAAATATGGCAACCATTTTAAAAATGTATGGAAATGATGAAGCAAATCAAGTGTGCCACCAATTAATACATCGACACTATAATGGTGGATGTAACAAAGATATCAATACAGGAAGTTGTAGAACATTTGAAAGGATTCGGGCTGATACAAAATCGCCAGAATCTCTGGATGGATGAGCAACACGTGGCTTATGATAAGGAGGATGAGAGAGCTGATATTCAGAATCGACAACGAGATCCCTAATATAAAAAGGATAAATTAGTAGATGGCAGTTAATTTCTATATGTGGCAAATTACTTAGACACTGTATAGTTGATGGACAGCTGCGAGTAGCATGTAGTTATGTTAAAAAAGAACGACTGGAATAGACTGGGAGAACAGAGTTGATGCCAAATTATCGAAGTTATACAGCAGATTCTAGCTGATGTAGAAAAAGAGGACCTTATTACCTGAAACTGAAATAAGATGTGATGCCAGAAGTATTGCGACAGGAGATTTTCGGTGACGAAAGATGCACTTAAGAAAAAATAAGGACTATAATCGTATTAAAATGACCGACTATAAACGCTGTTCTGAAAAACTTTAATATAAATAAGGAGTGAGAGAAATCGAAATAAGAACCGATTCGCCATGATACTAAGTTGGCTGACCGCTACAACGAAGGATAATAAGATGATTATGAAAACGTGGTGGAGAAATGAGCTTAGGGATTCTTATAGAGTTAATATCTGAATTTGAACTGCAAATAAACACAGTGTTTGTGCCTTCAGAGAGAAACAAAGCAGATGCGTTTACATGGACATTATGGTTAGTTGAAAAATAAGAGGTCGCAGTATGATGTCTAAGAATTGGTGAACCAGAAGAGTTGCATGGCTTGCACTACATGGGAGTAGAAAACATATTTGGTGCAGAAAGTTGATTTACATATAAAACGGGGAAAAAGTTCAGAATATGCTTAAGAATTCCGTTCGATGCCAATCGATTGATTCCGCCTCAAATATAGGCAATCCTGGCAGAACTGGGACTTCGGAGATTAGCCATTGACAAAACACACTATTCTAGGAGCATGTTTAGCAATTATTGTGGACCTTGTAGACTGACAATATGATAGGAGTTACACGCGGAATCTGGATCTGCAGTTGCAGAATTGGAAAAGACGAGTTCCAATAATGGACATGATAATTGACAATGCCACTGTTTTTGGCTAAAAAATGAAGAAGCTATTACAAGGCAGTCTACATTCCCGGACAAAATGGAATAGTGGAGCGACATCATCCGTCGGTGAAAAGAATAGCCGAGAAAAGAAAATATCACACGAAGAAGCACACTTTTTGTTATAATATGGCTCCCAATGTTGGACAGAGAGAGGACACAGTACTATATAAATCAGTTTTTAATTATGAATGAAAACACTCAGCAGATACATCATCAGAAAGCGTTGAGCAATGGCCATCCAAAATTCAAATAGTAAAAGAGATTAAGATAAAACCACTTAACGCAAGATCTACGGCACAACGGGGGAAAGTAGTGATTATTGGAGTGCAATCCTTCAGTGTGATGGAATGCTACGGCATATTTTAAATTTAAGGCGCGTGGTGCATGAAGATGATGAAGATATAAGTTCCGGGCCAGAAGGCAATGAAAGTGAACAAGTGGCAAGGCATAGACCGTAGAGAGGCCGTACTGTACCAATCTAGGCACATGATTATACAATGTAAAATGATTTGTAGTGCTTCTTACACGAGTCATTAACAGCAATTCCTCATTGATAATAATAACAATGAAATCAATGTGAAAAAACATGACAATATTTCCAGCAGTCCTAACTGTTTTAAAATCTTTTTACGTTTTGAAAAGTCTATTTACCATTATTTTCTTCTATTATAACGACCAGCTGTCATCATGTCTCTTTGATTCTGTGTTTGCTTTCTTATTCCAATGCAATACATCTGAAACCACGGCTATAGACATAGAATATAAATAAAGAGTTGATTAAATTACTCTATGACACATTATTATTAAAATTTTTAGAAAAAATAACAGAACGAAGAAGTAAGAACAGTGATGCAATGTGTACGAAAAATGGACGACTAGCATACGTATTTGTAAATATATGTAGGCATATGTTTGTGACACTGCTGATTTAATATTATTAGATTGGGCTAATATACAGGAGAGCTGTAATATTAAAAGTTAGTATAGTATTTCATTTGCATTGCAGGAATACGAGGTGCTGAAAATATTTATTAAATATAGAACTCAACACAAGATGAGACACGTGACTTGTAGATTTGGGAAGATTGTAGAAGTCGTTAGCTGGACATCAGAGAGAACGGACGACTAAAAAAAATAGGGAGTTGGTCTCTCCATGGCGCAGGGGGCGGCGTCATTTCAGGCAGCAAGGATGTAATCTTTGAAGATGCCGGCCGGATCATGAAAATAAATGTTCATAAATATTCAGGTATGTGTTGTTATGCTATTTGTCTACAACTGTTTCGATACGTCCACGCCAATCGTTTCCTCTGAGAACTGTTGCATAAATGTTAACATATACACACTAGACGATCAACTAACTGATACGAGGTATATACAAACACGCATGTACATGAATATACAGATAAAATATAAACCCCAACTATTCAGCATGTACGTCGTTATAGAACATATTCATACACACAACGTAACATAAGCCTTTTCATACACACAATACAACAATAGTACACATTGCTACCTGGGAAAGGGAGAAGGGATTTATTGTTGATTAGAAAGCTTTCAGGATTTGTGAGAACATTAAAAGGACTGATATATTTTCGTATACAACGTCACTAGTATTCATTGATTGTAATATGAGCATTTATTTATAGTCGGTGTAATAAAAATAGTAATTTCAGAATGCAAAACGTTGGTTCTGCTGAAATTAAAAATTTCAATTATATATTATATATAGTTCTGAAAAATTAGACATTTTCATTATATATATAAAATATATAATGAATCTAAGAAAAACTTTCTGTAAATAATGCTTGGAAAGAACTTCCAGTTGTCTAATCTAGTTTTAATTTTGCATGCGTTATAATGTACATATCTTTTTGGGTTATGACAAAGTACAGTCTACACGAGATGGAATTTCTGATTTACAGATGTTTGAACTGAATTACGTGTAAAATGGAGCCCGTTAAGTGACGCGTTTTTACAAATATTTATTGATTTATCTCCAAAATCTATACTCCTATAAATTATGGGTTTTCGCATAGAAAACCTTTTATTTATATATATATATATATATATATATATATATATATATATATATATATAAAATACACATTTCTTATATATGGGCTGTGGAATTGCATTCATCTGCAAACGATCTAGTTAATTTGCATATTATTTTAACCATTCGTTTTTATTAATTCCCTATGAGGTTTCGGTTTTCTTATTTATTTTTCGGGATGATCATCTTTTATTAACTATAACGTGTAATCAAATTTATGCAGATATTCTACTTGCGTAATATTTGTGTAAAAAGGTTATAATAAACACAAAGCTCTTTATATATATATATATATATTTATGTATGCGTATATATATTTGTTAACAAAAATCCATCAAAACTATTCTGTCAGTTTAAACTCATAAAACTTTATATATAGTCTATGCTAGACTTTATATTTTCATTTTAGCTGGGGGAAATCGGTGCAAAAGAGTAAAATTAAAAAAAAAAATGGAATTTACCAGGTGAATGTCGAACGACGGTATTATGAATATGCATGCACAACGTGATAGTTCATGTTTTGATTTTTAGCTTTGCAGCAAACGTTTCTTTACAGCTCAGGCATTAACGTCAAAGGGAAAAGTTAGTTGTGCGCTAAACGTTTTGTTTGAGATTATTGGTGTTGTGTACGAATAATTTTTTTTAAAAAGCTGTGGTTAAAAGTAAAGAACATTACCTCATGCACGTGCGGATCGTGTTAGGAAAGAAAAAAAAAGAGAAAATAAAAATGGCCGCCTCCTAGTATTTATGGACTGATGATCACGTGATGTGACGAGATGGGGAGGGGTATGCAAATGAGATGTGGTTGGGTCTCTCTATAAAAGAGCCGTCTTCTTTATTTTGGGCGTCAGTGTGGAAAGTGCAGAGAGAAGAAAACAGTTGGATTTGAGTTTGAGACTTTTGATCTGAGGTTGAGTTCAAATTTAACGTCAAGCTATTTCGGCGCAGTGACAAAAATGGGTGACCGAGTAAGATTGAGCAGCGATATCCTGAGGCCATTTACTGGAGAAGGTGACGTGGTTGCGTGGCTTAACAAGCTGAAGTTGGTGGCAAGGCTGCAGAAGATCGAGGATGTAGCCACGTTAATACCAATGTATTTGGAAGGAAGTGCTCTAGCGGTCTATCTAGAAATGGGAGAGACGGATAAGGCCATTGCTGAGAGCATCGAAAACCGGTTAAAGACCGCATTTTCCGAGAGCGCGTTTGAGGCTTACAAAAAACTCAAAAGAGTCACTTGGACTGGGGAGTCTGTGGACGTGTACGTGACAGCGATAAGGCGACTAGCAGGATTGGCTGGATATGGGGGACGTAGCCTTGAGAAGACTGTAAAGCTGGCGCTTGTAACTGGTTTTCCTGATCGCATCTCCATGGAACTGCAACGACTTACTGATATTGAAACCATGGAGATGGAGGAGATGTTAAGGCATGCTAGAGTGTAGCATTATGGGTATTATTGGAAGGAGAGATTGATGCTGATGTTGAAGTGTCTGAAGAAGAAACTCTTCGACAATCGCACCATGAATGAAGACGCCCAGCGTGGATGGCGGACTATGATACAAATTATTGATCTTAGAGATCAAGGGGGCGTGTGGTTAAAAGTAAAGAACCTTATCTCATGCATCGTGCGGCTCGTGTTAGGAAAGAAAAAAAAGAGAAAATAAAAATGGCCGCCCTCTGGTATTTATGGACTGATGATCACGTGATGTGACGAGAGGGGGAGGGGGTATGCAAATGAGATGTGGTTGGGTCTCTCTATAAAAGAGCCGTCTTCTTTATTTTGGACGTCAGTGTGGAAAGTGCAGAGAGAAGAGAACAGTTGGATTTGAGTTTGAGACTTTTGATCTGAGGTTGAGTTAAAACTTAACGCCAAAATCATTTTAAATCATATATATATATATATATATATATATATATATATATATATATATTTCAGAGGAAACATAATTTAATTTAAATACCAAAAAACAAGAAATGGGCAGGTGAAATTCAAATTTCCTTAAGGCCTTATCGTCTGACCCTCTAAGAGGAAACGTCAGAATGATAAATTAAAAACTAAGAAAACGAATGAGGGAAGAGGGGAATTTTGGTTTCAGTTGGAAGAACAGTGAAAAAAAAAATTCTCACTGTTCAGGTGGTTTTAAATCAATGAATATCTCCAACTGATGTTTCAGAATCTTTTGTCTACACAGGCTAGGTCAAAAGATTCTGAAACATCAGTTGGAGATATTCATTGATTTAAAACCACCTGAACAGTGAGAATTTTTTTTTTTTTTTTTTTCACTGTTCTTCCAACTGAAACCAAAATTCCCCTCTTCCCTCATTCGTTTTCTTAGTTTTTAATTTATCATTCTGACGTTTCCTCTTAGAGGGTCAGACGATAAGGCCTTAAGGAAATTTGAATTTCACCTGCCCATTTCTTGTTTTTTTTGGTATTTAAATTAAATTATGTTTCCTCTGAAATTTCTCCTTCCATTTTGTTGTACCAAAAATTTACTTATATATATATATATATATATATATATATATATATATATATATATATATATATTGAGTCGTTTATAATATAATAATAAATACGAAATTTGCTTTAATCAAAATATACTATTTAAGCGCATTATACAACCGGGCAATACCGGGTGGCCTATTAATAGTTAATACATTTAGGCATTATATTCTATAAAAACAACGAAGGTAATGGAACTAATGCCTGCATCCCATATTATGTAATGGGATATGCCGAGTGTACCATCACGAGTGTACCATCACGGTGTCTAATGTCTATTGTCGCACCAACATTGTTGAAAAAAGTTTACATATGCACATTTCATCTACAGTTATTATTGTTTTTATTTAAGAATTGAAGGTCTACGACGCGCTGGATTTGCTATAAAATAGATAAAAACAAATTATTCTGAAAATAAGTTTTATTACAAGGCAGACTATTCTCCATGTATTACAGATGTAAGAGATGTAAAAATATTGAGTAATAATTCATAAAGATTAAATATGGTTTAACAATTCTATTATAACTTTTAAACTTAAATAATAAAACCTTTTGACAATGAACGGCCACAATATTAAAGACAAAACATGTGAACTTCATTATCAACAACAAATGCTGCTTGTCATTATTGTTAGGGAATAGTAAGCATTATTTTTCCAACCTAATTTCTCGTTGAAGTAAAGATTTCACGAATTTGTTGACAGGAAATAGATGCTTTGATTAAAAGATTGAAGATGCAATCTTGATTTGATGCTGCTGCTGATGATGATGATGATGATTGCGACCCATCTTAGTGTAGGGATAAAATGCACATTTTGAATAAACTTTCAGCAATAAAAGTTTCAGTTATGAAGAGTCTTTGCTTCATCGCCGCTCAATATTAATAAGTCCCTTTTGCAATAATTCCGATGCACTCCTCCTTTTATGCGGCTATTGTTTCAGATGTAATGGTCATAGGAAGTTTTGGAATAGCTTGGAGATTGTTTAAGACATAATATTTTAGGCAATCCAATAAATAAAAGTATAAAAAGATTAAGATCCCATGAACCTTAATCCTTTCAGAATCAACATCATACTTGCGAGACGATCACTTAAGTGACTCCATATATTATTTAACTGCAATAAAACAATGACACTTGGATATTCATACATGGAACTTGGCGGACAAGTAAAAATAACGATTATTTCTGAAAATATTGTTGGATTGTTGAATGGATCATGAAGCTTTTAACAATTCCATGGAAAGCATTTTTTCTATTCTCTATGTATTACAATGTAAGAAATGTAAAAATACTTTTTCATTTCTCCATGTATTACAGATGTAAGAGATGTGAAAATATTTTTACTATTCTCCATGTATTACAGATGTATAAGATGTAGGAGATGTAAACAATTTTTTTTCTTTTCTCCCTGTATTAAATATGTAAGAGATGTGTAAATATTTTTTTCTATTTTCCATGTATTAAAGATGTAAGAGATGTAAAAATATTTTTTCTATTCTCGATGTATTACAGATGTAAGAGATGTGAAACTATTTTCCTATTCTCCATGTATTACGTATGTAAGTGATGCAAGAGATGTAAAAATATTTTTCTATTCTCCATGTATTAAAGGTGTAAGAGATGTAAGACGTGTGAAAACATTTTCTCTGTTTTGCATATATTACAGATATAAGAGATGGAAGAGATGTGAAAATATTTTCCTATTCTCCGTATATTACAGATGTAAGAGATGTAAGATATGTGAAGATATGTTTTCGATACTCTATGTATTACAGATGTAAGTGATATAAGAGATGTGAAAATATTTTATAATTCTCCATGTATTACAGATGTAAAAGATGTAACTGATGTGAAAATATTTTCCTATTCTCCATATAGTACAGATGTAAGGGATGTAAGATATGTAAAAAATATTTTTTTCATTTCTCCATGTAATACCGATGTAAGAGATTAGAGATGTGAAAATATTTTTCTATTTTCCATGTATTAAAGATGTAAGACATGTGAAAATAGTTTTTTCTATTCCCCATATATTACAGATATAAGAGATTAGAGATGTGAAAATATTTTCTCTATTCTCCATGTATTAAATATGTAAGAGATGTGAAAATACTTTTCTATTTTCCATGTATTACAGATGTAAGAGATTAAAAAGATGTAAGAGATGTGAAAATATTTATTCTATTCTCCATGTATTAAAGATGTAAGAGGTGTAAGATATGTGAGAATATTTTCTCTATTCTCTACGTATTTATGATGTAAGAGATGTTAGGGGTATGGAAATGTTTTTCTATTCTCCATGTATTACAGATGTATTACAGATGTAAGAGATGTGAAAATATTTCTTTCTATTCTCCATGTATTAAATATGTAAGAGATGTGAAAATATTTTCTATTTTCCATGTATTACAGATGTAAGAGATTAAAAAGATGTAAGAGATGTGAAATATTTATTCTATTCTCCATGTATTAAAGATGTAAGAGGTGTAAGATATGTGAGAATATTTTCTATATTCTCTACGTATTTATGATGTAAGAGATGTTAGGGGTATGGAAATATTTTTCTATTCTCCATGTATTACAGATGTAAGAGATGTGAAAATATTTTTCTATTCTCCATGTATTACAGATGTAAGAGATGTAAGGTATGTGAAAATATTTTTTCTATTCTCCATGTATTACAGATGTAAGAGATGTAAGGTATGTGAAAATATTTTTCTATTCTCCATGTATTACAGATGTAAGAGATGCAAGAGATGTGAAAATATTTTTCTAGTCTCCATGTATTACAGATGTAAGAGATGTAAGAGATGTAAGAGATGTGAAAATATTTTTCTAGTCTCAATGTATTACAGATGTAAGAGATGTAAGAGATTAGAAAATATTTTTCTATTCTCCATGTATTACCGATGTAAGAGATTAGAGATGTAAAAACATTTTTGATATTCTTCATGTACTAAAGATGTAAGACGTGTTAAAATATTGTCCTATTCTCGATGTATTACAGATGTAAATGATGTAAGAGATGTGAAAATATTTTTCTGTTCTCCATGTATTACAGATATAAGACATTAAGAGATGTGAAAATACATGTACGCATACTATTACACACCGTCACAGAGGAAAATATATGAAATATTTCGATATATAGACTATTCCTCGGAATTAATATGTTCAATATCTCGAGGAAACTTCGAGAAAATAAATTCTTTATTTGCCAACGGGCATGTGTTTAGAAGAATAAAGACCAATAAAATCGAGAAAAATACAAATACGTTATTGTCAGTCTTCTTAAGTATAGATTTTGTCTCGAAATGTTTAAAACAGTTCAACTGAAAAAAGTTTCAATCTTTCTAATTCGCAAATAAAACTTTTCATTCCTGATTTGCTCAATATTTTAGTAGAGAAGTTTTTAACATACTAGCTTGAAGGAAATTAAGATTACATTATACATTCAAGTGTGATGTTGAAATGTACACGCAAAACAATGGTAGTGTTTTAAAACGCGTATGGTACCGACGAAAATAGTCAAAGGAACTTTTACTAAACTATGTATTGACTAAAATTTTGCACGTTCAAAACGGGCAGAAGTTATAGCCGTTGATTTAGAATGAGTGCTTTATGCCAATTTGATTGTTGATATGATTAAATTTGTGACCACTTTATATTAAACACTAATCACTATAAATCCCGATTAATCGATAACTATGCATTGAACGAGTATCAAAATACTCATTTCGATGCAACTAACCATAGCAACAGTCTCTTCAATATTTTAGCCAAATCGATCTACACTGGAACGGACAGACAGACAGACAGACAGACATATAGACAAAGAGCAATAGAGTATAGGTTATAAATATAAGATATAAGGCTGCGTGTATATTGACTCCTTATATAGATTTGTCAGCAGTTATGTTGTAGTTAACTCTGAACTGTTTGTTGGTTGGTATTAAGTGTGAGTGGAGTGCAATTGGTGTTGAGCGAACGGCTGACGATAATGACACAAATTATTCGCAGTGTACAGTAGCAGTTGAGAGAACAGATTTTTTGTAGAAACTATCAACTGTCAGGATAACAACATTGCTCGTCTTAGTGTAATGGAGTGAGATCGACTTAAGACGATGCTCTACTGGCTGAATTCTGATGTGACAGTATTTGATTCCACCGCAAGAAGATGTGACACAAGTTGTGATAGTAGGCCAACTCACAAGAAATGATGCAATCTGACTCCTTTAAAACTGCCTGGGAAACCACGTCAGCATTTCTCTGTGAGAACACCTCTGGCAGTTAGAAATCAACAAACTCCTCTCCAAAGCAAAAAGGCAATATTTTGTGTTTTGGCCTTCTTTAACTATTTAGAACGAAATACCACAGCCAGACAGGTAAATGGCTACCGAAGTGATCCACTTTCTATCAGATTGATAATAGAGGACGGATTCACAACAGGTAGTAAGCGTTTGTACTGGACTTAATCTACTTAAAAGCAACATGTCGATGTTTATGCATAACATTCACTCCTTCCATAGCAACCAGATATCCTTGTATAACTGTTCAGGCACCTGCTATTTTATCCGCCAGCATCTTTGACACGGGCTGCTACACTCTTTTCCTTTTTGTGTTGTTTGTCGTGGCGGAAATAGCAAATGGACGTGATTCTTCGATGTGTTAGTTGAGCAATAACTCACTTCCACACTGTAATTTGTCCAGCATAAAGTATGAGTTGCTGCTTTCTTGGAAGCAGTTTACTGGAAGATTATAAGCAAATGTAAAAAAATAATAAAAGTGAAACTAACTAACAACGCAAGAAATCATTTGATGGTATGTTTATTATTGGTATTTACAAAGTTCCCTTCTGTAAGCAAAAGAAGTATTTTTATGTGCTAGAAGTATCATTATTTGTTTATAACTTTTCCGACTTCAGTGGATTCCGATATAAAAGTACCTTCAATACGGGCGTAAAAATTCATATTCATTCAATGAGAATAAAAGACCGGAATTTCTCTTTTCAATCTGACTGATACTTTCTAATTCACTCTACGTAACTGAGTGTTTAACTCGACCCTATACTGACTTATATAAGCTGGTAGAATTACTCGGAATCGTGCGAATCTTCTTGCCGCTGTCATTACGCGTTTTCATAGGTCGCTGACTCGCTGGCTACCTAAGCTCAATTCTCAAGAGTATCTGGCTGCGTCATTCATTCTAGCCTTAGTTTGGTTTCCATTAGAATGGTCACATGAATCGAGTTATTATCGGCAGATATTTCTGACACTCACGTCATATTTAACCCTAACCTCTGCGTCACAGTTTCACATATATTCTTGACGGTTTCCTAGTCTGTAGACAAATCATTATTTATTATCTGTCTTGAATATTTTTCTGTCACGTGTTAAATGATAATTCTTTAATTCGCCCCTAATCATTATAAATGTTTCGTAGGGCTTCCACTAGATTGCCGATGTTTCAGAAATTTGCCTTTCAAGAGATAGGATCGAAAATGGCATTTAGTTTTAGAAAATCGTGTTTTTAATCTTATTTTTGCCATAGTGAGTATTCAGTACACAATTTTGTGTTTAGTCGCGTAGTTTCTCCAAAGACGTTGTGCTCATAATGATTGAAGTGTAACAAATTCTACTTTTAAGCTGTTTGTAACCACGGAAATAAAGCATAATTGGATAAGAGTCGCCATAATAGCAACAGGGAGGGAGAGACAGGAGAGAGAGAGAGAGGAGAGAGAGGAGAAAGAGAGAGAGAGAGAGAGAGAGAAGGGGAGGGCATCACCGAACAAAATGAAGTCGTAACAGCTACGAACGATGGCACGAACAGTAAACAAAGAAAGTTCACTGTTTAGAAAAAAAAATCATCAAAATATAAAGATTACTCTACTTTTTATATAATTGTGAACACTAAATCCACCCGCTATTTTTGTACAAAATTAATTTGAGATAAGTTTTTTTTTCGTCTATTGTGGTATTGTGAATTATGATTCGGTTATATTTTTCACTTAATTTTTTAAAAATTTCTTTGAAGATAAAATTGCAACACTAAAATCGATAATACAAAAATGAATGAACTTCTAAAATATTAATCGGATAGATTTCGTTGGGCTATCATTTTACAAAAACGTATGTGAACTTCACCTCTTCATAGCTAAAAATATTTTTTTTATCTGGAAACATAGTTTCCATATTTTAGGTAAAAAGCATAGCATATATTTTATTAATGTAGCGTATTAATAATTTTATTTGCTAATTTTATTTAAACGTAATTCCGGCTATTTCGTGTCATCGGAGTTAATACTCTTCTTTCAGACAGTGTGTATATATATAATACCCTTCTTTTCAGACAGTGTGTATATATAATACTCTTCTTTTCAGACAGTGTGTATATATAATACCCTTCTTTTCAGACAGTGTGTATATATAATACCCTTCTTTTAAGACAGTGTGTATATATAATATCCTTCTTTTCAGACAGTGTGTATATATAATCACCTTCTTTTCAGACAGTGTGTATATAATACCCTTCTTTTCAGACAGTGTGTATATAATACCTTTATTTTCAGACAGTGTGTATATATAATACCCTTCTTTTCAGACAGTGTGTATATATAATACCCTTCTTTTAAGACAGTGTGTATATATAATATCCTTCTTTTCAGACAGTGTGTATATATAATCACCTTCTTTTCAGACAGTGTGTATATAATACCCTTCTTTTCAGACAGTGTGCATATAATACCCTTCTTTTCAGACAGTGTGTATATATAATCACCTTCTTTTCAGACAGTGTGTATATAATACCCTTCTTTTCAGACAGTGTGTATATATAATCACCTTCTTTTCAGACAGTGTGTATATAATACCCTTCTTTTCAGACAGTGTGTATATATAATCACCTTCTTTTCAGACAGTGTGTATATATAATCACCAACGTATAAGGGGGAGGGAAGCACACAGATTAAACGTATTTTGCATTACTTAAACGTTGAACAAACGTGAATAATACGAGTATTTTTTAATTGATTTGCTTTTAGAATAACGTTGTTTACAACATTTTATTATATAAATAGTTGTGGTGAGACGATTAATTTGAATCGGAATCGGGAATCGGCAAAATCGGTACATTTTGGAGTATCGGAATTGGTATCGGAGTCGAAAAAAATTGTGCCTATTTTTCGATGCCCAAAACGATTCTTTTAATTATCTTTTTTATTTGATTTTGGTTAAGAAAAATCTTTCACTGTTGGTAGTTTGGTTTGGTTTGATTGCTTTATGTTTTACGGCATATCAAGCCTTTTCCGGTTATTTAATGCCGAATCCAAAGATTTTGAAGAAAGATTTTTTAATAGAATATATTTGTTGTTTTCAAGTCGGTTTCTATTTAACCCATAATTGGGACCCTAGCAGGTACTTCCACTCCTTGTCAGAGCGGACCTGGGAGCAATGGTAATTAAAAGGTGGTTCCACGCTCCCCAAAGCCCGCAAGCTGGGACCTCACCACTGGATATAGTTTAAGGTCATATCCAGGACCACTGTTGGTAGTAATAACCAACTAATAAATACTCATTGGTTTAAACTTTCAGTAAAATTAAAATCTATAAATCACTTGTTTACCATTTTGTTTTTACCTTTGAGACAATATATGCACATTAAAATTTGTGTTTTACGGTAATCGGGACAAAATAACCATTCTATAGTCAAATATTTAGAGATTTATAAAGAATCGGAATCGGAATCGATAATTGTATCGGAATCGGGTATTTAGTACAGAATCGGTAATTTTATCGGAATCATGAAACATATTGGAATTATCCCATCACTGATAAATACTAGAAAAATATTTTTCTGAATAGAACAGTTTTACGCAACTGTTATGCCTATTGACACGTTTTCAGTAATACTAGCAGAACCACCAGGTGATGTCCACGGCAAAAAGGGTAACATGTTTCTCTCTCTTTACACACCCTACTATCGTCTTCGTCCAGCCGATTCCTCACATTGCACATGCACTCACCTTTATAGATTTCCAAAGAAATGAGTTAACGGTTAGAGAAATAGCTAAATAACTAATTGAAAATATCAGCGTTACTTTTTGACCTGACTGTAAAATACTCCTTGACGAGATCTGTGCTATTTAAGGACCAAAGCGTTAATATTTAATTTTAGTTTTAGATATTATTTATCCAGGATAACGAAAAGAACACATCCACTTTTTTTAGTTTTAGAGGTTTAGAGTTTTAGCTAATGTTCGCACATATAGACATGCGCACAGACAAATTCCCTTTGTATAATAGATTGACATTTTTCGATTGTTTTATTTTTAATTAAATCAAGATGTAATCTTTTAATTTTACGTTACATAATAAAATTACTGTTTAATCCTGATAAACTTTCGTTTCTTATTAATAAGATAATGAAACAAAGAATATTTTATGGTTATTTTATACACATTTTAATTATTTCATCAGTCTGAGATATGCATAAAATACTGCTTATTTAATTAATGCTGGTTCATAAGCAAACATTGTTACAGTCTCACAACACACTACGTGTATTATGTGATAAGGGATGAACAAAACATCAGATCAATTGTTGACATGTAAAACACGATGAAGGATATCAGGATTCTGCATGCAACATAGGCATTGAATAATTACAAACATCGCGAAAACAATGAGAATAATAAGAAAGTATCATTAAAATAATAATAATAAAAAAGAATTTCAGTAACGGAAAAAAATATTGTTGATTTAAGATTGAGGAAAATTTTTAAATCGAATATGAGTCGAAAAAAAACTATCAGCAAAAATAAGACACAAAACATTTCAAGAATTCAGTGAAGTATTTAAAAGCTTAGGAAATTGAATGATCGATATGAATTTAACCCGTAGCTTACGCTGGCTGTTAATTTTTTAACACCTAGTTTTCTACTACAAACACCTTCAACACGGTGTCTTCAAGGACTGTGAAATTCGTCTTTGCCCTAACTGCATTAATAAATGAAGGAAACCTATGCTTGAAACCCATGTTTGAATGGTTGTATTGTTTTTGATAAAAGTTCTTTTTCAAAGACTCTAGAATTGATTTTATATGATGTGAAAAAATTCACACCCTTCGTAGGAAATGTGTGTAAAAATACCATCGTAGCCCAAAGATTTAAGAAAACTCTAGCAGAAATAACAAATATATTAAATGAAAAAGTAAATGACTGTTCACTATAAAAAAAAGTAAAAATTATCAGTATCAAAAAGAAATAAAGAGAAAGAACATCAAAGGAAAATGAGATTAAATATCTATACGTAGTTTAACTTTATACTAAACTAGCAGGTAGATCGACGTCTCCCGGGATTGAATGATGATCAATGAATGTTTCATACTCCCATATTCTTATTGTCATCGAAATCACAGGAATCATCCAATTCTCAATCAAATCAGTTGACTGATTGTTCTAATTAGAGACACATCACGGCACACCAGGAGGAAGTCATACATGCCTCCACGCAGTAACTTTGTCCACAATACGATATAGTCTACATTGCACTGTATGATAACCTACTGTTGATTTTATAAAATTATTTTATATATAGTGGCTTAAATTCAAATTTACTATGAAAAGGTCAAGTATCATGATTCAATTGTGCTCTAAAAAGAAATCTTCATTCAAATCTTATAAAAAAGTATTTCAGAGTTAAGTCTACTTCGCAGACATTTACAACTTATTAAAACACATTTCAGCTGAACACAATTAAACTTTAAAGTACACATTTTCAGAACTAATATAATGTTTGTATGAAGAAATAAGGTTTTTAGCAATATATATTAATCTAATCATTCTTAGATGGCATAAATATGGTGTAAAACTTGAATAATTGAATTCAATTTACTTATCCTGTTTAGACTTGTTTTTAAAGCTTCTATGTAAATAAAGACGCACGTCTGTTTTAGCCGTCGTGATTGACGGTTTATTAATGAATATTAAGATTTGCGAAATAAATTTTTGTTTACTTTGAGTAAACAAGAACGATTCTTTGTATTCTTCATTTTTTATTCAGTTGTTTGACTTTCTCACCCCATTGTCTATCAATATTCTTTCAAGCAACTTCACATGCTGTCTTGATTTCTTTATATCTTTTATTCTTTGTTTCCACTTGTGTTCTTTGTTTTTGTGACGCCCACTTCTTTTTCAATCCGAATTTTTCCGCGACTCAAAAACTTCCTGCCATTACCACACCATTTGTTTCTGGGATAGTTTCCTGCATTTCACATACTTCATTGCTCTATTTACTTTGTATACGTGAACCCTCAAAGTATTCCTGATTAATTTCTTAACCATGATTTCATCACTTTTCTTTCCTTTCACTTCAGTCTTTCAACAATTTCTTAACTTCCTCATTTTCTTCCAGCATTTCATCATCAGTTTCCCCATCATTGCCAATTACATCTTTCTTTGTTTCCACCCCTAATTCTTGTCGCTTCGTCATATGCTCTGCTTTATCCTCTGTCTTTTTCATCAATCTGCACATCTCCTTCGTTTGCCGTTTTATGCCCAATTGATCCTGAATTTACCTGTCTTTTTTGCCTTCACTGATTCTGATAAGCATCCACTTTTCCGTATCTCTTGCTTGATCACACACGCGCTGTTCTGCTAATTCAAAGATTCTTCGTCTTCTCCATTTTTTTTAAAATATACGTTGTTAGTACCCCTTGAAATGCTTTCAATTTTTAGTATAAGTATTGTTTCTGAAGAAGCACTCTATAATTACCTTATCAATCTCTTTACTCCACTTTATTCTAGCAGTTGCAGAATATCGATCGAGTTCTCGGGCATAGGCCCCTTATTTTGAGTACCAGTCTCATTCACACCTTTGTTCTCAATACTTTTATTTGTAACAATCACCAGTGTTTTATTATTATTTTGTTTTTCAGATACCATCTCTAGATTGTTGGGTTTGAAATTGGATTTCTCTTTTTTCTAGATTGTCGGTTTTACGATCTACCAGTTATTTGCTAGATATCCCCCTCATCTTTGGAAAGCAGATCACACGGCCATAATGATTAAGCTACTCGTGTAGGACTAAATTGTCAGAAGCTGTAAATTTGAGCATACTTTGTAGTTTATAGGATAGAATAAGCTTGTCCCCACTTTCAACGCCGGGAATATGAAACCATTGAACCGTCATTCTTCTTCTTCTTCTTTTTCTTCTTCTTTTTCGTCGTCTTCTTCTTCTTTTTCTTCTTCTTCTTCTTCTCCTTATTATTATTATTATTATTATTATTATTTCATAGTATTGCATGTTTTTACATCAGGTCAATTGACTTTAGACATTTACGCTATACCTTCCGCCCTTTCTAATTGCAAAGGAAATTGTCTCGTTAATGATTGGTTGTTGTTATTGTGCCAAGCGTTCCTCTTACAAGGGGAATCAACTTCGTAACATTTCCAATATCTTACTAATTCCCATTTTCGATCTTTATATTTATTTTTTGTGTTCTTTCTTTTGCCCTTTGGTACCGACCGCGATTTTGTTTTAGTTTGGAAAAAATTACGTCAGGTTTGGCATATTCAAGTATCTTATCAGTGTGCATGCGCATGTCTCCAAACATGTTGGCATTGTTGTTTCCTTCTAATTTATACTCATTCAACTTCTCATAATAGTTTTAATCGTAGAGTTGGCATATATTCAAATGTAAGACGTAAACGACTTTGCTGTGCCTCTATTTTTTATATTGATTTGAACTAGTGGTCAGCTTCATTATGTAAATTTTGTGGGAATTTTATTGAAGATTTACAAAACTATACTTTTTGAAAAGTTTATTGTCTGAAAAATCGCACATGGCGGCCATATTGAAACTTATAAAATGGTGGCCATAAAATGTACGTTTTGTAATATCCGGCCTCTAAATAAGCTGGAACACTGATTTTAACTGCTAAACCCACATTTTCAGTGTCAATGAATCCAATGGCCCATGTTACCATTTCGGCTTTTTGTAACCTCCCATTGAAATACATAATCCAGCATATGAGTAAAAAACTTAACAGCTTAGGCAGTCATTCAAATTCTAAATAAGCGTTTTTTATGATGTATTTTAACTGTAATCTTTGGATGTTTGTGCAAACGTCTTAAAGATTATGACATGTTTGATCATAGTCTATGGATCATCATCATCATCATCATCATCATCATCATCACTTTCGTGCATCACAGCTTGGGAATCTTCATCGTTCTGGAACCGACTGCAGCACTGACACATCTCAGTAGAGGCTGATCCTTAGCAATGCAGGAAGATCTGCCAGAAGAACAGCCAGATTTACATTTGCATTGGCACATCTCAAAGATGGCCTTAAGGGGCTGTGATGATTTCTGTGGTCGTTGGTTTCAGCATGCCATCACATTACTTGAAGTGCCCATTTTGCAGGGGATCCAGCTGTTAAATCTGTGGAGCAATGACTGCTTGTGCCCATTTCCTTGCTTGGAAAGGGAGTCTTAAAATGTGTTGCTTCAGAGCTCAAGTGTTGGAGGGAGCCTTTCACTTTCCGCTCTATTCTTGCAGAACAGATGACATCGATATTCAGGGATTGTCTTGATGTTGATGCTTTTGGATGAGTAAGCTGCACATACGAAAGATTCTGTCACTTCTGCTTCATCCATAAGCATCCGCCGAGCATTGACAACATCTTCATCTGCTTGAGGAAGATCTGCAGCCAGGTTGCCTTGCCTATACGGGAGAACCTCCCTGTGTTGTCAGACCCAGTGAATGCATGGAAGACTGACAATGTCTTTGTTCTTTCTTTACTTGGAGCTCGCCACATTGGTTCAATTTGCACAACACCAGAGGCCAAAGAAATGGGCGTGTTTTTTAGCAATATACTATAGTTTGCTGTGGATAGCACTGAAACGTATTTGGGCAGAAAAATACGAACTGTGCATCAGGGGAGTTTCGCTGTGAAGCCAGCACATCAGTGTGTCTGCTTCCTTGTGGTTAATTCAAAGACCATGTCATTGTTCCTCCTAGTTTATCCAGAAGCAGATGTGATGATTAGCTTGGATAATCCTCTGTTGTACTCTAGAGTTTTGGCAGCAAGATAGTCAGTTAGATCAGCCTTTATCTTATAATGGGGGAAGAACCTGCTCATTGGGATATGTTTTATGCTATTGTAATCTCTTGTGAAAGAAATCCTTCCCCAGAGACCCTTTGTCACGCAAGATCCAATCTTTGGTCAGAGAACCAAAAGTGATCGTCTTATGCAGCAGGACCCCAAATGAGAACGTTCTTTTGGTCTTCAATAGTGGCCGGGTGTTCTTCCACTCACTTCTTGAATTGATTGTGTTGATATGCCGTTCGTTGTGTAGCGCCAGGCGTTCGCTTAAAAGTCAATAATTCAAAGTGTCGCCGCTCAGGCGACCAAAGACAAAAGTGAGCTTCACAAAAAGAAAACAAACTTCAGTTATTGTTTCTTCTACTGTAAGTATATGATTTTTTGTACCACGAAGCAGGTGCTGCCAGAAGTAAAGGTTTTGACATGCTGAAAGAAAAAAATGATAAGATAAATAACATCTTGACATTTGGAATATAGCTGCGTTGTCATCTATTTCCATATACTCTGTAATTACAATTAACATACACAGAGCTTTATAAATAGAAAAAGAATTGCTTGCTAAACGGGTGAAATATGATTAGCATATATATATATATATATATATATATATAGTCTACCGGTGACCCGTTGGGTTAGTATGGTTATATTACCTATGGAATTTCTGTATGAGCATGACACGTGTTACGTAAAGAAAATAGTTATTGTGACATAACAGAAACATTTCTATGAAAGTATATTAACATGTAAAAGGAATCTAGATAGATTCCTATGAGTCGTTCTGTTTATAATTGCTTATATTTGAAAAAAAAAAAGCTTATTACCATTGAATTATAAGTGACTTGCCATACTTATAGGTAGATGTGCACTGAACAGATACCAAAATACTGAAAGTTTAATTCAAATTTTGATATATCTTTTAATTTAAACGCGAAAAAAGCATGTGGGACGCTGAAAACGTACATAGTAAAACAATGTTTTATTGTCACATTGATTATTTATTTGTAACGTAATTAAAATACATATTTTCGGGGTTATTTATTTATGTTTGTAGTGTAGAAGAAAATAATTTATAAATAATAACGTTAATATTTCAGTGCGCAGGTCAGATTCTGCAAAAGTAACGATTTGTGTTAATTTGTTTACGCTGTTATTGGTTTATATTTATGTAGCATGCGAAACCAGCAGTCGTAAACCGGATGCGAGTTATAACACCCGAGTTTTATAATTATATAAATTTACAATTTATAATTATATAAATTTACAACAATTTATAATTATATAAATTTACAACAATTTATGATTATATAAATTTACAATTTATAATTATATAAATTTACAACAATTTATAATTATATAAATTTACAAGTTTTATAATTATATAAATTTACAATTTATAATTATATAAATTTACAACAATTTATAATTATATAAATTTACAAGTTTTATGATTATGTAAATTTACAATTTATTTTTACAATACAAGTTTTTGATAATTCTTTTCAAAGTCTCTCGAAATTTCTAGTGGCGACAAGTAACAGGCAGGGGGAAGCATGGCGAACTCAAAAACTTTTAGCTGGAACTGGCTCAGACTGTAACTGCCCTTTTTTGCTTCTGCATGGGGTTAAATATAGATGGCTTGGGTAGGGAGGTTTCATCCTAGATTTTTCAGGCAGCCAATCATCATCTAAAACGGCACACCTTGGTTCTTTTTGATTGGATAGTACACTACCCTTCCCCCACATCAAAATCAGGTAATTTCCACTGACTTCCCATCGATGTTGTCCCACGCATTCGAAGACTTTATCCTTGCCCACTAATAATAATAATAATAATAATAATAATAATAATAATAATAACAACAACAACAACATGGGCATACAGACAAACCCATCAAAGTAAGAAGACCAGATGTCGTAATGATCAACAAGAAAGAGAAATCCTGTAAAATCGTACACTTTGCTGTCTCAGTATGAAAGGAAAGGATAAACGAAGCAAATACACAGAGCTAGCCAGAGAGTTAAAAGGAAGTTGGATGATGAAGAAAATCAAAATAGTACTGATAATAGTAGGAGCACTAGGAACAATTCCGAAAAACTTTGTAAAAAGAATAGCAGAAATTGGAATCAGAGGAATAGCTACGAAAATAAAACGCCTAACGATAGTGAAAACGGCTGAAATATTAAGAAAACACCTAGAATATGGAGAATAAAACAAGAATACAATATAACGAAGAAGCGTTACAGGGAATGAAGAACTGCATATCTACAAGTTCTACACCTCCATCATGCATCCCCCCCCATTGTTTCATCACCGTTCCCCCCCAATAGAAAAGTGATACCAAAGAGCCGAGAAGGGTTAAGGAGGATGGAAAGACCGAGGAGAGAGCACTGGCCAGACCTCCGTTTGACAAGCGCGAAGAGAACTCGGATCTTGGGGAGGTTTAGTGCCACTCAAATTCCAGTATAAACCAATGGCCACTACCAGCGAGAAATTAATGGTAAGCGGCTGTTGCGATAACACAAATTTATTTGCAAATGCTATCGAAGGAGGTGGAGAGAGCTGGACGTCTGAGGAGACTTGTTGTCACTCAATAATAATAATAATAATAATAATAATAATAATAATAACAACAACAACAACAACAATAATAATAATAATAATAATAATAATATCTCATTTAGAATTTGTGAATCTTGAGGAAATTTCACGTTTGCTTAATTTCACTAATACTGTCTTTTATTTGAAAAAAAAAACTTTCGGTAGTTTCCTGCAGATATCTTTTATAACTAAGAGAACGCTACTAAAAAAAAATAAAGGAAACAGTGAAGCAAATTTCACTGAATTTAATCATTAATAACACGTTATTAGAGAGCAATTAGTTCAAGGTGATCTGTAATGTAAAAGATTGCATGATCGGCATAATTAAATGAAAAATGTGTTACGTGCCTTTGTCAAGGCAATTTGTTATTTCAATCCGGTCAGTTGTTTAAAAGAGAAGAAGGAAGTCATCCAGTTTCAAATGCCTCGACGTTTAAAACCTATTCATCTGTATTTGATTAGCGACCCCATTCACAGTAGACGCATTCACACGGTCTGATTTGAATAAAAGCCACGTCCGAATGAATATATATGAGAATCCCAAATGTAAAATAAATCTTGTAGATATTCAAGTTGGCAATCAGTTATAAACTATTTTCAATACAGATTTAGGAATGTAAATCATTCTAGCAATTTCAGTAGTAACCCAAGCATTCTTTAGAAAAATAGTAATGATTCTTCCTCGAATATGCTCTAAACAATTGTAACATCAGCATATATAATATAAAATTTGCGAACGATTGTAATATATTTTTGTCAGATTGCATAAAATATAATATGTGCGTTATCAGATATTAAAAAAACCCAAATATTTTCTCTCATATATTTTCCGAAAATGACATTTTATATTATGTACTAATTCAGAAATTAATATGCATCGAGGATTTTGTAAACATCTGACGATTAGGTCATTTATGATAGACTTAGAAAACACATATATGCCTGTGCATTTAATAATAAAATTGTCTAAAGGCCTCGATAATGTGAATACGGTTTTTATCTTACATTTAAAAAAGTATTCATAGTTTATTTTAGCTGTATTACTTAAGAATTTTTTTTTCATTTTTCTTCCTTTGAAGATTGTAACGCTGGGTATGTGGCAGCCAACCCAGCAAACGACATTGCCTGATTTTTATTGAAACCAACCAAGCGCTCTTTTTATTATCCTTGTTGTTCCCTTAAGTGGAATTTTCTGGATCTCTTTTGCACTTGGTTCACCAAAAATATTAGTAAGGTAAGGCTTCATGTTTTTCTTAATAAGCCATGTGGCACCTATAATAACTGGTATGATTGATATCTCTCTAAGATTCCAGTTTCTTCTCATATCATACATGATACCTTGATATTTTGGTCTGTTTCTCTTTTTCAGCTCTGTTCAGACCTCCATCATTAGGGACACTCACTTCAACCAAGGTTGCAACTCTCTCTGACTTATTCCATATTACTATGTCTAGGTTCACAGCAGCATTTTCAAGGTAGGTGGCTATAGGGATTACATGGTCGTAATGTATGGTATATAAGTCATTTCCAACTTTTCTGTCAGGTTGATGTTCCCTGAATTTGCTGCTACATTGGATGTTTAAGTTTTTACAGATGGTCCAGTGGAGGTACTTACATACTCCATCATTTCTTGCTGTGTAGTAGCCGTCCCCCAAAAGAACCTTGCAACTTGATACCAAATGACTCACACCAAATGGTACAACTCACTCTGAATGGTACAAAACATGATAATTATATTAACCTATTCTAAATTGCATCGTGTTAAATGCAGGAGTAAATTCTATGGTGGGTTTTGGAGGTATCTCGTGGTCACTAATTTCGAAAATTAGTACCGTCCATACAATACATTTTGAAAAACTGAAATATTACTTTCCCCAACATGCATGTGTAATAGAAACACTTAATCAAAAATTTGCTGATTAACACGAATATGTCGATACACGTATTTCCCGTTAAAATAATGAACACTCCCCTACAAAAAAAACAAAACAATAAAAAATCTCAACGAAATCAATTAATTTGTGACTGTTCAAAAGTTGAAAATATCGGAAATCTCTAAATTATCGAATAAAATGCCAATTTACTTGTTAACACATTTAAAATTAAATGATTGAGTTTTAATCGTTGGTGAAAAAAAAAAGAATTCCTCAACTATTCTTTCAAATAAATTGGAACACTTTGTATCTAAAACTTTCTGGTTTGTAACAAAATATTCATTTTGAGTATTAAAAAGAAAATTAAGCGAAATATAGATAGGGAGGATCTGATTTTTCTTCTGAAATAGTGAGTATTTTTTCATTATGCTAATTTAATTTAAATTTATTTTACTCGTACATGTATCTACACATAGTTCAAAGTTATGATAAAAAATGACTACTTCTATAGAATTTGAACCGAAATTTTATTTTAACCCTTACTGTAAATTAAACATTTAGTTTATGTTAATTTTGAAAAAATCGCTAATCGCAAAGCACTACTTCTAAAGAAGTTAGTTTGAAAAAAAGATTAGGTTCAAATTCTGTAGACCCATCTCCGTCAATTTTATTTTATTTTGATAGAAAATTATATTGTTTAATGCTATATATATATATATATATATATATATATATATATATATATATATATATAATTGTATATTCTCTCACATTCTGAATGTTATATATATATATATAATATATATATATATTATATATATATATATATATATATATATAACATTCAGAATGTGAGAGAATATACAATTATATATATATATATATATACATATGTTTATATATATATATACAATTAGCGTAAAGCAATAATGTACAAAACCGAGTCGTGTATGCAGTGATTTTGTGCACACACACACACACACACACACACACACACATATATATATATATATATACCCGAAAGTGTAAGATAAAAGTGTTACAACATTTTTTTTAAACAATAAAAAAATCATTTGAAAAGGATTTTGTTTGAAAAAAAAAACGGGATAGGTATTCGACGTTATTCAAGAGTCTTTTTGTTATAGTTTACCTTGTTTTCGTTTATCAAATGCTTGAAAGATTTGAACAAAGAAAACAGAAAGTAATTATCGTGAATACGCAACATGCTAAAGTATTAACGTTATCATTTAGAAAGCCATTCATAACACGTGAAAAGCGGACGTTGCTTAACTATTCTGTACGTTCATCGTACATGTAATTTTGACAACATTCTTTGTTTAGTAATAAAAGCAAAAAATATTGTGAAAATATCATGTAACTTGGAAATCGCAATAAAACCATAGCACGAGTCATATTTTGCATTACACGTTAAAATGCACTGAAACAAACAAATTATATATTAGAATCTCTCAAAGGTCTATAATTTACCGGGAGAATTTGTTTGTGGTCTATTTTACGCTTATTGATAATATAATCATGTCGTGTTTCTTGTTTAATCTATGAGGAAATTAAGTAAACATCACGATATTTATAGCTAGCATATATTATGTTCGTGTTATTGATAAGCTAAGCCGTCCAATATTAGTGCAATTTGAGCTGTTTGATTTCACGGTTTCTTTTTTCGAAAAGTAATTACCTGCACATATTGTTGACTGATAGTTTAGTTCCATTCTGCCATTCCATCAAATCATCAATAATAAAGAAGCGTTTGTAAACTTAATCTATGAAATTAACGTATTATGTAGTAAATATTAGTGTGCATAAATAAATAAATAATCTATGTGCAAAGAAGTTAACCTATGGATAAAAGTAAACGACGATTTGGACTACAGAAGAAAAAGTATATGTAAGAAGCCTTTGCTACTCTCTTAGTGTGATTACGTATTTGGTAGATTGCGGCCACTAAGATTACGCCCATTTAGATTAAAAAAATATTAAACAAGGAACAGACTTTAGTAATAATTGTAAGTGGCGAGCGTAAAAATTGTACAGAAGAAGTATTTTCTTATTTTCCTTAATAGTTAGCGCATAGATTATCCGCGCATGCATTATAACATGATGATATAATATATGTCTGATCTGAGAGGTTTTTTGTTGCGAAAATAAACAGTTTGAATCGATCGTGAATAATTTCCATTGCTAAAATCAAGAACGAAAAAGAACTATTGAATATTTTTCATTCATTGTTTTATCAGAAAAAATATTTCGGTTTATGATGCTTATGTATATCGACTTAAAAATAACTGGAATACGATAGTAAAAAAAAACAGCGGTCTAGTGTGAGATTCGAACCGATGATGACAGAACTACTGCAACTGAAATCGGATGCTTTATCCACAGAATCACCGCTAAAACTAAAACACGTTGTCTTGTTAACATACTTAAATCCCCCAAAAGAATGGAAGATAAATAGAAAAACAATTCCTTTTTTACATATATATAATTACAAATATATAAAGAGTTAACTGCTTTCTCTTCTAGGTGAAGAATATGTCAACTACATACTCTTATTTGATGCGAAAAAGGACAACGATTATCATAAGTATGTTGTTCACTCAGTTAAAAAAGAAACGCTAAAATGTCGGAACATTTGTTTATAATTTTATGCTTACGTATTATTTTGAATGAGGTTTTAAAAAACTGCCGGCATCCATAAGAGCATCGCATAGTAACTTCTGATGCCAATTTTTAATTCTTATATGAACCATGTAACTATTATGCCGTGGCATCTATGCACACGTGCAGAGAACTTTGCTTCTTTTTCCTTTTCACTTCTCGTTTTTGTTTATCGCTAAGCATTTAAGTGAATTATTTCTTTTTATTTTAAATCATTTTATTAAATATTGGTGGTATCGACGAAATTTTGCATATAGAGAAAAGGGCGCCACAAAATACAATTGTATAACATTACTTAATTTTTTACTGTTTAAAATAGTTATTATAATTAGGATCTTTAATGATTTTCATTGGATCGATTGTTTTACTACATATAGAGCATGCGAAAGTTTTATTTCTATCATTAATTGAAATAATAGTGAATCGTTAGGAATCTAATATAGGATTGATAAATTAAAAAAAAATCTTTGTATCTAAGTATATATATATATATATATATATATATAATGGCTTCCTTCAGTCTTGACAGACTATGGATACCTACTGTAAGGGTGCCTGTGCGTGAAATTTGTGTGGCAAGAGTTGCGCAATCTCCAACCACGCCTCTCCTGAGTCAACATTGTTGCATACCAGTGGCAACTTGAGGTACAAGACGACTGGAAACAATGCCGAGATGAGCGGAGAGCACATACAGCGCCTAGAATTCCCAATTCTTCAGTGATCTGACGAGAACCGGTGTGTCAACGTGATTATGCCGTATATATATATATATATATATATATATATATATATATATATAATATATATATATAAATGTTTAGAGGTACAAAATTTTTATATATATATATATATATATATATATATATATATATATATATATATATATATATTTATGTACCGACGCTCTATATGATGGTCGCCTAACTGCTCCACGGTTTTCTAAAGAGATTCTTATTGAACTCATTTTAATGTGTGCTAAATCCGTGGAGTTTAGATTTTTTGATATTATGTACTGTCAGGTTGACGGGGTTTCAATGGGGAGTCCGTTGGCCCCAACTTTAGCGGATATTTTAGTCGGGTACCATGAATCCGTTATGTTTAATTCTACAACTAAACCCACTGCATATTTCAGATATGTTGACGACACTTTTGCTATTTTTCCATCGCAAAGTGAAGCGTCGATATTTTTTAATAGGTTGAATTCCTTACATGGGCTCTTAAGTTCACTATGGAAAGTAAGAAGGACAATTCGCTTCCTTTCTTGGATGTTCTTGTCGAACGCTCAAGGGGGGCTTTCTCACTACAATTTATAGAAAGCCGACATTTACTGGCCTATATGTGAACTGGTTGTCTTTTGTACCAAAATCACGTAAGGTCGGCCTAATTAATACTTTGGTACATAGAGCCCTCATGATTTGTTCGCCTAACAGATTAGACGCCGAACTCGATAAGATCAGGGAAATATTCATCAATAATGGTTATACTGTTGACCTTATTGATGACCGTATTTTCAAAAAGGTTGCGGATTTTAAATCCCCTAAAAAGTTTGGACCTTTGAAATGCCCGGTTTATTTGAAATTACCGTGGATTGGGGTGGGGAGTAATAGACTTTCCAAACAGATTCGCAGAAGTATTTACGACTGCTTTAATTCTGTGTCCTTGCGTTTGGTATATACTACGAGACCTGCTTTTCCGTCTTTTCGCAAGGATAGTTTGCCTTACATCCAAAATAGTAATATTGTATATCAATTTAAATGCCAGTGCGATGCTGGTTATGTTGGGCGAACATCTTTGCACCTTTTGACTCGTATAAACCAGCATGTTCCATCGAAGGTCAGACAAGGGAGGATGAGGTCTGGTGGTCTCCCTCCTTCTGCAGGCTTGGACTCTGCTATTGGCCAGCATTTGGTTGGCAACCCGTGCTGTGCCGATAGATATAAAGTAGATTGGTTGAGGTGCTACATACAGCGGACTCCAAAAACCATTTAAAGATTTTGGAGGCCGTCTCTATCGCGGTGCGTCAACCTTCTTTGTGCCGGCAAAAAGAAACATCAAACGCATTGTTTCTCTTTGGGGAACTTTGAATCTTTTCTCCCGCTTTTTTTCCCTCCCTCGTTGTGCCAATATTTTAATCGTTTTTAAACGTTAATAAATTTATTTAGTGTCCCTGTACTTTTGGCACATTTAATAAGTTCCACATTAGAACTTTTTATTTTTCGACACGATATTATTTTGTTCGCTATCGATTTTCTCCTGACGAGATGATAGCCGAAAGAGCTCTCGAGAAACTTCCGCTTATCCTTTAATATATATATATATATATATATATATATATATATATATATATATATATATATATATATATACTAGCAAAAGTACCCGTCGTTAACTGGGTTCAAAAACAGCATACAGAAAATTAACTCTGATTTATGAAAGTATGATAGGTTATGAAAAGGAAGGGTTGTAAAGAGATAGCTTCGAATTTGGGGGTATCAAAACCAAAGCAAAATATTATGAAAGTAAAAATAAAATAGATAAACCCCATAATTTATTATACCATACCTGTTCACACTGAAACACTTATCACAATATTCTGTGGATCTATATTGAAAAACCTTGTTAAACTTTGTGACATATTTCCATTCTATGCAAGTCAAGCGCGAACGAACAGTCCATAAGTTTTTTATACCATATTTCTTCAAATTGAAACATGATTATCAAAGTATACTTACACAGATAGATATGAAAAGTCTTTATTAAAGTTTGTGCCTATTTTCATTCTATGAAGGCCAGACCACGCAATTTTATTATACCATCCCTATTTAAGTTAAAACATACTTATCAAAGTATTTTTTAAATCTATATCAAAAACACTTGTAAACGTTCTTTTTTAATTTTTTAATTTTTTATTTCCATACTTTGTGGACCAGGTGCGAGCGCTGACCCCACAATTATTATGAACCACCGTTCTGGCAGATCAAACATACCCATTCCTGTGTCTCGATACATCTTCTATCATTATATGTAATCAGTTGTTTAAAATAGTCAACCATATAGGAGCCTACTCATGACCAGACACACATACATACAGAGACATTCAGCTCTATATTATATATATATATATATATATATATATATGCGTCTCTCTCTCTCTTTATATATACATGTATATATATATATATATATATATATATATATATATATATATATATATATTGATATATATAGATATAACTATATTAAGCAATGCTAATGGATAAGCACTTCTCACTTACAAAACAGATATCCTCAACCGTTGGAAAGAGTACTATGACCATGTCTTAAACACGTCTTCTGTCATTGACAATGATGTTATATCCCCCATCCGACAGAGTGCAGAAATACCAGAATTGTCATCGTACTTATGAATAAGTATGCGTATCCATCAATCAAATCACATCTGGTAAATAACCATCACTGAATGATCCCATTCCTCCGGACGTGTATAAATACTTTGGTGAAAAAACTTCATGAACTTTTTGTGAAGATAAGGAAAGCAGGCCAGGTTCCACAGTACTACAAAGACGCCTGCAGCAAGCACCTATACAAGAATAAGGAAATCAAGAATGTTTTTGACAACCATCGTGGGATATCTCTGATTTCGATGCTGGAAAGATTATGGCTAGGCTAATTCTAAACAGAATCATCCGGAATCTCGTTGAAGGGGTATATCCTGAGTCCCAGCGCGGTTTTCGGTCGGGTTGCGGCACCACAGATATAATATTTTCACTCTGTCAAGTGGTAGAAAAGGCCCGGGAGAAATCAGGAATTGTATACGGTGTTTGTTGACCTGACGAATGCCATTTGATACTATGAATCTAGGCGCTCTTTGGCAGCTCTTGAGAAAGCTTGGTATCCCCGAAAGCATGCCAACAGTGATTATTTCTTTTCATGAGGAGATGAAGACTAATGTTGCCTCTGATGGCATGATATCCAAAGCCTTCACTTTTACAAATGGGACCAAACAGGGGTGTGTAATGGCACTACCTGTGCCTTTGGAAACCTTCGCCATCACTTGTAGGATGAAAGGAGTATCCGACTGGACACAAAATTCTTGTTTATCGTGCTGTTGTTCTCTCTATCCTTCTTTATGACTCTGACTCACGAACTCCGTACAGACATCATATTCATCAGTAAGACGTATCCAATAAAAGCTGTCTACGCTTGATTTGTAACCTTAGTCTCCGCGACAAGGTTTCAAATGCAGAATTATTCACAAAATGCAAAATATCTGGCATCGAACCATTCCTCATCCAGTCACATTTGTGGTGGACTCGTCACGTCTTGAGGATGCCTGATAACAGAATACCAAAAATTGTAATGTACAGTCAGCTAGTAGATGGAAGAAATTTTGGGCGGCCTTAGCTTACGTACAAGGGCAAGTTGAAAAGTAATATGTCTGCAGTAAACATACGATATGGGAGTCTTGAGAAAGAAACGGGTGATTGTAAGGAATGGAGATCGCGGTGGATTGAACGAATCTGAAAAATTCAATATGATAACCTAAGTAAGTTGAGAGGGAACAGAAAAAGAGAAAACAGAGAAAGAGCAAAACAATTGGCAGCAGCACCGCTATCAGTGGCTTCCAATTCATAATCATTTTCTATATGCGACCTTGTTTGCAGGTCTCTTGCCGGACCAAAGAGTCATCAGAGGCAAAAACATAAATGAATTTAAAAATGTGCGTTGTCGGAATCTCATACGTCGCAGTCTTACTGATAATAATTCTTATCATAAAAGTTAGAAGTATGCAACAAGCTTATTTTTATTGCTCACCAGCGTATGACATGTTCGTCTGGATTTGTGCTCGAGTTTAACACAGGCAAAAATCTGGATATTTTCCCTTCTTTGTTAAACAAATAAAATTAATAACTATGTTGCACAAGTGAATTAAATTAAAATCAGTTCTCATTATAGTTATAACTAGGGCTATGACAACAGAATATTCTTTTCATTGTTGTTGCTCTTGAGTATATATCTGACATAGTTTGATACACTTAACTAATCGAGAACCACATCACTATATAAAAACATGTAAGATGTCAACGGATACTCGAGAGTCAAAACAATGAGAAGAATATGCTGTTGTCCCCGTCCTAGTTATAATATTTTCCAAATTTGTGTCCGTGGCTGGACTATTTTTGTCGAACAATGTTGAAGCCAGAAAAATAATAAAACTAATATTTGCCAATGAAAACAAGAGATTCAATTGTTATTTAGATCAATAATCAATGGATGCGAATAATAGTTCATATTAGTTGGCTTCGCAAAAAAATGCCAAAAGATTATTCACATAATTTTTTAAATAATTTCATCGAATTCAAATCATACAGTTTATCATACATTTATTATAATATTCGACGCATCTGCTACTTTTTAGCTCAGTACAACTGCTACTATTTATTATGCTTTTATGTCATTTGAAAATTATTAACTATATAGCAATAATAATTCCTAGATGTAAGGTTGCATGAGTGTATTTAAAAATGTTTTACTAGCACAATGATCAATATTCATCACATTTTGTTAACATCTGGCGATTAGTTGATTTATAATGGACTTATATAAACATTTACATGCCTGTGCATTAAAAATGGTCACTACATAAGAACATCGTCTAAATGCGTCGATAATATGAACACGATTTTAATCTGAAATTTAAAAAATTATTAGTAGTTTATTTTAGGTTTATTATTCTGAATGGTAAACGTTATGATGATTATATCAATCTATATAAAATTACATCGAGTTAAATGTAAAACTCTATGGTGCGCTTCGGGGATATTTCATGCTCAGTAATTTAGAAATAAGTACCATTCTTGAAATACATTTTGAAAAACTAAAATATTACTTTCTCCAACATGCATATTGTCCGACATTAACATTATTTGTTACAGCGCCAAAAAAGTTTTGTAACAGCTCCTAAAATGTTTTGTGAAATCTCTAAAAATGCTTTGTTACAACAACAAAAATTTTGTGTTACAACTCTCTAAATGTTTTCTTCCAACTCTATAAATATTTTGTTGCAATTCCTAAACTGTTAAACAACTTATTAATCGAAATTATGCAATTGATATTTTTATCAAAAACCATATCGGGTAATGGCGCAGCAATATAAATGTTCATAATACATTTTTGTTTTTGCAGATGAGTGCAGTCTGAGAAACAAGAGCTGTATAGAATTACAATGACAAGATGTCCTAGAAAAGAAGCTAAGAAAATCGAGAATTTTTGTGCATATTGGAAATTCTACAGCAAAGAGTTGTATCTCAGGTTTATGTTTGGGCGTAGGGGAACAATTTCAGTGATTTCCTTGGCCATTTTTAAAGACGCCTAATACTCTTACTAATTCGCCATTGAATCAAAATATTATAAATATTGCAGCATATATTAGGGTTGAGGCACTACTCTTTAAGGTTCAGCTTAAATAGCTTCATAGCGTTGTTAGATGTTTTATAGAGAGCATGAGGTGAATACAGACTTTAAATAAAGTCTTATGTTATCCACACAGTGGTCGAAATGATACTGCCTTTTTGCATCAGAGTTTCTAGTAAAAATCAACTGCTTAGTATTAGTAACACACTATATTGCGTTAAGGAATATATATATATATATATATATATATATATATATATATATATATATATATTCCTTAACGCAATATATATGTATATATATACACACACATATATATATACCAATAGTTATCAAAAATTATCATGGAAATCACCTAATGATGTTATATTTAAGTGTTAATTATTATGTCTACAAGTAAATAGCTTCATAATCCATAGTAATTATTGCTAGCCTGATATAATAATATCATGACGACGATCATCGTCGCTATAATGAAGAATATAAGAATGGAGGCCTGTCAGAGGAGACAATGTCTAGGAAAATTGTATCATTAAAAATACACATACTATCCTATATTGTAGAGGCAGAAAAACATTTATGAGAAGAGTGTTTCATGACAAAAAACATTTATGAGAAGAAAGTTACATGACAAAAAACATTTATGAGAAAAGAGTTTCATGACAAAAAACATTTATGAGAAGAGTGTTTCTTGTCAAAAACATTTATGAGAAGAGTGTTTCATGACAAAAATCATTTATGAGAAGAGTGTTTCTTGACAAAAATCATTTATAAGAAGAGTGTTTCTTGACAAAAAACATTTATGAGAAGAGTGTTTCATGACAAAAATCATTTATGAGAAGAAAGTTTCATGACAAAAAACATTTATGAGAAGAGTGTTTCATGACAAAAATCATTTATGAGAAGAGTGTTTCATGACAAAAATCATTTATGAGAAGAGTGTTTCTTGACAAAAAACATTTATGAGAAGAAAGGTTCATCACAAAAATCATTTATGAGAAGAGAGTTTCATGACAAAAAACATTTATGAGAAGAGTGTTTCATCACAAAAAACATTTATGAGAGGAAATTTTCATGACAAAAATCATTTATGAGAAGATAGTTTCATGACAAAAAACATTTATGAGAAGAGAGTTTCATGACAAAAAACATTTATGAGAAGAGTGTTTCTTGACTAAAAACATTTATGAGAAGAGTGTTTCTTGACAAATAACATTTATGAGAAGAAAGTTTCATGACAAAAACCATTTATGCGAAGAGTGTTTCATGACTAAAAACATTTATGAGAAGAGTGTTTCTTGACAAATAACATTTATGAGAAGAAAGTTTCATGACAAAAAACATTTATGAAAAGAGAGTTTCATGACAAAAAACATTTATGAGAAGAGTGTTTCTTGACAAAAACATTCATGAGAAGTGAGTTTCATGACAAAAAACATTTATGAAAAGAGTGTTTCATGACAAAAAACCATTTATGAGAAGAGTGTTTCATGACAAAAAACATTTATGAGAAGAGTGTTTCATGACAAAAAACATTTATGAGAAGAAAGTTACATGACAAAAAACATTTATGAGAAAAGAGTTTCATGACAAAAAACATTTATGAGAAGAGTGTTTCTTGTCAAAAACATTTATGAGAAGAGTGTTTCATGACAATAATCATTTATGAGAAGAGTGTTTCTTGACAAAAATCATTTATAAGAAGAGTGTTTCTTGACAAAAAACATTTATGAGAAGAGTGTTTCATGACAAAAATCATTTATGAGAAGAAAGTTTCATGACAAAAAACATTTATGAGAAGAGTGTTTCATGACAAAAATCATTTATGAGAAGAGTGTTTCATGACAAAAATCATTTATGAGAAGAGTGTTTCTTGACAAAAAACATTTATGAGAAGAAAGGTTCATCACAAAAATCATTTATGAGAAGAGAGTTTCATGACAAAAAACATTTATGAGAAGAGTGTTTCATCACAAAAAACATTTATGAGAAGAAATTTTCATGACAAAAATCATTTATGAGAAGATAGTTTCATGACAAAAAACATTTATGAGAAGAGAGTTTCATGACAAAAAACATTTATGAGAAGAGTGTTTCTTGACTAAAAACATTTATGAAAAGAGTGTTTCATGACAAAAAACCATTTATGAGAAGAGTGTTTCATGACAAAAAACATTTATGAGAAGAGTGTTTCATGACAAAAAACATTTATGAGATGTGAGTTTCATGACAAAAACATTCATGAGAAGTGAGTTTCATGACAAAAAACATTTATGAAAAGAGTGTTTCATGACAAAAAACCATTTATGAGAAGAGTGTTTCATGACAAAAAACATTTATGAGAAGAGTGTTTCATGACAAAAAACATTTATGAGATGTGAGTTTCATGACAAAAACATTCATGAGAAGTGAGTTTCATGACAAAAACATTCATGAGAAGTGAGTTTCATGACAAAAACATTTATGAGAAGTGAGTTTAATGACAAAAACATTTATGAGAAGTGAGTTTCATGACAAAAAAACATTTATGAGAAGAGAGTTTCATGACAAAAACATTCATGAGAAGTGAGTTTCATGACAAAAACATTTATGAGAAGTGAGTTTCATGACAAAAACATTTATGAGATGTGAGTTTCATGACAAAAACATTTATGAGAAGTGAGTTTCATGACAAAAACATTCATGAGAAGTGAGTTTCATGACAAAAACATTTATGAAAAGAGAGTTTCATGACAAAAACATTTATGAGAAGAGTGTTTCATGACAAAAAACATTTATGAGAAGTGAGTTTCATGACAAAAACATTTATGAGAAGTGAGTTTCATGACAAAAAACATTTATGAGAAGAGAGTTTCATGACAAAAACATTCATGAGAAGTGAGTTTCATGACAAAAACATTTATGAGAAGTGAGTTTCATGACAAAAACATTTATGAGATGTGAGTTTCATGACAAAAACATTTATGAGAAGTGAGTTTCATGACAAAAACATTCATGAGAAGTGAGTTTCATGACAAAAACATTTATGAGAAGTGAGTTTCATGACAAAAACATTTATGAGAAGAGTGTTTCATGACAAAAAACATTTATGAGAAGTGAGTTTCATGACAAAAACATTTATGAGAAGTGAGTTTCATGACAAAAAACATTTATGAGAAGTGAGTTTCATGACAAAAACATTCATGAGAAGTGAGTTTCATGACAAAAACATTTATGAGAAGTGAGTTTCATGACAAAAACATTTATGAGAAGTGAGTTTCATGACAAAAACATTTATGAGAAGTGAGTTTCATGACAAAAATCATTTATGAGAAGAGAGTTTCATGAAAAAGAACAGAAAAGAGTTTCATGAGAAAAGACTGCTGTCTTCTAAACACATGCATAGGTAATTACTTGCAAGAATGGTATTATGATAGCAGAAAGTATATTGTACTAAACTGCAAAGGAATGAGCGATAGGTTTTCATATGCACTATGAACGCAAACACTATAGTGGGAGAATATTACTTAAACGGTTTGCCAGTAAAATGCCGTGAATATTGATCTTGATGGTTGAAGCTAGTCAGTCTTTGATCATTTAAGAGGATGGCTAAAAAGAATTTGTTAATGTGGAGTTTCAAAATTACTATTATTGTAAGTTACACAATACATTGAGTTGTAGTCAACTACAGAACTCATTCGCTGTGTTAGGTTTCACATACGAACGGTTTTGAAAGGGTCGTCCATCATAGAAATTCTGTTCAGTTATTTGTATACATGTCTAGGAGGATGATATTACGGTGAAGGAACATATACTAATCCGTACCGAAAAAAAGAGTATTGTCGTATGACAACAAAACAAATATATATATATATATATATATATATATATATATATATATATATATATATATATGATGAGAATAATGGAAATAGTATTTCGATGAAATAGAAAAATATAAGAACAAACGAAGTCATGTGTTTATGAAAGTTCGTTTCGATATAAAGAAGAAACGTTGCTTTACACGTAACTCAGTTTGTTCCTCTCTCTCTCTCTCTCTCTCTCTCTCTCTATATATATATATATATATATATATATAAATATACATATATATATGTGTGTATATATATAATATATAAAGACAGAATCAATGATTTTGCTCGCTATCTCTCTCAATCTCTCCTATTCTCCAGCTATGAATTAATTAGTCTTTATATTTCCTTTATCTTTTTCTTATAATAGGTTTTATGCTTAGTCTTGTTGTTTTTTATTGCTATTAAACTTTTAGGCAAAATCTACAAAATAATAGCTATTTCCTTTGCGTTAAGGAAGAGAGAGTTATCACACGTGAGAAACAGATCCGACTTAACAGTATGAATCGCACCCCATTAAACATTAAGTATCATGTATCTAGAGATTTCTACCTTACTATTTTGGCATGTATGTTGTTAAAGAATTTTGATCAAGATTATACTTTGTCATTATGTTCAGGAATTTTTATGATGAGAATTGGTTATTTGTAATATTTGGACACCTCTTCTCATCTTTGGTGTTATTTTTACAACGTTTCGATCGATGTAATTTCTGACCTTCGTCAGATGTATCTTGTTGAATTCAGGAATCTTTTATTCAAACCAGGGAATATGACGGAATTGGAAACGAACGAGGTCACGTGGCGTAGTTGATAAAGTACTTGATAAAATTCAGAATGGATTGAAAGTTCAATCCTCATTGCGGGTGACATTCAAAATACACATGCTTATTGGTTAGTGCAGAGCTGAGAGAACGAGAACAAGATATCCCATTGAATAAATAAACGTTCGGTTCGAAATTCACTATAGATTCCCGAGTTCGGCAGAAAGATTTCCGAGTTCGACAGAAAGTTGTCCGAGTTCGCCAAGATACACTCGAAGAAGGTCACAGGTTATATCGACCGAAACCCTGTGAAAAGAACTAAGCAGTAGTCCGAATAATCCAAAGAATACAGTTTAACACTTTGTTCTCTGCTCATTTTAGAGTTTGTATTATCCCGATAACGCATACCATTAGAGCGTAACATGAACAGATAGAGCGAAAAAAGAAAGTGAATGTGTGACGGGAGCAGAAACAATACGCACTATAAAGTATATGAATTCAGTGAAGGTCAAACAACGTATAATCACTGTGTGTGATTATGATACGCAAGCATTTTGTAAGGAGTGAGTCATCTAGGAAATTACTTTCATTACAAGCATTACATTAAATTAACGGATATTATAAATCATTGAAAACGTTTATCTGTCAAATAATTTCATTAAAATACAGGAAGTTAACATTGTCTTATTTTTGTCTCTACAATTATATAAATGCCACTTTTACTGTGTGTGTGGGTTCGTTCCTTATAGACTTCAAAACGGCTGAACAGATTTTCTTTTACATTTACAGAACTTTAATGCAATGTCTGGAAGTGGTTTAGTTAAGTTTTGTCTCAGACCCGATAATAACCGTTATTTATCTGTCATCGATAAAGCCATTTTCCATGTCGTCGCTTAGCAACAATGATAAAACAACGGGCCGTGAAAATTCTATTGTCGGTAAGTTGATATAGCGTTTTTTTTTTTGCATGATGTGGTCTGTAGGTTCACACCCCGCGCATAAATTTCTTGTTTTCATTAACTGCAAAAAAATTTATAGGACTTGAAAATTTCAGTGTTTGTTTGTTTTGTTTTTTTGCTTAACGTGCTGTGTAGGTTACAAACCACGCCCGTAAATTTCTTAATGTTTTACTTTTTGTTAACTGGAAAGAAATTTATATAAAATAATTTTATATAAAAAACAGTAGGTTCTCTATAGTGCAATGTAGAATAACATATTTTGGACTAAGTTACTGCATGGAGGCATGTGAACCTTCCCCCCGGGTGAGTTCACGGATTTCGATGACAATTAAAATATAGGCGTGTGAAATATTCGTTGATCATGATTCAATCCCGGGTAACGTTAGGTCTCCCTGCTAGTTTTAAATAAGTCCCTTAGCTATTTAAATTTAAACTTTAAGTTAAACTATATACGCTTTTCTCGAGACAGCTAGACATAGAACTCAAGTAGAGTATAAAGTTAAGTTTCAATTAAGAATAACCATTTTATACGAATTGTAATTTACTTATATTTATCGTAAAATGAAGGCAGCTGGAAATTTTGGAAGAAATATAATTAGTATTCTTGTCATATATCTAGCTTATTAGTTCCGTAAATTACATATGATATTTATATAATCTATCGTTTTGGAGCCTATACTCGTTTATAATCAATATATTATTTTCATGTTCACTAGGTGTTCTCATCTAAGTATCGTTCACTGGCAACAACGGGTAGATTATGCTAAAGTCTTGGTGACGAGTAATTCGATATTTTCAGTATTCTTATTTTCTTTCAAATGCGCGTTGTAAAACATTTTCCGTTATCGCAATAGCCGTTTAGCAGTGATATCGTGTTGATAACAGCTGTTAGCCTTACCACAAATGTAATTCCAATAATCTCTGTTCCATTTCAATTGAAGTCTGAAAGTTGCATTTCCTCCTAGAATTTTCCATTTTTCTTGACCTTTCGTAACAGTTGTGGTATGAACCTCGAGGGTGGAAGATTATAGAATTTCTATCAGTTTACTTTTTTCTTTGGGTTCTTGGTAATATCTTACTTTCTACGCTTATATTTTCATGTAAATATACTTGACGTTGGTCGATATTACATTATTATTTTCCACCTAAGCAGGTTCTAGATACTTCGATAATTTTCATTAATGTCATGCATTGTAATATGTCTAAACTATCTTTATTTCTAATTACTCTAAGTTTTTTTTTCCATTTTTTTCATAAATATCCTTTCTGCACTTCTAATTACCACAAGAATTTTCCTTATGTTCCAGAATAATACCTTTCTGATAAATGTCCATATATGTAATTAGATTTTTTGCTTTTTCAGTTTTCACCCGTGGAATTCTGGGACTGCTAAATCTATTTTTCTTCGTGGTGTTGTTATTATCACGTCGATGAGTTTATTTGTTTGAGGCAATTTCATTTTATAAGTTAAAACTATAGACATTTACATACTTGCTAATAGATTGCTTCACAATGAAATCATATATGTTTCAGTATTGTTTTGTGGTGATTTTTTCGACAATAATCTGCCTGTCTATTTTATGCCTAATGTAATTATCTCGCCTGTCCTATATTAAACAATCTTTTTCTCTTTTTTCTGTTTACTTAGAATTTTTCAATATAAGATTTCAAATAAAGTGTGTGGGGCATGCTCACTAGTTTGCTTCTTTTCTAGTTCAGACAACTGAGATTTTCTTTTGACAAGTGTATGAAAGGTTAAGCTTATATTATTAAAGGTAATTATTTATTTGATGTAATTGCGCTTTTTCTACGTAAATATTGTCTAAAAACATCACCCCTTTTCATGTCCGCAATATCATATCATAAAAAACTTAGACACCTCAAAGGCGTGTGGGCCTGATCCCATCCTTGTATTACTAATTAGGAAATTTTCAGCCGAGTTACCTCCCATAGTTCTCAAGCTCTACAATTAATGCCTTGCTGAATCGTGCTTCCCTAATAGCTAGAAGATGGTCTCTGTGGTACCAGTGTATAAGAATCCTGGTGAAAGAACAGAACCTCTCATTATCGCCCCGTTAGTCTCCTCCCACTCTTCGCTAACATCTTTGAGACCTTAATTAATCAAGCACTAGTTCACCACCTCGCCAAAGCAAATCTTCTCGCTGACAAACAGTATGGATTCAGGCAATGTCGTTCTACTGCAGATATTTTTACAGTCATCTCTGAACGCATTTACCATGTACTGGATAAGGCGGGCGAAGCCAGGGCTGTAGCTCTTGATATATCCAAGGCCTTTGAAAAGTCTGTCATAAAGGGCTGCTAATGAAAATTAAATCGTACAGTATAACTGGAGTATACTAAATATAATTAGATCCTTTTTAGACAATAGAAGAATACAGGTTGTCATTGATAGAGGAGATCCAAGCAGCAGAACATTAATGCGGAAGTGAAGTGCCTCAAAGGTCACTCCTTGAACCATTATTATTCCTTATATACATAAACGACCTCTCTGATAATATTGTGTCCGAGATGAGTATATTTGCTGATGATTCAACGCTCTATAATATGTATAAAGGATAAACAGATATACATAAATCTAAGGCAATGGCAGAATTGTTAGAAAATTACCTCCAGACTATAGTGGAATTGGGCTGCAAATGGATGGTAACATTTAATGCTAGAAAAAGTAAGCAGCTCTCCTTTAACAATTACAAGACGCCTCTTCAACCCCCCATATCCATGACAAATAGCACCCTACCTGAGAATTCTACCTTTAAACTCCTCGGCCTAACATTTGCGAGCAATATAAACTGGAACAAATACAGAGAGGACATTGCAAAGGCTGCTGCAAAGAAGGTGGGTTCCCTCTATCGAGCTAGAAGACTACTCACGCCTGAGAGTATACTGTACCTTTACAAGGCCACCATTCGCCTATGCATGGAGTATTGTTGTCACATCTGGGCGGGTGAATCTACCACTAGTCGCCTCCTCTTAGATAAATTTAAAAAAGAGTTGTCGATCTAATCGGTTCCACTTTATCAACTAAGCTCCAGCCCCTGTCTCATCGCCGCAATGTGGCATCACTGTGCCTGTTTTACAAATATTTTAATGGAATGTATTCTGATGAACTCGTTTAACTTGTACCCCCTCGACATACATACCCCCGACAAACCCACTTAGCAATAAGATCTCAGCTTCATTGTTGTTTTCCCTAAATGCCAGAAAGCTTTCTATTCTAATAGTTTCTTCCCTTGAACAGCTAGACTTTGGAATTCCCTTCCTGCTTCCTGCTTCCCTGGCTGTACTGATATGCAGAAGTTTAAATGTAACATAAACAAATATCTTGTTAATCTTTCCTAGACATGGCCCCAAATAGTAGCCGCTTACGTCCAAGTTGCGATATGTTTTGTAAGCGTTGAATATTAGTAAAAAAAACAAACAAAAAAAAAACGAAAAACATATTTTTATCTCTATTGTCGCGATAGTGTAAACATACATGATGCCTAAAACGGTAAACTACTGAAACGGTAAAGTAGTGATAGATAAAAGTAGTATCTTTAGCAAATGGCGCGCAATATCTTTCTCAAAACAGTTCGTCTACCACAGGTCTTTACCTGTTACCAAGCTCTCGCCTGTAGCACTTTGAAACTGGGTATTCAACAGCGCCTTCTCCGGACAACGACTTCAGCAGGCTGACTAAATTGGTTGAGAGTATTAGGTCGGGTCTATAAACTTTCGGCGAGTCTTGAAATGGGTCGCACTAGCATGAACATTGACTTGATTGAGAAGCAAGCAAAAGTGTCGATTCAGTTATCCCACGGCCCCAGGTGATGGCAGCAAGGTTCGTTGAACTCTCTACAACAAGGACATCAAGTAGTCATAGTCATACCTTTCAGTGTGGCAGTCTCCTGTTGTAATGGTTCTCCGTACCATTGAATCAAGGCTTCCCAAACGAGTACATGGCAAAGCAACAGTTGGACGTAAACATTGGCTGTTGTAGTCACAATTCTGTATGTGACTGATCCATGTGGAAGTAGTAGTTCTTTTTTTCTGTATGCAAGGTAGAGTTTAACAGAACTCATGGATGACTAGGACAGCACTACGACATAAAGGAGGTGATTAGAAAAAGTGTCCCAAACAAATGCGTTCTGTTTCTAATCTTGTCAGCTTACCGCAGTTGAGGTACTCATATTCATCGCTGTCAATAAATACAGAAATAAAAACAATACTCAATCTAATCTTAAGAGAATGGATAGAGGTAAAATGTAAAGAATAGAAATAGGAACAGCATTTGTTGCAAGTTCTTGCTACGGAATAGATATTTGCATTCAGCAAAATAGGACACACCGATTAAGTTCGCTGAAAAAGATTGGTTGGTTGGTTGTTTTACGGCATATCAACCCTTTTCAGGTTATTTAATGCCGAATCCAATTATTTTGAAGAAAATTCTTTGAATAGAATATATTTTTTTTTTTTTTTAAGTCGGTTTCTATTTAACCCATAGTTCGGATCCTAACAGGTAATACCACTCCGTGTCAGAGCGGACCTGGGAGTAATGGCAATTAAAGGGTGGCTCCACACTCTCCCGCTAGCTGGAGCCTCACCATCGAATATAGTTTAGGGTCATATCCAGGACCACGCTGAGATAGGAAAGAAGTGGATACACCGTTTTCTGGAAACGAAATTCCAGAATGCAGATAAAAAATAGGCCTTAGTGTTTCCCATTAGAACCACTTCGCTAAACAAATATGCCTGTCATTCCAGTTGGAATCAATGAACACGTTATAAAGTTGCGCATTTCTCTGAGCAAAGAAATCTTAATATTATCAGTTTTTATGCTCTCATCCTTACTAGTCTTGATGCGACAAAATACCAATTCTGTTAACAGTTTAGTGAGGTTATCAGATCAACGTATCATAATGATAAACTTATAAGCCTTGTGGATTTCAATGCAATAGTAGAAAATGACTACAACTCTGGAAAGGACTTCTAAAAAGGCTAGGAGTAGACAAAGTTTATAACTGCTGTTCCTCGGCAAATATGCAGATCACAGTCTCTGTATTAGTAATATTTACTTCGAAATAGCCGAGAAATATAAAACTATAGCACGGTGCAAACACTTGCACATGATAGATTTCGTCAGTGTACATCAACACGACATCAGTGAACTACACGTGTCATGGGAAAGGCTGAATGCTGGGAAAACCACAAGCTTGTCATGATCGTAATGATGCTAATTAGGGACGATCTTTCACTTAAAACCCTTAGGTTGGTATGGCAACGTTGAGTATTGGTATAATGAATATTTATGCAAAAACTTTATGCTTTTACTTCACCGTTATTTGTGGAAATGACATCTAAAATCGTCTGCATAAATGAAATGAAAAACATTGCTTTTATCAAATATTTAATATATAAATAAGTTAAACATTTTGATTTCTTTATTTAAACAAAATATTGTCATTTTGTTTTATTAAAATGAAATGAATGAGATCAAAACAACAAAAACATAATTAGAATTTAAATTGAATGTCACACCTTCCCATTCATCACAATAGACAGCTTCGACATTTTGCTTTCCACATCGTTAATTAAGCTGAAACATTGAAAACATTTTTAAAATATTAAAAGCAAAAAAGGTAATTATTTTTATATTTTATATCATAAATGAAACAACAATCAAAACTGATATGTAAAAAACTCCCGGTCTAAAATTAGGGAATCATCTGATTTAGAAACGATGAATTTACTTTGAATTCATCTACAAAAGCATGGAAGATTTGAAAATGACAATCGAGTAAATATGTATGTATTAATTGTCAGATTTGAAAATGTAAATAATTGTGTATTACATTAACATATTGTATAAAATTGTTCGATATAAGATCCCGTAGAAGCAAATGAATTCCTCATTTTATGACACAATACTTTTTCAAGTATATGCCTGTGTCTTGATTTAAACGCATACACTGATTGGAAAGCTTTTGTAACAACAAAAGCTTTCCAATCAGTGTATGCGTTTAAATTTGCTTTTTCAACACATTGAAAATGTGAATTCAAATCTGATGACTTTAGTTGCAATCAGTAACTTTAGAAGTTTATCTGCAGCAAATAATGAAGAATATAAAATGATTCGATGAGTCGACATGACCAATTTAATCAATTTTATATGTATGAATCTTTACTTACGTAATAGACATTTTTTTATTGATTCCTCTTTCACTGCTAGTTCATCTGATTGTACCATAGCATACAACAACTTTGCGGGTAAAACATTTAAAGAATATTGTATCATAATGTTGATAATTGTACCATTTCTAAAATCTTATTTGGAATCCGGTCTCTTTTAAAAGTTAAGCCTTTAACATGAAAAATACGCATGACAAATGTAATAAGACAGTGTTTACATTTCTGGATCAAAATATTTTACGACACCTGAAGTTCAACACCATGCGACACATACGATGCTAAGAAATTTTGCAATTCACGAAAGGTGGTCAACAGTGAATTAATCTCTAGATTCTTTTTGTTACAATTTTTTATGTTTCAACTCTGATCAAAGATTAATAAGGATTTAGTAGACACTAGCAACAATACGTTAGCAATCTGAAAAATCTGCTATCTACAGTCAACACTAAGAGACTTAATCAGATTTCTCAGCAACTAATACAGACTGCTCTTGCTGAGCTGTAAATAATACGAAAAATTAAAGAAAAATTATTTTCAAAACAAACTCAGTAATATCAGCTGAAAAGGACAGACTCATGTTTAAATGTACAATACAGAAACCCCTAATGCATTATAAACCCTTCATAATCTACAAAACATCTGAAAGGACGAGAAGATGCAAGATGACATTTTGATAGTTTCTCTGTATGAAAAAATGATTGCGAAAACTACAGAGGTGTATCACTTCTTTCCATCATCAGGAAAATATTTGTCAGTCATTTTCAATCAAGTATTATTGTCTCTGAAAAAAAAACTTGTTAGAGGCGAAGTGTGGTTTTAGACCACGTAAAACCACTATCGATATTACTTTAGCCAAGTGTTTGTACAAGGTCTTCCTTGATATTTTTAAGGCTTATAACAACGGAGCTTTTAGGACTGTACTTAGGCGTCTTGAATGCCCATCGAAAATGTTTTACATGATTAGGCTTTTCTGTGACGTGGCAAATTCTTAACGGCAGAGAATCTAGGAAGTTTGAGATTCGCAATGGGGAAACCAAGACTGCATACTAGCACCATCACTTTTCAACACTTTTACTTGCATACTGCCCGACGTAGTAAACAACCTGAAGCAACGATTCTATATTCGCTACAATCTGGATTATTCTCTTTTTGACACCACAAGTATGACGTTATCCTAGTCGCAGGTCACCAAAGTGTGACCCTATGATCGTCCAAGTCACTATCTTGGTCAACAGCGACGAGATGTGATTTTTTCGTGCGGCAGTATCCCGTTGATCATGCTGGTTGGTCTTCAATTCGCGGCCGGGTGTTCGTCGGTGATTCTCGAATCAGGGTTGATACGCCGTCGCCTCGGCGGTTTTTCGTATTCTAGAAAAAAAAATTCCATGCACAAAAAGAAAACAACTTAGTTCTTCTAGTCTACTGATTAATTTCCAGAAAAAAATTATACATATAATTATATACAATTTTCTTTACAGTAAAATGTTCAATAATGTGAGGCTCAATGAGTCTATAAAATATTTCTACTTCTCTATTCGATATAACGGTGAGGTTGGCGTGGAAAGAGAGGGGTGTGTGGCGATTCTCTACAAGTTGCTCTGTCTCAAACTCGCAAGCTCAACTGTCTCGCTAACGGCGCAGATGTGACGTGACCGTCCAAGGGAGCTCAACCGCCCCCTGGACGGTCACGTCACATCTGCGCCGTCTTAATGCCTAGACTAAGAGATTTCTAGACTTCATTCAAGACGTTCTCTTTGCTAACGATTGTGCTCTAGTGGCACATGCTGAATCCCATCTTAGACTGATTCTAAACAACTATTTAGAAGCCTTCAAACTGTTTGGCTTACAATCAGTTTAATAAAATTGAGATGCTTTGTCAACTTGCACCAGTAACGAAAGTTCAAGCCTCGACCAATGTCATTAGCAACGAATGTAGAACGCTACCAATATCTTGGAAGCACCATCTCCTTAATCGATTTATTGGACAATCGATGCACAGATCAGCAAAGCTAGCTAAGCTTTAAGAAGAATCTAAAACAATGTGCTCAGGCAGCACAATATACGTTTCATTACAAAACAGTAGTGCACAATGCAGTGGCCCTTCCTTCCCTCTCTATACATGTGAGACTTGGATGATATACCGTAAACACCCACATGTATGATCTACGTTTCGGTCTTAGAATTCGTTAGCAGGACCGCATTACTAATTTTGAGGTCCTTGACCAAGCCGAATGACCTAACATAGGTATGCTCATTAGGGCCCAACTTAGATGGATAGACCATGTTGTTTGCAAGGAAGAATATCGCATACCAAGGCGCTTTTTCTACGGAAATATTCAGAAAACAAAGAAAATATAGTCGTTTAAAAATATACAAGGACACTGTCAAGATATATAGTGGTACAAACTTGCACTATTTTAAGTGGAGGACTGTGCTGGTGATCTATCAAACTGACAATCCAGCGTATATAAAGCTACTGTCACCAGAGATCAGCGCTACAGAGCATCAACAGAAGTGATATAAACTATGAACTTTCGGTACCTCTGCTGTTGTACCTCAGAAAACACAGATCAGTTTCCAAACCGAAACCCTTCTTCAAACACAACGACTACTAACACAACTACATCTCGGTTACGTGATTCTATACCTTCTGAATTTTCACATTTATATCTTTTATCTCAATCAGTGCCCGTTTTCCAATTCCGATTTACATTCCTGTATTCTGGCTAAAGACCCTAGTCATGTAATATTTTCCTGTTCGTTTCGGTCTTTTGCATATAGCTTAAGATCATCCGTATACATGAAGTGGTTTATTCTTTCTTTGTCTCTGTAAACTAGTGTTATTCATAGCATCTTTTGAATATGTTAATAGTAGTGGAGATACAGAGTTTCCTACGAAAATTCCGCTCGGTATTTTTATCCTTGCCATATTTTGCGCTCCAAGACTTAGTTCCAATGGCCTCGCTTTCATTATTTTTTTTACATATGATTGCTACTTTTATCAGATATTTTCTATATCATTTGGCATTTAATTATGTGTTTGGCTGATTATATCGTATGTCTCTTTGTAGTAAATATATATTAGAGATTTTCTGATTTTATTTATATTATTATTATTATTATTAATATATTATTATTATTATTATTATTAGTAATAGTAGTTGTAGTAGTAATAGTAGTACTAGCAGTAGTAGTTTTAGATTTCTTACAAAATAGTGTTACATATCAAGGGCCGCGTTTAAAATGAAAACAATTGAGTAAGATCTTTCACGTCAAAAGTGACCAGAGACGTAATTCGATGGAACCGTGTGATTTCCGTTGTAAGATCTTTAATCATTTTTGTTGGCAAAACTTCAAACAGAAAAGACATGTCTGAATACGGTCTTCAATAGAAGAACGCACGCAGTGTTGCTGGGTGTACAAAACGATATATATGTCTGCGTATCTGTCTGTCTTTCTCTATCTCTTTCTGTATTAGCTCTCCATTTTCTCAAACCCATTGCCAGTGTCTGTGGTGTATATTAATATTCGTTTAATCACGTATGGTGCGTGCTGTAAGTAATGGTATCATCATTCTGTAGTGGTTGCAGTCTCGCTATTAAAATATGTTACATCTTTGCAGCACACTCCACCTTTTTCGAGAAATGTTGCACATTACTTTACCTTATTGTAACAGCCGTTTTCCATTGGCTTCTCAATAGCACCTACTTCTTGTTTACATTGAATTTTAGTACTATCAACATCCCAAATCCAGTAATTCCCTATGATAGTCTTGAGTGTGCTTTTCCTTTGTTTATCCTTGTTGTTCTCCACGATTATTTTCTATGGTGCCAAAACAAATATCATTTTTAAAAGAATAATGAATGTCAGAAAAGTGTATTTCTGGTAGTGTCAGTTTCTAATTTTGACCTGAATTCTTTCCAGTGGATCAAACATAATCATCGTGTTAGTGACAAACGATAAAACTAGTGCATATGAGAACTGGAATAGCTGGACAGAAACATCAGATATGAAATTAATCTTAATCAAGTTGTGTGTATATATATATGTTGATATTGATAAGATGTACTAAAACATATATTAATAATGTAATTAAACCAGGATCTCCATCTTCCAATATATACCCATGTAAGTTGATTTCGTTTTAATATATGTCTCGCACCTTTCAATTTCTCTCTCTATATTTTTATACTTATCTATTGCTATTTTGTCTCTTTTTCTCCCACACTCTCTTTATTTCCATCTCTCTCTCTCCCTCTCTCTCTCTCGTTCTCTCTATCTCTTTATATATATATATATATATATATATATATATATATATATATATATATAGTAAGTTATAAAATGTATATGGCGATTAAGCTAGACTAAATATTCCGCGTTTCATCCACTCTAGGACTCTTAAGGCTTATAAGCGCATAAGCCTGAAGAGTCCTAGAGTGGATGAAACGCGGAATATTTAGTGTAGCTTAATCGCCATATACATTTTATAACTTACTAACTAGCTCTACCTACGTATTGAGCACTTTTGAAGTAAATACTTAAAGTTTACGCATAAATCTATACTTTCGTATATTGATTTTATGTGAGTAAATTAAGTATATATATATATATATATATATATATATATATATACATATATATAGTAAGTTGTGAAAATATATTTATGGTAATCGAGGGTTCAGCATTTCAGGTCCGTAAAACATAGTCAGACAAATAGTCTTCTAACGCTAATGATTTCCTACAGAGATGACACATTGAAGCCCCTTTATAGCTAATTTCCATTATAAGCTTTTATCTATCGCTACTCACGTATTGATTGCTGTTGATATAATACTGAAAATCGATACGTATATGCATATCTATTTATATATATATGCATACACGCACACACGCACACAAGCACACACACACATATATATATATATATATATACACTTTATTTGTTTTTACATAAGAAGTAATATGTTGCAACACTATCATGGGCATGTTCTGGTCAGAAAATTACTTATAACTAGAGACCTCTTCAAGCGATACAGCTGATACGAATACATGTCACATGGAGTTACTATCAGGAGCTTCGGCCAAATATTGTGAAAAATAAGAGTTGGTGAAAATAAATGGAAATTGTCAGGGGTTATAGGATTTATAAAAACTTAATTATAAAGGATATAATTGAAATGTCCCAGGAGAAAAAGTTGGAATAATTTTAGCACCACGGTGGTGAATTAATGTTCAAGATTCCATGTTAAATTTTCTATAATTATAGCCGTGCTTATGTTTTATTTTTTTTTAGTTTTAAAAGTAAAGATAGAAACTGTTTAAAATTTAGAGATATTTTGTATTAAACTAATTAACTTACTTAAATTATAATTTTTGGGCACAGCTGCTAGACTTTGGCGTTTCAAATGTGGGCTATATTTAGTTTTATTTAGTATCATGCAAATACATAAAAAGTATGTGGAAAGGCTTTCCGTAAGTTCTGATACAAATTTAAGAGAATTAGTCAATCTACGGGCTCATTTCTCGTTGGAGTAATATTTAATTCATTCATAAATGAACAGGTTTCTAAACCTACCTACCTACTTTTTAACTAGTCGGCCTTGCCCTCCGGTATACCTTTTTTCCTAGAATCAGCGATGCCTACGATAAATAACTTTTATTGACACCATGTAACGTCAGCATCGATCAAATTCCCTTTTCAACATTTTTCTAGACAATACCATTTTTTCACTAGTTGCAACATTCGACGTACACATCATGGACAAGAATTTCGCTTTGTTTTATTTTTCCAAAATAATTGTTTTTTATTTAAAAAAAAAACCGTGTTCTGTTTAAACCTGTGTTTTCCTCGATAACGTTCTAGTATCAATCAAAATGATCATCTTGCTCTTATAATGATGTTGATTGTTGTTGTTGTTGAGAATCATTCATGATCACTTTGTTTCCACTCCTTTCCACCATATCTTTCTGTACTTACACGAGAGACTTTATAAAGTACACCAACGTCCTTAAGTGAGAGAATTTTCAGTAAAACAAATTGGATTCGAAATTGTCTCACTCAAGTTGTCAATCTGTGTTATTAACCAGTGATGTATTCATAAATACTGTGTACTCTTTACCCTGTATATGTTGTTAAATATGAATGCATTATTTCCCCGACTTTTCTTTATTTGTATTTATTATTCGATTTGGAAACTCTTGAAAGTCTTACATTTAGTTGCTTTAACTGATTACATTAACCTCAACAATGTGTTGAAGGTTATTTACAATACAACCTAAACTTTATTTTAACTGGTATTATGAAATTACAACTAAAAATGGTTTGTGTTATACCAGTAAGATTTTTTATTTTTAAAAGAAAAGTCAAAATAAATCCAAGAAATGCAAAACTAAACCTAAGTCCCTTTTCCTTATGAATCGATTCTTTTAAAATGTTGAACGCAAAATCAGTATTTATAGCCAGGACGATAAACTCTGTTACATAATGCTGGTCTTGTCGCAAGTCATAAATTCAGTTTGAAGATGTAATGATATCAACTCCCACGGAGATGGCATGCGATAAACTGTGAGATAATTACCAGATGCGTGGCAGTGTCAAAATACGAGTATATATCTTGCAACGGTTAAAATAGGATACACAAAATAAGAGTTCACAAGTTTGTAAATGTCCACAAAAACATACAGCGGTTCCGATAACCAACGTGTATTGTTAAACGCATTTGTTTTTACATAAGTTCATCTGTGTTAACTCTAGATCACACACGCTATAGTTACCGCATTATAGTCTCTTCAAAGTCTTCATTCAATACGTTTTTCCCTATTGTTATCAAGAATAAAAAGCCAAACATTGACCATTCACTGATTCCACCAATTACCATAGAGCTTCGGAGAAAGATTAAGATAATTATATAAATTCTAAAACTGCATAAGCTGGTGTATTTAAATAATTATATTATATTTCGATAAAAGCCTATACAATATTATGGTTGACTGTGTGCATTGAACATCTATAGAATGGAAATAGACAGTTTTGCGTTATATTTTTTGAATTTATGAATTTAAAATTATAGAAAAAAATAATAGAATATAAAGTTTTGGTGCAGAAGTGCACAGGACTATCCTTGATTCTCAAGATTGCCAGTTGTGCCATAAGAAGTTAAAACAATTCACTGAATATTTTAAAATAAATGTAATTGTGCTCACATTACTTTGCAGCTAATTTATGTTGAGTAATGCCCCGGTCACTCCCTGGAGTCTTCTAAAATGTAAAAAGTAAGAAGAGAAAAGATAGGATTCCTAATTCAAAATCCGGATAACACCGGATCTTATAGCGTCGCCGTCACCATAATCAGAAGCAGGGTTATTCATCACTAGTAAAACCTTTCTGTTCTTCTTCCACTTTTTTTCGTCCATTGCTAAGCATGGCCACATGGACCAAGGTAACTGCCAAGATTATCTTTCTGCTAGGTATTTAGTACTTTCTTCCACCTCTTTCATTGCACTAGGCTTTATTGTTTCGCTATAAATGTCCACCTGTTGACTGCATATCTCGAAAGGTGAACCACTCAAATAAGTTTCGCCGGTCGTATTGTAGTGATAATATCGTTTCCACAATGTGTTTCTTTTTCCTTTCATGTAGCCGACCATAATGCTTTCCGTTTTTCACTATCATAGTTTAATAATAAGTTCAAATGCATCCAATATATCAATAATTAAAATAACGATGTGTGTATGTGTGAACAAAATCACCACTTTTTAATACGCAATCTTTAAAACAAATATGAGTGTGACAATAACACGATGGTTGTTAATAGGAAAAAAATTATAAACGTATTTAAAAAGTTTGGATAAATTCAGTTAAAAAATAGCCTCTAAATAACTGAGCAGGATTTTATTTGTAAATAAAATATTCAATTCTGTTAAAACCCGATACATGAATATAGCAATGATAAAATAAAACAACTTTATGAAAATGATAACACGATTTGTTTACGCTTTATTTACTCATGCAAATTGTTACTGGAAATGGTTCTGTGGTGTTACCTGCGTCCAATGCTGTGATTTCATGTTGATTGGTACGCATTGTAAAGTTACGCAGTCACAAATTCTATAACACTTTGTGGACAGTTCGAATGTCCTTGCGTGCTTGATTGTTTGAATCATGTTGACCAAATATATGGTAACACACACACACACACACGCATATATATATATATATATATTTCTGTAGAAATATTATTTATTCACTTATATTTCCTTTTATATATGCCAATCCTTATCTATATCGTTACAGCGCATATAATATTATATATAGCAATCGTTTATCCAAGGTCATTACAGAGCATCTAATGAATAAATAACAAATATCTATATTCCAAATTCCATGATGTTGACCATCTTACAATTTACTCCTTTAATTTAGTTCACATTACACTTCTTGACGGTGTATGTTTCGTAGCACAAAATCATTCACTTAATTATTATATCAATCAATGAATCTATTTTGTCCTTAACTCATAAGCAGAAATAGCACTCAATCAACCAAAAGAGAATAAATTACGTTTCGGTATGATTAAAAAATCTGAAAATTTGAGGAGAAGCTAAAATTACCATATTATTTGCTTACATTACGCCATTTGGAACTTAGAAAAATATATATTACCGTTATATATATATTTTTGTATGCATCTCCTTCTTTCTTATCTGTTATTTTTTTCTACCCACTTCCTATTTTTTACCTCTACTTTTCTTTTCTTTCTATTTTAATGACTGACATACTATTTTAACATCCTCATTATCAACTTTGGTTTCAGTTTCGATTCTAGCTGATGGCACTCAAATCATTATTTTCACTTTTGAAATCACGACTACATATTAAATACAATATAATATGAAATAATCAATGGAAAATTGACGCTAAAATAGTATATTAGATATCTGCGTAAATTAAAATATCATATTTAAGCGTATTTTACGACTGGGAAACACCGGACACCCCTGCTAGTGATTTATAAAAACGTCTTATGAATTAAATAGAAAATATGTTTAAATCATATTGTACAGTTGTTTTATGTTGTGTTTCATCGAATTGTTGTTTTGTAAGTTTTTGTAATTATGAAATAAAACCTTATATCAAATATATTGCGGCAATCAGTGGAAACATGATTAGATTATTTTTCTGCTTCAGAGAGTGCTTTACCTTTTATGCAATTTGCTAAATTTTAAAGTTGTAAACATAATACCTAGAACCCCATCCTCCAACGTAGACCCCTACTACCATGTCTCCTTCTCCAACATCAGGGGTCTACGTTCCAACCTTCCAGAGGTTGAAACCCAATTACAGGACACGAAACCGGACATATTCTTCTTAAGCGAAACTGGCATAGGGCCGACCACTTTCCCTAGACGAGTTCATAATTAGAGGATACTCTAACTTAACATATAAATCTGACTCCGAAGATCGCTATGGCAATCGAATATGTGCCTACATAAAAGATGGCTTTCCGTGTGGTAGGGATATCTCCAGAGAAGGCCCTAATTTACCTTATATGTGCTTCCGGCTTGCACTTGCTTACACCACCGCATTTATATTTGCCCTCTATCGCCCCTACGACAGCAGAGTTACAACCTTTAAGAGTATATCTGTGAAAATTGACCACATCCTGTCTACTCATCCTTCGGCTAACGTTCACATTTGTGGAGACTTCAATGTCCACAATGTGAAATGGCTGACCCACTCGAACAAGGCAGATGATGAGGGGAAGTTCTGTCATTATTTCGCCATTGCCTATGACCTCACCCAAATTGTTCATGAACCCACCCGTGTGGCCGATACTACTGCTCAGTATGCAATCCTTTTAGGCCTTTTTCTCACAACTTCCCGTGAGCTATGTTTATGTTCCGTTCTACATCCTCTGGATCTTCTGACCACTCGGTTGTATCAGTTAAGATAAAAATGAAATGCAATAAGTCTTCAGACGTACCTCTTCACCGTAGTTTATATCGATACTCTACTGCTGACTGGGATAGCTTCCGTACATTTATAGCTGATCTACCCCTGCATTCCATGTTTAAAAGGATGTGTCTTCTATTGTATCAGACCTGACCGAATGGTTAATTTTAGGCATAGACCGATTCATACCATCCAAAAATTCCAACAAAACCTACAGTCAGCCATGGTTCTCCACAGAATGTGCTGCAACCATCGCGCACAGAAATCACTTTTTCCATAGCTACCAACGTAATAGATGCACAGAGACTAAAGCTGCTTTCAGGACTGCCAGCAACCACTGTAAAAGTAATAAAAAATGTAAGAGAGCTATATGCTCAGTCAGTTAAATCCAAAGTAGCTGAGCAGCGGCTTGGTTTCAACCAGTTTTGGCAAATAGCAAACGGAACCTTGAACAGAAGCGTGCGTTCTATCCCAACCATCATTCATGGACCTGAGATCATCTCGTCAGCACCAGACAATGCCAAACTATTTGCCAAGAACTTTGCAGCTAATTCTACCCTATGCGAAGAAGGCCATCAACTCCTCGTATTTCCTCCTATAACACACAAAACGCTATGCAACACACAAATATCTGTACGTGAGGTCGCCAAGCTAATCAATAACCTTTATTCCAGTAAAGCAACTGGCCCTGACGGCATTCCAATTATAGTGTTAAAAAAGTGTCAACTAGAACTTGCACCTATACTTACAAAACTGTTTAAGCGTTGCCTTAAGGAGAAGTGCTTCCCAACACCCTAGAAAACCTTATCAGTATACCCTGTATTTAAGAATTCAGGTGATAAGTCATCTCCTTCTTAGTACAGACCAATAAGTCTTCTGTTTGTTATGAGTAAGTTGCTGGAAACCATATTAAATAAGGAAGTAGTCAACCACCTCAGCAGAAATAACCTTCTTAGTGGCATGCAATATGGTTTCCATTCTGCAAGATCTACAGCAGATATGCTAACCGTTATATCTCATAGGATTAGTGAATCTCTCGACAAAGGCTTAATTTCTAGGGCAATTGCTCTTGACATATGAAAGGTCTTCGATAAGGTATAGCATAAGAGCCTCCTTCACAAGATTTCCAGCTATGGTATAACTGGAAATGTTTTCTCAATTGTTAAATCATTTCTCTCTGATAGGCTCATAAGAGTAGTGGTTGATGGGCAGAAATCAGAGGTCCACAGTATTTATGCTGGAGTCCCTCAGGGGTCAATCTTGGGTCCAACTCTCTTCCTGATCTACATCAATGATCTCCCAAAAAACATACTTAAATCATTCGATGACATCTATGCGAATGACATGACAATCTATAGCAACACATCAAAGGCCGTAAATGACAAAGTTCTCCCTGATTCTCTCTCCTCTGATCTTGAGCGTGTGGTACAGTGGGGGAAGAGGTGGCTGGTTACTTCAAATGCATCTAAAACCAAGCTCCTATCTTTACATCATAAACGTTCTGATCCCCATCTGGCATCAATTGAAATGGATGGCTCTCGTCTAGAGGAGGCTCAATGTTTTGATAAGCTTCTGGGATTAAAGTTTTCTCCTGACCTGAAATGGAACACGCACATCAAGTCTGTTGCCAAGGTCGCTGGAAAAATGGTAGGATCCTTCTTTCGCTCAAGAAGATATCTCACAGTTGATGCAATTCTTTATCTGTATAAAAGCCAAGTACGTTCAAGGATGGAGTACTGCTGCCACATCTTGTCAGGAGCTGCTAAAAACAGCCTATCCTGCCTTGACAGAGTACAAAATAGACTTCTTGGCCTAGTTGGAGACGCCCTTTTCTCTTCCCTGCAACCTCTCTCCCACAGAAGAGACGTTGCGGGCCTGTCCTTGTTTTATCGTTATTTCCATGGCAGGTGCTCGTCTGAGCTCCAATCTCTGGCCCCCTCTCGCCAATCTTTCGCGAAAACACCCGTCTAGCTGAACCACTGTCAATAATTTTCCCCATTGTTTATCTGTGCCTAAATCACAACGTAGATTCCATGAACAAAGCTATTTTCTTAGAAGTGCACGCCTGTGGAGCTCTTTTCCGTTTGCCTGTTTCCAATCTACAACTTGGATGTCTTCAAGTCCAACATAAACAAATTCCTGATAAACCGCCCCCTTAAGTAAGACACTTTATCAAATCTCCATTACTAACGAATACAACGATATTATGTCATTGACTACTGTACACACAAAAACCCCTTATCCCCGAGTGGCTTCCGGGCCTTGATAATGGTGACTCCCATGTAAAAAAGAGCCATGTACGTTCTTAAATAGATTACTAGAAAAGTGCCACGCATGTTTTCCTGCTTGACAAAGTACAAAATTGACTTTAAAATGTAGACGATTTCTTCTATATAAACCCTGTCTCACAAAACGACGCTGATAGTGTTTCTGTACTTTATCTTTGTTTACTTAGTGATTCTAATAATATCCCAAAGAAACGCAATTTTCCCATCTTCGAATCAATTAACTGAAACGATTCTTTCTTTTAAAAGACATTAAAGCAAAATAATTGCTTGTTTGTAAAAATAAGAATAACATTACTATACAATGCAATTAAGTTTTATTTGCATCTTTTTAAAAAAGTTTTCCTCCCAAAAGCAATACAATTAAATCAAAAACACTATTATACACCAGGTAATCTTCATATTTATGAAATTGGCAACATAATTATGAGATGATATGTAATGGACTATGGTTGGTTTATATTTTACATCCGAATTCATACTTACAAAATTACTACATGCATACAATTACTTCTTAATCCTTACTAAATAATAGATGGTGTGTTTTTTACTACCCCGAACCCCGGGCAACGTCGAATAACTCTTCTAGTCATTGATAAATAAGAAAATAGATTTACATTATAAGCCATTAGAATACTTTTAAATTCTGTTAACATTTTTATTTAACTATTTTTTCTTTCTGAATCTTTAACATTTCTCGTTCAAAGACATTAAATGCTTTTAAGCATTTAACGTTTTAATATTTGAAAAATGGAAATGGATTAACTTTAGACGTCTTCGCAGCAGTTGAGCGAGTTCAAAGTGGCGGGAGTAAGAGAGAGAGAGAAGGAAGAAATGGTACGGAGAAAATAAGTATGGGATCGTTTGTGCTATATTAATAATTTATACAAACACCTTAAGTGCGAGCTTAGGTTGAATATTTTTTACTCTAAATTTCTTACAAACCTTTGAACTTACCTCGAACATATTCACCTGATGTTGCTGACGCCAGTCTTGATCATAGATACTGTTTATGGCGTATATCATTCATAATTTTGTCATCAATCACTTGCTTACTTTGAGCCAGCTCGTTTAACTCGTTAGTATAATGGTCCTCACAAGTCATTGTTTTGATACAAATTACTGTACCAGGTCAATTCCCAGAACTGTTGACTTTAGAACCTCCCAATATCCCCTAAAAATAAAACTTAAATGTTATGTATTTGAATAATAAGAAGTAATTATTGACCTTTGCTTGCATGGGATAAACATATCTTCTTTGCATTCCAACAGTCGTCATTCGATGGAATTTTTGCAACTTCCATTAATTGCATCTTCCCCAAGTCCTTCTTTTTCAGTTCTTATAATATACTAAATAACTATATTTGTGTATCTATATATTTTTTTTATAGTTGTGCCCTGTTACTCACAAAGATCACATTATTAAGATAAAACCTTATTAAAAATCAATCATTATTTTCATGTTTTTAATGTGTAGAACTTTAATTTCGTATACGATGATAATTTATATAGCACATACTTGTTAATGCAATTTAATTTTCATAAACAAAAGCAATTCATCAGACAATAATAAAATTGCAAGATGCGTTTTATTGATTGTGTTTAAAATTTATTCTTCATAGTACAAATACAAGCGTAATCATTATCTTTAATTCTAAATGATAGCATAAATTAGAACACTATATGTTATATTTATCTAGTGAATATACAAATAACATTTTACTCTTCCGATTTATATACACAGTCATTTAAACATCCTTCCTTTAAATATTTGATTGTTCAAAGAGAACACGTATTTATTAATGAGTATCATTCTGCAAATAAAAGTAAACCAAATTGATGCCATAGTGAATGGATATAACCAAAGTTTATCTTCTTATTCCTTGCCCCATCTTTCGGCGTATGTATCCCTGTCTCTTTCTGTGGGAGAACAAAAACTCATCACATAATTATGTGTGGCAACACTTACCTCAGTTCTCGATTTTAGAAGACATTTTTTAATAGTTTTTCTGGGTAGTTAATAATTATCCCGTGTGGTTGTACATTTGTATATTATACAAGCGTGCACACTTACAAACACATATCTGTACATACATCACGTCTTTTAACATGACAGTTTAGAGATAATACATACTTCTATATCCTTCTCGTACTCTGGTGATGTCCCGCTGAATATTCAATTGACAATTAATATATTACATGGATTATATTTTTTACTTAACTTCATGTTACTCTAAGTTTATGAATCAGACCATAAATCAATAACGTCATTATTAAGGATAGACATAATTGACACCGTGCAACGCTGGATATTCCTTGGTAATATTATATAAATTGAAACGGGATGTTGATGGATTTTCGATGTTTGGCTTATGTTTGGCTGCCATTTTTATTCTATCTCTCAGTCGCGTTTGGGTGTTTTGACTTTGGAACTTGTTTTCGTTCAAAGGAGTCCTACCATTTACGTTGTTGTGGCGACGTGGGTGAAACGTGGAATATTCTATGTAGCTTAATTGCCATAAATATTTTTATAACTTACTATGTATATATCTATCTATCTATCTATATCTATCTATCTATCTATCTATCTATCTATCTATATATATATATATATATATATATATATATATGCATATATAAAAGTGAACGTGTGTGTGTGTTTGTGTATGTGTGTGTGTCTGCCTACATTTCTATACGCAACACTCTGTCAATTTTTAGTTTACAGACTCGAAATTTGATATACAGGGTACTGAGATTTGGAATAATCGATGTGATCGGTTTTTGGCCAGAAAATTGGCGATTAAGGGGTCAAAGTTCAACGATTTGACCTTGGAGAACTCTACCAAACTTTTCCGGCAATTTTGGATCTACGCACTTGAAATTTTAAATATGGATTCCTTGGACATAGATCTAACTTAATAACTTGATTTGCGCCCCCAAAAATAAATAGGGGTCGAAGTTTAAAAAATTGGCCAGTTATTTATTTACTTTTTTTGCTCAACATACATCTCCAAATACCCGGGCAACGCCGGGCATCAATGCTCATGCTAGTATATATATATATATATATATATATATATATATATATATATATATATATATATATTAGCAGGGAGGTCTTCCATTAAATGAGGGTCAACAAATATGCCAATCTCCTATACTTTTATTGCCATCAAAATCGGTGAAATTGCCAATAATTTAATCAAATCGCAGTAAATTGCGAGAAAGTTTCACATGATTCCCCGCAGTAACTTTTACTGTAGAGAATCTGCTGTTGACTTTATGAAATTATCTTCACTTAAGGTTGAATTAATGTGCGAAAGTCAAGTAGCAGGTTCAATTGTACTATAAACAGAAACATTAAGCTCGAACGCATATCTTTTTTTAGAGGACCAACTGTTGATTTTGAGAAATTATTTACACATAATCAATTGAAATAAAGTTAAAAGTAAAAAATCAAATATCGTGGTTCAGTTGTGCTCTAGAAAGAGACGGTTATTTCGAATGAGTCATTGCCCTCTAATAGATTCTAGGCTAGATTTTATGAGCTGAGCCTTTCTTTGTGTGCTTCTCAAATGCATTGTGGTGTTAGGTTGTATAAAAATTAACTTTGGTTAAAATCAGTCTTTCCACTTAAATCGGATTTTTCGATTATCGATTGTTGATACTTGATCCATTTTGGTATAAAACTTACTAACACTTCAAGACACATCAAACACCCCCGTGAATTCTTTTTAAAGATCGGCCCATCCGTCTCCAAATGCACAGAAAACGAACTCTCTCAAGTGTCATATATATATATATATATATATATATATATATATATATATATATATATATATACTCGTGAGCAAAAAAAAAATGGGCCAAACAAATTTTGCATATTTTATTGCACTAAAAGTTATATTGAACAAAGAACGATTAAACAAGAAAACTTAAACTAGACTAATAAAACAGAACAAGACATTTACTTTAATAATTGCATAGTATGGAATCGCATTCCCTTTTGATTTCTTTAAAAGATCAATCCTTTTAGACATGATCTCAGCCAAAGTATAACACTGTGAAGAGGAACTGCTATTCCATTCTCTTTGCACAGCTTCTCACAGTTTGTCAGTGTTCGAAAACGTTCTTCCAGCCAATGCATGATATATTATGGACCAAATATTCTCGATTGGGTTTAAATCGAGGCTTTTACATGGATAAAACATCACATCAATTGAATTATCAGAAAAACATTTTTGTAATTTTAGCAGTGTGTGCAGAGGCATTATCATGTTGAAAAATAATGTTCTGAGATATTCCCAGCTTCTAGATACTTGGTAACAGTACTGTTTCTAATATTCGAATATATTTCTTTGCATTGATTGACTTCTCACATTTGATAAGTTCCCCAACTCCTGCTGCAGTAAAAATTCCCCATACCAGTATCCCTCCATTCTCAGGTTTAACTGTCCTTTTACTGCAACGTGACTAAAATCTTTCTCCAGTTCTTCGATTGTACCGTTTGGGAGAATCACTTACCAGACAAAATCTTGATTCATTTGACCAGAAAACATTCCTGAGCCAGTCTGTATCTTTCTTGCCATAACACGATAAAAATCTCTTTCTATCCCTGATGTTTTTCTTATATAAAAATGACTTCTTTGCACACCTTTTAGAAGAAAATACCACTTATATTATTCGTCTAGATATTATATATCTAGAAAGAGAATTTCCAGGCCGTTTTGCATTCTTTGCTAAGGTCAATATAAGCTTTCTTTCGATCCTTCAAAACAGTTAATTTAAGCTTGTGGTCGTCCTTCATAATGAATGCTTTAGGGCGACCAGATCCAGATTTCCTTTTTACCGAGCGTTCGACTTCAAACTTTTGACCAATTCGCTTCACTGCTGAAAGAGATGTTTTCACATTTTCTTTTATGAAAATATAAAAAAATCAGCTTGCAAGTCATTTTGGACTGCCTTAATCCTGCAATTTGTTTTTTTTTATATCCTCGCCAAGATGCGGTCTTACCATTTTTAGAATTAATTTTTCCATTTATTATTGTGTTATAATAATAATGATCTGCAAAATAAAAATTTTCTGTTTAAATTAACAAAAATTAATGGAAAAATATTGAAAAAATCGATTTCTTCCTTCATTCAGTCTTGGCCAATATTTTTGCTCATGAGTATATATATATATATATATATATATATATATATATATATATATATATATATATATATATATATATATATACTAGCAAAAGTGCCCGTCGTTGACTGAGCTCAAACAACGCCTACATAAAATAGACTCTGATGTACGAAAGTATGATAGGTTATGAAAACGAATGGTTATAAAGAGATAGCTTCGAATTTAGGGATATCAAAACCAAAGCAAAATATGATGAAAGTAAAAATAAAATAGATAAACCCCATAATTTATTATACCATACCTGTTCACACTGAAGCACTTATCACAATATTATGTGGATCTAAATTAAAAAAAAACCTTGTTAAACTTTGTGGCATATTTCCATTCTATAAAAGTCAGGCGCGAACGAACACCCCATAATTTCATTATACCATATTTCTTCAAACTGAAACAAAATTATCAAAGTATACTTACGCAGATAGATATGAAACGTCTTTATTAAAGTTTGTGCCTATTTCCATTCTATGGAGGCCAGGCGCGAACGCAGACACCACAATTTTATTATACCATCCCTAATTAAGTTAAACACACTTATCAAAGTATTCGTATGTACATCTATATCAAAAACACTTGTAAACGTTGTTTTATTTTAATTTTTAATTTTTTATTTCCATACTTTGTGGACCAGACGCGTACGAAGACCCCACAAGTTTCATGAATCATCATTATGCCAGATCAAACATATCCATTTCTGTGTCTGGATACATCTTCTATCATTATATGTGATCAGTTTTCTATAATAGTCAACCATATAGGAGCCGATTCGTGACAAGACACACACGCAGATGCTCAGCTTTATATATATATATATATATATATATATATATATATATATATATATATATATATAGCGTTTTGATCATATTATATATAAAAAATTACAAAGGAACTAAATAAACACACGTTGCCTTATTATTTTATCACATTCGATTAACGTTCAAATTTTTCCTACCTGCCATGATAATTATTCATCTAGATATAAATTTTTCGTTTAACTTTTAAATTCTCGAAAACAGTCACGTCAGCGACAGTTTTGATCTTGTAAATATGAAATATAGCATTCTGTTGCCAATTATCAAAGAGCAAGGTGTAGTATCTGCTCTGATACTACTTTTCATCTCAATTCTTTTCCTTCAATAAAGGAGGCATTCTTGACTGAAGTAATTCGTATTCGTGTCCCCGCCCCGAAAGCTATGTTATAATGAGCTAAATTAAAAGCCGAACTTATGTCAAACTCTCCCTTTGCGGTGAAAAAATAAAGAGGGACACAAAAACGCTAAAAATCGCAAGAATTTCAAATTCTATCGTCTACCGAAAAGTCTCTCTTACTTTTCGTTAAAGAGTTAAATAACTAAGGCCGAAACCGAATATAAAAATAAAAATAATAGACCAGATTTTTTGTTTAAGCTTGTTACAAAGGTAATATCTTTCGTATCCATGAGCAAAGCTTCTTTCTTAGAACTGCACGCCAGTTGAACTCTCTGCCGCTTGCCTGTTTCCCACCTGACTACAACTTGGACGTCTTCAAGTCCAACATAAACAAACTCCTGACAAACCACCCCCTTAAGTAAGACACAATATCAAACCCCCCAATACTAATGATTACTACAATACTATCTCATTGATTACTGTACACGCAATAACCCTTATCCCTGAGTGGCCTTCGGGTGACCCCCATGTAAAAAAAAGTATTAGTTGGGTTCTTCGAACTACTGTTCTCACCTTGAATATAATATTTACAACGTTTTGATCTGGGGTTTCATCGACCAAAACGTTGTAAATATTACATGATTACTTCTTGATTTGTATCTTTCTGAACTCGGAAATATTTCCGTCGAATTTGAGAATATGCACAGAATTTCGAAGGAGGTTTTTATTTAATCCATAGGATTATCTCGTTCCATCAGCCATGACTGGGCAAATGCTATAAGTAATTCGCCATTGTATTTGAAATGTAAGCCGCACTGATGATTGACTTTCAACTCCCAGAAAAAATGTAACTTATTAATGAATCTACCAAGTACTTTATCCATTACGCCAGAGGCCCTTACCCAAGGTATTCTGGCCGTAATTCCGTGCAGATTCCCTAGTTAGACAGAAAGATTCAGGAGTTTGGCAAGATACACCTGAAGAGCGTCGAAAGTTCCATCGACCAAAACGTTGTGAAAATAACGCATGAGAATAGAAGTTAGTAGAATTCAAATTATATGAATAATCAATTTTCAGCTATAAATTCAGAAATTAAATTTCATTTGATTTCTCAATTTTATGTATTGTTTTCTCATTTGATTAATCCGTATTTGAAATATACACTTGAGAAAATTCTGAATTTAATGTTACAAGGAAAATAATGGTGGCGATTAAATAAATGAGAAAACTGCAAACCATAAAGAACTAACAAAGCATGCAAAATTATTGAATATTTTAATAGTTTTTCATGAGATTCAACAAAGGTTCGAATACGGTCTCGGCAGAATTTGTGGCGTAGATGAAATCCAAATGACCATAATAAGAAACGTGTTTCTTGGACACCACATTTGGCAACTCGGACATCAAACGCCCTAGGTCCTTGAATAAAAGAAATAACAGAAAGATTTAGTAATGAATGATGTCATTAACTATATTTTTTATTCTATGTTACTGTTAAAGATATGTAAGAATGTTGTCATTGTTATTGAAAATTATTTTGTTAATGTTTAGTTTCTTAATTGCGTTTCTAGTATATGAAGGTTATGCTTTTTAGTGGTATGTTCAAGAATAGATGTGTTGTCTACTAAAACGCTTCGGAATTGGAAGAAGGGCAAGACTGTTGGTCAGTAAGGTGTTTAGCGCTGGCTTTGTTGCCAGAAAGTTACGTGCTTTATCTCTTGATACATTCATAGTAGCCAAGCCTATGTATATGTGTTCAATCAATATCAGAGGTAAATTTTCTCAATGGACACTTAAACTCACATGTAAGTTTTATCCTATACTAAACTAAAACTAATAGGAGAAAAGTTTTTAGTATTAAGTTTTGATCGTTTAAATTTATTATATAAATAATTATTTTATTTTATTTTAGCGTCTATTGAAAGTGTCTTTGGATTAATTATATTTTTTTAATGAATTTTCATTAATTTTATTGTGAATCTTGTTAATAGCATAATATATGAGGATCGTTCTTAACCTAATGAGTTCTATTTTTGAACTTACAAAATACTGAAGAGCTACGAAGGCGTGAGTGGTATCATTAAACGGGCGATCTTTTGTGCATCAGAATTTATTTTTCTACGCCCCTCTTATGTATTTGTGAAGGTGTGGGTACTGTATTTTTATGGATATTATTTTAAAATTTCTAATTGTTTGGTTAATCATGTAGTTAGGGAAGCCATTTTGTATTAGAGTATTTAATATTGATAAATTAACGCTGCAAATTGTTGGGGGAAATTAATAGGTATAGAATAATAGCTATTTTGTTTTGGAAGCGACATCCACTTATGTAGTTAAAGGTACAAAGAGTATAATTATTATTAGTTTTTTAAATGTTGATGCAGAGAATTCATTAATATTATTGGGAATTTATATGTGTTTAATTATTTTGTGAATTTAAGAACTGAATTATCTTTTTAAATTGTTTGCAACTTGTTAATTTCATTGTTGTTTTTGGTAAGAATTATGTTTTTGGTAAGAATACAACGTAAGTAGATTGATGATTTTAAAGGGTTAAAAATTCTATTTCCGAAATTACACATATATTGGATCTAACATAACATCCATACTGATGTAGATCCGTGCTAGGGGTTACAAATGAAAGAAACCACAAGTAGTGTAAAGTGTATAAAATATAATATGTTTTTATCTTAAAAAAATACACGAGCCACTAAAGTGGTATGAGAGGAACGTCTTCGTAGCAGGCGGTTTAACATGGTATTTAGTCTCTGAAACTAGTGGTATTCGTAGGACTGGTTGGTTCCACTTCATTCTCAAATATGGGTGATTTGTACCCCACAACACATACCAACACCATCTTTTTCGTGTGTGCATTTTGTCATGATGGTCGTAAATGGTACAAATGTAACATATTATTAATTATATAAATTATTCTATCTTATTTATTAACGGAAAATACTTATATAAATATTGCAAAATCTTTAATGTAAATCATAACTGACGTTATATCGAGATAGATCTGAATGTACTGGGGTCAAAAGTGGCTATGGTAGTTATATCAACCGGTGCTTCCTAGAAACAAGAAAACTAAGACATTTTAAAAGGATCAAAACCAAATATGTAGACAAAAATTTTCTATATTATTTAATAATGATAATAATAATAATGATAATATATATATATATATATATATATATATATATATATATTAGTGGCCTGGAAAGACAACATGGGAGACAACGAAGCAAAAAAAATTATAAAACCTAAGCAAAATCCATTTCAAAGCAGTAAAACCAAAGTTGGCTTGCGAGGACACTATATATACAAATGTAGACAAATTTTCGAATATTTTATTGGTTTGAAAAAATATGACCATTGTTTTCTAAATGTCATAAAATTATAACCATAGTATAGCATAGTATAATCTTCAAAAAGCCTGCAAAATTTTATGTAGTTTCGTTCCATATAACCAAAGACATGAGCATTTCAATATTGATTTTGCTCCAAATACCACCTTTTGGGGCAGTTTTATACGTTCTAAATCTCGGCTACTATTGATCAGAATTTAAAAAAAATGAAAAGCCGTTGGAAAGATAATAGCCTGAACTGTCTAGTGGGCTATTTTACCTTACTGTCGCATATTAAAAGGCTGATCCATTATCTAGAGCCTATTTTTGCATTTTTTTTAACAGCCATTAAAAGTTTCGGTAAAGGTACAGTATCTCTCCACCCTCAAAACATCCTTTAAAATTATCCTTCTTAAAGATTTCCAAGGGTGCGAGTATTAATTAAAAATATGTTGCGGGTAGTAATTAAAAATATGTTGCGCGTACAACAATGGCCAGCACTTATAACAAAGAATTGCAAATGGCTATAAATTAGGTGTTCATTTTACGTTAAATTAATATAGGAAAGTGATTCCCTACTTTTAATTCTATAATTTGTTCATATCTTGGAAACTGCTCATATTCTGAAATTTTAAACTTTATTTTCGTTTTCAGCACCTTCAAAAACCCACAATAGTAGTAATTTTAAGGAGGTTTTGAGAGTGGAAAGATACTGCAACTTTACCAATGTTTCAATCGTAGTCACTTGCTTACCCGGTATTGCATATGAATTACGAAATATCTGGTATTTCCCCCAAACCCTTTCCTTTGCGAAGGGGAGACTAAAACTCGCTGCTATGGTTTAAAATGATCTAAAATAACAGCGAGGGGAGAATTGATTCCAAATATTTCTCATGTTTTATATCTCTCTCTTGTTTTGTTTTCATATATAAAGTAAATTTCACAGTGTTTAAGGATTATTTGATACTGGAGATATTCATAATCGTACCCTATTTTCAAAAGAGGAGAGATAACATATGAGGAATATTTGGAGTCAAGTCTCTCCTTGCTGTTATTTCAAATCCTTGAAACCATAGCAACAAGTTTTAGTTTCCCCTCCACTAAGGGCAGAGCTTTTTGGGTATATATATATATATATATATATATATATATATTTACCAGTGGTGAAAAAACCGGACTAGAGTGCTCAATGTGTAGCCAGAGCAGTATATATAGAAATTTATTACTGTGAGTCAAGAATAAGTTTACATTACATATTGTTACAGCTAGGGGAAAATCCTAAAAAAAAGAGGAAATATCCAACTAGAATCGTCAGAATTCATAGATGGACTAAGTTATAATATCAAATAAGAATGGAAAAATCGTAGATGAAGAGGAGTAAGAAAAAAAGGGGGAGTGGAAGGGAGATGACCTTGGAATTTAAAGTAGTAGGAGTGTATATAATAAGAGGGGGGGGTTTATAATTAAATATTAATTATGTGTTAATTCTTATATACGTTTTTCCAGTCTATAACGGTTTAAAATTAAAAGACGCTATTCTTATTTATAACGGCATAAGTAACAGTTAATTTAAAGGATCACCATGGCAACAGGTTGCAGAGTTAATGTTCGTGGGTGTGGTGTGGTGGGAGGAGGAAAGAACGGGTGTAAAATGGGGTTTAAAATTATTTAGGCGGAGGAGAGAGACTGAAAAAAATATTTATAGTTTATTATTTATTATTAATTAATTTTTGACTTGTCAGACGTTATAGTTGAAAAAAAAAGGAAAGAAAAAGAGAAGGAAAATAGGGGGATAAATTAATGAATTATACGTTACAGGTTTATTTTGATAGTATAATAATAGGTAAGAATATCAGTAAGTTAATAAAATAATAAATTAAAAAATAAAAATTATTAAGGAATGTTTATGATAATAAACACACATATAAATACACATACACTCGTACACATGTACAACGTACGGACACACATCAATGGGGGAAGAGCACATGGCTAAGTATATATAAAAACACAAATACGTAAACATAAATATATATATATACATACATATACATGCGAAATTATAAAAACATTATAATAAATATATGCATACACGTATATATATATATATATATATATATATATATATATATATATATATATATATAATTAAATTACACGGGCAGGGAGAAATTATACGTTACAGGTTTATTTTGATAAAATAAAATAGGTGAGAATGTCAGTAAGTAACTTAAATAATAGATTAATAAAATTAAGGAAAAGTTTATGATAAGTTAACAACTCACATACACAAATACAAACACACGCATACATATGTACAGCATATGCACACACGTCAATGGAGGAAGAGCACATACCTGAGTATATATATATATATATATATTTATATATATATATATATATATATATACACAAATACGTAAATATACACACATATATACATATACACATACCTATACACGCATATATATGAATAAATATATACATACATACAAATACACACACAAACACACACACATATATATATATTTTATGACATTATATATATATATATATATATATATATATATATATATATATATATATATATATATATATAAATTAGCCGGGCGGGGAGGGATTGAAAAATATTTTTTTTTTTTATAATTATTTATTATTTATTAATTTTTTAATTTTCGGGCGTTGTAGTTGAAAGAAAGAGAGAAGGAAAATAGGAGGATAAATTAATGAATTATAAAATTAGGAAGGAATTATAGGAGGATAAATTAATGAATTATAAAATTAGGAAGGAAAATAGGAGGATAAATTAATGAATTATTATGGGGTGAGGTTGTCTCGGGTAAGTAATAGATAGTGGTTAGTTAGTGAAGTACTGTTGGGGTGGTTGGGTTATTTAGGGAGCATTTATGCACCCTAAATTTGTTTTGGACGTAGTGCTTGAGAGGCCAATGTAAATGTTTTTGTTTTGCAGGTCTTCAGCAGGGACAATAGTTGATTTGTAAACCACATTTGTTGAGAGACACTTTTTTGGAGCGGGCATTGGGGTTTGTTAAGGCAGTTACAGTTATTTTTACTATTGTTATTATAGTTGTGGTTATTTAGTATATTATTGTTGTGGTTTTTTATTTTATTTTCTAGATTAGTTGTACAACTGTAGCTAAGCTTAATAGTGATCTTATTAAAAGTTTTATGTAGAATATTACTAGGGCGGAAGTGATGGTTAAGAAGCATGAAGAATTTTTTACCTAATTTAGTTTTTATCATATTATTATAGGGAGGGTTAAACCAGAGGACTTTGCGGGATCTGTTATTCCTATTTGTATTGTTGGGTTTATTAGGGTCCAATAACGTGATATTATGGTTGGGATATCCAGATTCCTTTAAAGGAGTTTTAAAGAAGGGTTTGTGTAGGTTAAAAATGCTGGAGTTAGATGAGTTTGTGCTAAGCCTTTTTTCTATTGATTTAGGGACATGTGTAATAATGTGTTTCGCGTGGTTGGACATAGGGTGTATATATAGTGGGTATGTATTATTTTTAGTGTATGGTTCGTAGGTATTATTAGGGAGGTTAAAGGTAACATCTAGAAAGTTTACTGTTTTTAAGTTGGAAGTTACTTCAATCTTTAGATCCATATTCTTCAATTCCCTGATGATGTTCTTTTTAATGCCTTTGCACTTTGGGCCGTTTGCGTTTTCAACAATGATGAGGCCATCATCTCTGTAAAGTCCCATGATTTTGTTGTGAGATTGTATAGGATTAAAAGGCCTACTAAGTCAGTGGCCTCAGCTGCATCGTGCACCCATCGCAAGGTCGAAGGAGGTAGGTTGGTCTTTTTTAGTCCATTGGGAGTCCTGCCTTAGTAGGACAGTTTTACGGCATTTCATAATGATGTCAGTTTCGAATGGTTGAATATCGGAGTAGGTAGAAGCAAAATCCAAGACAGTGTCATAAAGGCGTTTAGAAATATAAGGGTAGTAATTAATTATGTCAAATTGGATGAATGCAGCCTTGTTCTTGTTAGGTATCATTTTAAACTAATTAATAGTTTCTTCGGTGTTAATCCACTAGGAAAGGTTGAATTTATTTTTAATTTTTTAATTTATTATTTTATTAACATACTGATATTCTTACCTATTATTATACTATCAAAATAAACCTGTAACGTGTACTTCATTAATTTATCCCCCTATTTTCCTTCTCTTTTTCTTTCCTTTTTTCTTTCAACTATAACGTCCGACAAGTCAAAAATTAATTAATAATAAATAATAAACAATAAATATTTTTCAATCCCTCTCCGCCCGGCTAAATCATTTTAAACCCCATTTTCAATCCGTTCTTTCCTCCTCCCACCACACTACGCACACTAACATTAACTCTGCAACCTGTTGCCATGGTGATCCTTTAAATTAACTGTTACTTATGCCGTTATAAATAAGAATAGCGTCTTTTAATTTTAAACCGTTATAGACTGGAAAAACGTACATAAGAATTAACACATAATTAATATTTAATTATAAACCCCCCTCTTATTATATACACTCCTACTACTTTAAATTCCAAGGTCATCTCCCTTCCACTCCCCCTTCTTTTTTTAACTTCCCTTCATCTACGATTTTTCCATTCTTATTTGATATTATAACTTAGTCCATCTATGAATTCTGACGATGCTAGTTGGATATTTCCTCTTCTTTTTGAGGATTTTCCCCTAGCTTAAACAATATGTAAACCCATTCTTGACTCACAGTAATAAATTTCATATATATATATATATATATATATATATATATATGTGTGTGTGTGTGTGTGTACATTAAAATAATTTCATATTTACACATATACGCATATACAATTTCGCTTATTAATAAATAATGTGTGCATGCATGTTTTCAAATATATATTGTTACGTTTACCTTTGGATCAGTAATGGTATCTTGCCCTCCGCTGAAAATGGCAGTCGGCACATTCATCTGAGAAAATTTAATTTCTGGTGGATACCACTAAAAAAGAGCAATGCCTATTTTATTTACTAGAAGTTCATTACAAAATTTGTGACAGATTGCAGTATTGTTAGCCTGCTGTAAAAATCAATTAGCTCTACTTACCGGCGCTTGTTTCCATGTTATTTTTAACCATTTCGTTTGTTTCTTTATACATGGGATTTGGGAGTTACATTTCATGATTAAAATACCGGACGATGATTAAATTATTAAATCTAATATATATAAAGCAGTAACTATTTGAAACATACTGCTGTTTTAATATGGAAAGTGTAAGCAGCTTCTTCACTTTCCGTTTTAATATATGAGGACTTACTAAGAATTTCAAAGCCTCTTTAAATGACTATCCGACAGCTTAAATTATTTCAAATTTCTATTAAATTTTGAATGTTACCGAAATAATTCATGATATTTCGTAAAATTTTAACAGAAATTAAAGCGGCGATTTTTACGACGAGACTGAAATTTTTGCTGTGTATTTAATTTCACTTTTAGTTCTAAATTTTAAAAAATATTTGTCGTTAAAAAATGTTAAGAATAATGCCAATAATTTTAAATGCGAAATTACTTTTATTCAATTCGTTTTTAAAATATTCCAATCTCTGCAAACGAATTATAAACTGGACAGAAAATTTAGATAACGCAGGCACTTGGAAGGGAACCAAAAACAAATGCAGTGAATGCAGAAGACGACATTAGAGCTATAACATTAATTGAAGAAATCTATTAGAAAACCATATCTACTATACAGACTTTAGTCTTTGATAAATCTCGGTAATAATTTTATTATCTCTTTTAAGTGGTGATTTAAATGTTACGTTTTTGAATAATTATGCAATTATTAGTAAAAACTAGGTAGTTTGATGATTTCAATATCTTAATGCATTAAATTACTGATTACATTTGAAATAGTTTCAGAAAATGATATCTAACAATCAAAAGTTCCGTAAAATTAATTTCGTAAACTTTCAAATTTGACTGAATTTATATATTTATACATAATCACGTTGATACACCGGTTCTCGCCTGACCACCGGATTTAATCAACGTTGAGCCTAGCTAGTGCCAGATGGGTGACTATTTGGGAATTCTAGGCACTGTATGGGCTCCCCGCTCATCTCGACATTATTTCTAGTCATCCTGTACCTCCACTTACTACTTGTATGCAACAGTTGACTCAGGAAACACGTGGTTGAAGACTGTGCAACTCTTGCCACACAAATATACCGCGCAGGCACCCTTACAATGGTATCCATAGTCTGTCAAGACTGAAGGAATCCACGATTACTATATTTTTCATTTGAATATTCGTTTTCAGACGTAATACATAGAGATAAAAACGAGGCTATAATCTTTCAAATACGACCAAATTTAATCCGGAAAATAATCAAATACTGTGAATCTTTATAAATATAAGCCTGTATAATGCACACCCACTGTTGTACAATACTAATAGATACAGAAACCGGTTATTTTGTTTTACTTTAAACTTCAAATTATATATAATAAAAAGTAAAAATTATGGCAATATGGCGTTATGTAGAAACATTCTTATTCATCTCAAATAACTAGTTGATAAGTACAAGTCATATGTTTGTTTAATTTTGAAAGAAACAATTCTAAACTTACCGAACCATATCTGGACACATTTTCTAAATGCGAAGGATATGCATATTTCGTAGATTTCGTCGACCGCATCAACTGCATATAAAAATTGCATTATGAATTATAATCATCAATAATGTTGTTAAGAGAAAATGAATTATAACTACTTCTAACCCGTGGGTGGATCCAAGCCAATGTCTTCCAGTGTGAAAATATTAATTTGTATTTTGTCCTAGCGTTATTACCTCCATAAATCTTCTCCTAACATTAAAAAAAAATCTTAGTTTTACAATGTCGAAAATATTATCAAATTATAGATAGCTTATTTATTTATTATTCCTTCTATATATCTTTCTACTTCTTTTCTTCTTCGTCTACTTCTTCTTACTATTATTTACGCAATACTAATAGACTTTGTAGCCTAGTAGGGGATGCTTCTATCTCTTCCCTGTAACCTCTTTCTCACAGAGGAGACGTTCCGAACCTGTTTCTGCTGTATCATTATTTTCATGGCAAGTATTCGTCTTAGCTTCAATCCATGCCCTCTACCAAATTCTCACGAAAACACCCGTCCAATTGAAACTACCATCAAGTATTTCCCCCACTCTTTATCTGTGCCTAAATCTAAACGTAGGTTCTATGAACAAAGCTACTCTCTTAGAACTGAACGCCTGTGAAATTATCTTCCGTTTCTCTGCTTTCCGGCTGACTACAATATTGTCGTTCCCACGTCCAACGTAAAAAAGTTCTTGATTAGCCGTTCCTCTTAAATAATCTAATTTACTTAATTTTCACTACTAACGATTAATACATTTTTCTGGTGACTACTGTACATTCATTAACCTTTATCCTCGAATGGTTTCCGGCCTTTTATATGTGGTGGCATCTTTGTAAAAACACTAGTAAATCCAATCTATATCAATAATTAGTCACCGGAAATAGTAGGTGATGTTCATGATTGACTGTAACATTAAGTCATCCAGATTTTAAGCTCGCTTCACTTCTTTCGATAAAATTTGCAAATCAGTTTATGATAATCAACAGTCACTTACCATTGATTTCCTGCTGATAGATAATAAGAAGGAATACTCCTTCCGCTCAAGATTCTAGTACTCTCCGCGCCCATAAGAGAAGAAGAGTCAAGAAATATTGAAATCTACATTTCTTGACTTTTCACGGCTATATAATAAGGTGAAACACCATATTTTTGCCCTAGTAGATTGTGAAATTTTAGTTTCATTGATGACTAATAGTGCCCAGAGGAGAAATTTTTAATAAAAACATATGGTATTCCCCGAAACTTGTGTTACAACAGAAAAAAAAAATTTCTGTTTTCGCAATAACTGTTTACCATTGACGTTTCGTTGACAACGATTTTTTGCGAATTTAGTAGAAATAATCCCCTCTTTATTTTAATAATTTCTGCTCTATTTCCGTCAATGTCTGGTTGGTACTTCTCTTCTACGATCTTTTCATGCCATAAATACTTCACGACCATTTTCTGTCTTACTAACTGATGTTGGTGCAATTGTTACTTAGAATGGAATTGTAGTTTCAGTTCCCTTTAATATATATATATATATATATATATATATATATATATATATATATATATATATATATATAAATCAATTTTCACCCCAAACAAGGCACATTGCCACTTTGAAGTAGGGGGCTACTATCGGGGAATAAGTTGTAGAGGCATTATGAAGGGAGATGAGTAGCAAGTTGTTTGTTCACATTACATTTCTGCATATCAGTACAGTTGGGAAAGCAGAATCCCGGAAATGAGTTTCAAAGTCTTGCAGTTCTTAGGAAGAAACTGTTGGAGTAAAAGGCTTTCTTACACCTAGGGATCTCTACTGTAAAGGGGTGGGACTTGGTTGGTTTGTCGGGGGTAGTACGCCGAGGAGGTACAAGTGCTTGTAGTTCGTCAGAGCATTCATTAAAATACTTGTAGAACAGGCAGAGGGATGCAACGTTTCGTCGATAGGACAGAGGCTGAAACCTAGATGACAGTTCAGGACCTATCAGGTGTGCGACTCTCTTTTGAACCCTGTCCAGGAGTGAGAGACAAGCAGCAGATGCACCAGCCCAAATGTAAAAAAGTACTCCATACATGGACGAATTGTGGCCTTATAGAGGTACAGGATACTTTTAGGCATAAGTAGTTTCCTAGCACGGTAGAGAAAGTTCACCTTCCTTACAGCAACCTTTGCAATGCTCTCAATGCATCGATTCCAGTTCATATTCCCTGTAAACGTTAGGTCGAGGAGTTTATAGGAAGTACTTTCAGATAATGTGTTCTTGGCCATTGCTATCGGTGGTAGACAAGGTTTCTTGTAGTTATTGAAGGAAACACGTTTAGTCTTGGCAGCAATGAATGTGACCATCCATTTTTGTCCTCATTCCACTACAGATTGGAGGTCATCCTCTAGTGTTTCTGCCATTTCCTTAGATAAGTTTTCATTTGTTTTCCCCTCGTGCCTGTTATAGAGAGTGGTGTTATCAGCAAATACACTCATCTCCGAAACTATTTCATCAGGGAGGTTATTTATGAATATCAAGAATAATAATAGTCCAAGGATAGACCCACGAAGTACTCCTGCATTCATATCATATTCTTTATATGTACAGCAACTTGGATTTTTCTCTTACTGAAGAAGGATTTAATGACATTATGTGTTTTCCAGTGATACTATATGATATGATTTTCCTTAGAATACCATTGTGCCATACTCTATCAAATGCTTTTGATATATCGAGAGCTACCGCTCTACCCTCTCCTGTTTTGTACAGTGAACGGTATATACGTTCAGAGATTACAGTTAAGATATCCGCTTTGGAACGGGCGTGCCTAACTTCATATTGTTTGTCGCCCAGGAGTTTAGCAACTTTTAGGTGTTGGACTAGAGCTTGATTAATTAAGGTCTCAAATATTTTGTCGAAAAGGAGGCTAATGCGGCAATAATTTAATGGATCAGTTCTTTCGCCAGAATTCTTGAAAACTGGTACCACAGAAGCAGTTTCCCAGCAGTCAGGAAAGCAAGATTCGTTAAAGCATTTGTTGTAAAGTTTGGAGAGAACTGGTGCATCCTCAGCGGAGCATTTTTTAATAGCACTACCGGGATGAGATCGGGTCCACATACTTTGAAGGGGTCTAGGTTTTTTATGATACCATGTACCTGAGAAGGGGTGATTTTCAGATCATCTAGTGTGGTGTCAGCCCGAAAAGAAAAGTCACGGAGAAAGTGGTTTGCCGGGTCCAATGTGAATTTAGAGGCAAACTGAATAGCAAGCATGTAAGCCGTCTAGGTTGCCGTGCAAGCAACCTCCTAATTGTTTAATAGTGGGGGAATCGTTGGCTGCCCATTTTAACTACACTGTTATAGATTTCCCAAAAATCACGGATTTCTAATTTCTGTGCTTCGATGCGTTTTCTGGTGGTTTCAGTGTAATCTGTTTTAGCTGTCGTTATTACTCTCTTAAAATTACTTCTAGCTTCTATATACTTCTGTTTGTTTGTACTGGACTTTTGCCGGTTGAATCTGCGTAACGCATGCTGCCTTTGAGCAACGGCAGCTGCAAAGCAGAAGTAAATTATTGGGAAGAGTGGGGCTTGCTATAGAATTTCTGTATGCGAACATGTGCTTCGATTGCAGTTTTGAACCATTCAGTAGTCTCATTTGCACACTGTTTCGCTGGAAGAGAAAAGATATTTTGCCATAGGACATCGTTGATGGGTTCCTGATGGCTTCCCAGTCAGCCTTTTTGTAATACCTCGTTGTTTTAAGCAGTGGGTCTTCAGTTTAAGGCCGAGAATTAAGGGTGATTTCTACCATTATCAAAGCGAGATCAGCATTCCCGAGTGGGATGTGGGCATTTGTTGTACAATCATCGGGAACTGTTGTCAGAAATAGATCTAGAAGTAAGGCATGTTGATATTGATGGTCTGGGGAACGTGTCGGAAACGTAACCGTCTGAGATAGGGAGTGAGATATAGAGAAGCTATGTGTTGTGCTACCAGCTGCGTCTGTGTAATTAGAGAATCCAAGCCAGTTACTGTGGTGGACATCGCAGTCACCAAATACATGTACTTGTGCGCTAGTATAGAGGAGAGTGCTATATCTATGCTGTCAGAGACTTGGTTTATTAGGGTCCAGTCCTGGGTTGAGGGAGAGCGGTAGAAAAATACAAGTAACTAATATTTCGTTGCATGTTTAGTCTGAAGCACATAAACGCTTGGTCGTCTACTTCTAGTTTTGTTTCTTTAGTCGGGGGAGTATGTTACGAATATAGACTCCAAGCCCATGCATATACCTGTCCGAATCCTTATGCGTATGTGTCTGTTGTTTTGAATCACAAAAGTGGAAATTTGCTCTCGAGAGCTCTTTCATGGAAATTCTTTTTGATATGTATTTCAATTTTAGTAGACTGATTGTACAAGCCCTTTCCCATGAGACATTCTCCAAACTATTTACTCATTAATAAGAAATTTCCGAGGTTTACCACAGTCTGATAATGATCTGGGTAGGTAAAGCCATGATTGAGTCCTTGTTAGTTTCATAGAAATATTGTTTTGTGGCTGGTACCAGTGCAATGCTGGTTATATTATAGGAGAGAAATAAAATTTGCAGACCCGAATAAACTAACGTATCATAGCAACAATAAACCTATCTCTTTGTACTTTACACTTTTTAGGCATAAGAATTTTCTATTGGCAAACTTTTAGCTGGCAAATCTTGCTAATAAATATAAAATAATATGGTTGAAGGTCTTATTTGAAATATTGAAATCCAGCTGGAATAAACTTAAATTTGTTTCCAATTTGGAATATCAGCTTGAATAAACTTATCTTTGTAAGCGAAGAAACTTTCAAAGATCTCTAATTCTCTTTGGAGAAAGATAATTCACGGTTTCTATTGCATTTAAAACTAACCTTTTCATCGATTTATACAATTATCCATTATTAATTGCTTATTTTCCTATCTCCTCTATTTTTACGCCCTCTATTCTTACTATTCTCATAAAATATGCATTTTGTATGCGAAAGCTGGCGAACTGTTAGTTGAGAGAGCTTTTGAAAGTAAATACTCTTTTTAAAAAAAAATTTAAAACCATTTATAAGTGTGTTACCTCGAACTATTTATATATATATATATATATATATATATATATATATATATATATATATATATATATTTGGACTATAGGGAGGGTGGGGAACTCTTGATGCCCATCTGAGTTAAATAGTCTGTAAAAGGATGGAGTTATGGACTGTGCATTGTCATGTTATATATATATATATATATATATATATATATATATATATATACTAGCAAAAGTACCCGTCGTTGACGGAGTTCAAAAACAGCTTACAGAAAATGGACTCTGATTTATTAAAGTATGACAGGTTATGAAAATGAATGCTTGTAAAGAGATAGCTTCGAATTTGGGGGTATCAAAACTAAAGCAAAATATGATGAAAGTAAAAATAAAATAGATAAACCCCATAATTTATTATACCATACCTATTCACACTGAAGCACTTATCACAATATTCTGTGGATCTATATTAAAAAAAACCTTGTTAAACTTTGTGACATATTCCCATTCTATGGAGGTCAGGCACGAATGAACACTCCATAATTTTATTATACCATATTTCTTCAAACTGAAACATAATTATCGCAGATAGATATGAAAAATCTTTATTATAATTATCGCAGATAGATATGAAAAGTCTTTATTAAAGTTTGCGCCTATTTCCGTTCTATGGAGATCAGGCGCGAACGCAGACCCCGCAATTTTATTATACAATCCCTATTTAAGTTAAAACATATGTATCAAAGTATTCTTATGTACATCTATATCAAAAACAGTTGTAAACGTTTTTTTATTTTAAATTTTTTATATCCATACTTTGTGGACCAGGCGCGTACGAAGACACCACAATTTTCATGAATCATCATTATGCCAGATCAAACATACCCATTCCTGATCCTTGATACCTCTTCTATCATTATATGTAATCAGTTGTTTAAAATAGTCAACCATATAGGAGCCTATTCCTGACCAGACACACCACACACACAGGCATTCAGCTTTATATATATATATATATATATATATATATATATATATATATATATACATACAGCATACGTAAAGTATTTATCAATACTAATATTTTTGTAATTCGAATTTAACATATACTTATTAATGTTCTTTTACTTTCAGAAGATCCCATGGTAGATACAAGATTCACTAAATAAGTTTCCAAACCTTTTCGTACAAGCATTTAAAATTGTCGTAAACTCTTGAACATTTAGTATGTTATCGCTATACATCTTATGAGATGACTGACCAATTTTATGATTTCAGGTTCCAATGTATACTTACAGGAGGAATTTGAATACACTCTACTAAAGCCTGATTGTCGCAGCTGGTGAATTTCAAAAGTGCAATCTGGACGTGATGATACTTTAGAATAACGATATGCAATACAATCCTATTGTAAAATTGGAAACAATACCACAGAAACGTATAAAATAATTCAGACTGCTTTTGGGCAATCTTGCATGAATCAAGGATTAGGTTTTAGTGGCATAAAATATTCAAAGAATTCAGGGGAGTCTGGGATGGATGATGAGAGGTGTGAGAGAAGTAAAGAAGTCAGAACACCAGAATATTTGGCCAAATAAAAAAATCATGAACGAAACCGTCATGTATCTATAGAAACAATAAGTGCACAGTGAGATGTCAGTGTTGGAACTGTATACACACTTATTTGCAAGGAACTGAAGATTCGGAAGATATTCGCGAAGTTTGTCCTAAGGATGCTCAGTGAACATCAACAAGAAAGATGTTGTAACGACAGCAAGGAACTGGTCGGGCTAATCAATTCAGATCCCGCAGTTTTTGATGCCATGGTGACCTGCGATGAAAGTTGAATCTACTGTTATGACCAAAAGACCAAGAGATAGAGTTCTCAGTGAAAGTATGCTGGCTCTCCCTGAACCCACAAAGGTCAGACAGAGCACATTAACTCAGAAATTTATGACAATCTCTTATTTTGACAGCACAGGCATGATCTATATCCACTCGACAGACAATCAACAAGGAATACTATGATGAGGTTTTAAGGGAGTTCAGGAAAGAATTACGTCGTAAGAGGTCAGTATTCTTCAAATCGTCAGTTGCATTTCCACCAGGACAATGCACCAGTCCATAACTACATCCTTTTTACAGACTATTTAACTCAGATGGGCATGAAGAGTTCCCCACCCTCCCTATAGTTCAAATCTTGCTCTCCGTGACTTTTGCTTTTTCCTTAAATTCAAGGAAACCATTAAATCTTTCGTTGGGAGACAATTGAGAAGATGAAAAAAACTGTTACAAGGATGACTTCCTTAAGGCTTTGCAGAAGTTGTTAGAACGGTACAACAATTGCATTGTAACCAACGGAGATTATTTCGAATGCGGTTTCTGCCAATAAAAGTGTCCAACTCAAAAAATATCTGGAAAGCTATTAAAGACACCTCGTACTACTATAACTAATGAAATGAAAAGACACGTTCTAATAGTGTCTATAAAAACGAAACACGGTAATTCAGAAATCGCAAGACCGTGATAGTTTTCGGTATTCTTAGAATTGAAGGGCACATCATGTCTCCTCATTTTTTCTACAGGGCCTTAGAGTCAATGCAGGTACCTATCTTAAGACTCTTAAACCAGAGTCAAACTTTGGTTAGATAACTTTGCTAATGGAAACACTATGTCTTTCAACAAGACTTGGGACTGTCATATAAAGCTCTCAAAACTCAGGATCGGATGGCCGAGGATTTTCATGATCATATCACACTAAACTTATGGCCTCCTAACTCACGATATCTCAATCCTTTTGAATAATAACGTGTGAAGAGCAGTTAAAAAAAAAAGTTAATTAGCACCCCACTATCAAATCTTCACTTATAAAAACAATAATCCGAGCAATGAAGGACGTAAATAAAAAACACCTGATCAAAGCTTGCAGTCGCTGTCGAATCGAATTAAGATGGTGATAAGAATCAGGAGGATATATACAGAACAAAAACGTAGATTAATATTATATTTATTTGTTTTGTTACAGGAAATAGTAAATTTCAACGATTTAACGGTTTTATTTTCTGTTTTTTTTAAGTGTTGTGTCATCAGATACCTTACGCACCCTATATATATATATATATATATATATATATATATATATATATATACATATATATATTAAACGTACAGATATTTATATCGAGACATATATTTACACACATGTATATATTAAACGTACATATATACGTATACCAATGTAAATATATGCAGCCATATGTGATTTATATATAACTATAATATTTTAAAAATTGATTTTGACAATTATTTTTTATAACAATAACTACACCCACTAGTGTTTTAGTTTTACGCAATTATCAGTGTAGAAAATTAGTCAAACAGTCGGAGGGTCGCATATATGTGTGTAGTTGTGTGCCTGTATGTGTGTGCACCCATTTTCCGAAGCTTTCGCTGCCGCCAAGAACGTTGTTTATTTAGAAAAGGTGGATATTTTCCCTATTAATTTTGTTCAGATTTGTTCAATAAGTGAATCCCATTATCAGAAAGTTGATATACGTTTAAACAATACAATCATAGGAAATATTCTAATCTTATATATTTACCTGCGCCCAATGAACCAAGTTCTGTACTGAAGAACCTGCTGGACTTTGCATGAAATAAATGGCTACGCGACTCTGCAAGATAAAACACAGGGATACGTTTTGTACATACACACATATGCATATATTCTCATACATAGTTATATACACACACACGCATATATATATATATATATATATATATATATATATATATATACTAGCAGAAGTACACGTCGTTGACAGGGTTCAAAAACAGCCTACAAAAAGTAGTAGACTGTAATTGTATGATAAGTTATGAAAAGGAAGGGGTTGTAAAGAGATAGGATTTTATCCTCAAAAATTTTACTCTAAGCAAAATATGATGAAAGTGAAGATAATTTTCGGGAAAATATGTTTTTTTATATCAACTTTCTTTCCATTCGTTGTCAAGAGTGACCAACAAAATAATATTTCTTTACAAAGAGAAAATGTTATATATATATATATATATATATATATATATATATATATATATATATAATGTAAATATACAAGAAATAAATGTTACCATTGTCAATAAAAGTTACTTTTATGATAGAAAAGTTCATTGGTTTGTATTTTTAAGTAGTTTGTAAAATATTTTTTTTAATTCACGAAACGGTTTTAAAAAAATCAAAATGGCAGCGACTTTGAACTGGAGAGCCCAGTTTTCAGTTTGAATGGGATCACCTGAGCATTCTGTGTTAACAATTTCAGAGAGTTCCGCTAACGTAAGTAATATTTATAACCATATTTTAATGTTTTCCGTTATTTTGTGCTTGAGGAATATTCGATTATGGCATGTGTAGTTTATATAAAAATTAATTTAAGTAGTTATCGCCTCAAATTTCATTTTAATTCCGGTTCGCTGAAATTATTTCAAGTAAAGAGCATTAAAAACTATTTTAAAACAAACAGAAAACATGAACTGAACTTTTATTGACTATGGTAACATTTATTTCTTGTATATTTATTTTTTCGGGTAGGCGTTTGTTGGCTTTTCAACTAAACACTATTACTAAATAATATCGCCGAAATATCGAAAAACAAAGAAACAAAAACAGTTTGGAAAAATAATGAAGCTTTACTTACTTTAGTAAAATAATCCGAAACAGCAAAATGGGATATTAAAAAAGTAAACACGTAATTACTTTAGTTTTTTAAAGCAAAGAATCGATATGAATATGAATAAGAAGAAAATGGCGCCCTTTTCAAGCAGACCAGTTTCGTTTCAGTTTTACAGTATTGCACGGTGTAGTATTGCGCCGTCGAATTAAGGGTTGTACTATTGTAATGTATCAAAGTATTATTATGTACATCTATATCAAAAACCCGTGTAAAAGTTTTTTTTTCATTTTTATTGCCATATTTTGGGGGCCAGGCGCGAACGCATACCCCACAATTTTTATGAACCACCGTTCTGCCAGATCAAACATCCCCATTCCTGATCCTCAATACATCTGTCATTATATGTAATCAGTTTTTTAAAATGGTCAACCATACAGGAGCCTATTCGTGACCAGACACACCCACACCCACACCCACACCCACACAGAGACGTTCAGCTTTATATTATACTATATTATATATATATATATATATATATATATATATATATATTTGTATTATGAAAATATTCAGACATAGTCCAAGTCTCTTTGGGAGCCAATTAATTTCGATAAAGATCACAGCTGTTTTATCATTGCCAAACTAATCATCACAAAGCTAGGATTTTTACACAAGAAATGTAGAAAAACTACTCTGTTGCATGCTTTTAAATAAGATATACGTGAGTATTGTTTGGATTCTTCAGATTGTTGTTATAATTTCCACAACGTTTCGGTCCATGTAACTTTCGATCTATTTCGGTAGCATCATGTTCGGCTCGGGATTATTTCTGTTAAACTCAAGAATTTGAACATACTTTCGAAATGTGTCGGCGCGCTACACTTCTAGAAATTGAAAGTTCAATCCTCAAAAAACAAAAAAAAAACAATTGCGAATTATTTAATACTTCCACTAACTCCTGCCTGACGCAACGAAAGCATTTTATACTCATTGATTAAATAAAGAAGTCCAATCGATATTCAGTGGAGATTTCCAAGTTCGACAGAAACATTTCCGAGTTTGACAAGATACATCCAAAGAAGATCGGAAGTTGCATCGACCAAAATATTGCTAAAATTATAGTCCAGATGAGTACAGTAGTCTGAAGACTCCAAATAATACGAATTATCAATCCTCATCTCAAAGATTAAAAAACAGATATAAAAACCTGTATATTAAAAAAAAACAATTTGATTAGTTCTTCCTTAAAAAATAACAATAAATGTAACACACGATCAACTCTTGAAAAGAAAATGCACGATGCAATTCAAAGTTGTTTTTACAGTTGTAAATTTTGAATTATCATTACAATAATTTTAAAACACACTAACTTAGAAAAAATACAGTGAGAACAAAACCATAGTATGAATGCGTTTTTTGCTGATTATTTATTCCTATAACAATAACGATAATAAAACCTAACACAATAAGTTTTCTATTAAAACTAAGTAATGCTCATTCATGCACTACCTATATCATGTAACTTATTTTTTAATCGCGTTGTTACATTTTAACGCACTCAACACTCCGTCGTAAAGAAACAAAGGAAAGGAAAAAAACTAAACTCACTTTCTTTTTTAACAAAAACTGTAATTTCTGGTATTTCCAACAACGTATTTTTGTTGCATAGAGGTATTCAAACTTTTATTTACATGGTCTATTTTTCCTTCCCTAAGGGGCTCTCTTCTCCAACTGACTCTCTCATCAACCCTTCTTTCAACTCTTGACTCACCAACTCTTTTTCGAACCCTTAAATTCCTATATTCCTTTGTTTATGACGTTAGAAATGTGTTTACAACGTGACTAATTTTTACGTGGCATAACATATGTTTGTTCAAACACACTTTTGACAAACAAAAGACTCTTAAATTGAAATTCTAACCTATTTTTAAAACAATATATTTAACTCGCATTGTGCATTTATTTAACTGACATATTTTATATCCAGATTTTTAAAAGAATGGACAATTGGCTCTTTTTCCGACAAAAACAATATATATTAAAAATGGAATTTCTATCATTCCATTATCCATTATCTCTAACAATTGTGAACTGGGTTCGAGCCTAGCCTTATCCTAATATAATTTTCACTTATTTAGTATGCTTTCTTACTTACATGAAAAGGGACAGCTCTTTCATGAAACTCATTTCCTTCTTATTTTTTAAAAAGATGTACGCATTTTTTAAATTCTAGTACATTTTTCTCTGTACAGCCAATTGGCTAAGAAAGATCAGACACCATAAAAAATATAAAAATAAACTTCGTCAGCCTTTTCCAACTGATTCCATAAATTTTATTTAGACCAGAATCTCTATCTGATCTCCCTGATCTATTCCTTTTGGGTGTAGAGTAGTACCTCTTATGTACAATACCAGCTGCTTCATCCAGCCACCTTTATGCCGTAACCGAGGTCCCATTTTACCTCTTAAACAATTCGACGATTGTTCGTCCAAATGTGTTCTGATTCTTTCATTCGCATAGTTGTTCTAAATTAGAGTTTTGCCTTATTTTCTAACTGTTTTATGTTTTTGGAACATACATCAAAGCTCATTTACTTTGTGGTTGGCTTCTAATTAATTTTTATCACACTGATTCACTCAGTTTTCCTTGCTTGACACTTAGAACTCGATAAAGATATTTGAAACATCACCCTTAACTATATAACCATCATCCCCTGCGCCAAAGTCCCTACTTGCACACTGAATTCTAACTGTGGCTGGATTTCTGTGATTTTTCTTTTTTTTTTCCTCCATCAGAGCGTCCAAGATCCAAAAACAAGGATATCCCGTATACATTCATCTCTAAAAATATAAGGTTATATCTTTTCTTCCTACGTATTTACGGCATATTTTACTTTTTCTCCCTTCTAATTACTATATGTGATTTGCCCATGGTACTGACTCTTATAGTCCTTTGGTACCCTAAGGAATTCTCGTATCCTTTTACACGCCTTCCTTTTTAATTTATTGTGCCGAAACTTATCATTCTGCTCGAAGCTGTTATGTGCAGCATGCTTTAAATGCACACAGTATCGAAGGTTTTCATCTCTTATATATATGTGTGTGCGTGTGTGTGTGTGTATAAACGCTAAGAGGAAAATATTTTTTATTATCAATATTTTCCTCTTAGCGTTAAGAGGAAGATATTGACAATAGAAAAATATATACTTTTGCATACAGATTTATTCATCAATAACAAATAAGGGAATACAAACTAGTATTATCAAAACTCTTAATGACAGGCATTTCGAAGCCTAATGCTTTGATCAGAAGAGGATTGGGACTGATAAGTAACAAAGTAGTTACGGTACGGCTAGCAATATACATTTCAGAGCATCTTGTTTAGGGATAAACATTGGTGGGGTGTATAGGTATCGGGGCAATTATTGTAGTAAATGTAAGACTTAGCGTGGGCTAGACTGTGATTAGGCGGTAGTTTTATGGAATATGTTCTTGGGTAGGTATATATGCTTGGGCAATTACGTAACGTCCAATGAGTTTAAAATATGATAGGGTATACAATTAAAATAAAGACAAAAATGTATGAATAAAGTATAAAAAATGAACAAATCAGTTAAGAAATAAAAAACAAACAATAAATAAAAAAATTAAATAAATGAAAATATAAAAATTTAAGAAATAAATAGAAAATAGAGGATAAACATAAACACTATTGAGTAACATAAAGCAAAACATAAGAAAAAATAAAATTTGCAGAAGAGAGGTGAAATGGACACAATAAAAATATGGTAAAGTGATAGTAAGTTTGATACGCATGGGATATAGTATAATAAAGGCAGAAGATAAGACTTGGAATAAGGGTAAAAGGATAAAATATACAAACCAATATACCCTGAAGAGAATGCAGTACACCAAAGATAATAATAATTATAACAATGATAGTATTATTAATAAAATAAGGAGTAATAATGATAGTCATAACGATGAAATCAATAATGTAAAACTAATAATAGTGCTCATGATGATAAGATCCTTTAAAATATAAATGCTTAAAACTGAAAGAGTGCAAACAAATCTAGAGAAGATAATAATACAGAGGTGAAAGTATTGTATGAGTAGGTGTAATAGTATCAAACGGAAATGGTAATAAGAAAGAAAATGAGCTAGGTGCATGAAACATTATAAATTTTAGGAAAACCAATAGTGGGTACTCAGGTATTGCATAATAAAAGAAAATGTAAAAGTTTACATGCAAATAAATGCATTTAGGGCCATGTTTATCGATAAATTCCGTTGTTATAATAGTCCTAAGTACAAAAATCTCCATTTTCCTGTACATCAATTTTTATTTCGAAATAATTATATAAACATGGGTATCTGCTGAGAGTGTAGCAGTTCCTTTTAACAATATTATCCGAAACTGAGGACGGTAAGATGTGTCAATTGATAGTCAGAAAAACACAACCAAAATCTATGCTTCAATATATTTCTTGATAGAATAGAAATGTGTAGGATGCAATAAATGCGCTTATAGGTACGAGTAGTATTAATGGATGGATCACGTGATTGTAGTATTCTACAACACCCACGGAGAGATATCTACGTTCATGTAAGTCAGTTTTTATTTTAAAGTAGACATAGAAATACACTAATCTAAACAAAAGTAAAGAACGATCCGATAATAAGGTGTCTAGATGTTATCTCCATATCCAATATTTTGATGGCAGGAATTTCCCACTGGATCAAAGTACCGTAGATTTGCAACAACAGATGCTGCATACAAATTCAATACATTTACCATTGACAACCACCATCTTATGTAGCTTACAAACCCCATTTCTTCCAAATTCACACGTGATAATAAACTGCTACATTACACCCGATAAGAAACACTATCACAATATAGAGAAAGAAGTTTCTATTTTTCTCTCTCAATATTTAGTGCTTCCACCGCTACCAGTTCTAACTGGGTCAAATTCTATATTTTCCCACGATATTGTGCTTGCATTGTCATTGCATACATACACATAATATAATCTTTCCGAATTTTTTATGAGGGGGCTGCATCAACCGGGCAATGCTGGTTAATGAGTTCTGCTTGTTTTACATATGTGAAAAAATTGCATAAGACTCGTTCATATAACCAAGAATTGTTCGACCTTAAAATGGAGGTATCTGCTGGTAGTGTAGACAGTTCCTTTTAGCGATATTATCTGAAGTAGAGGACGTTAAGGTGTATCAATAGATATTCAGAAAAAAAACATAAAAAATCCATGCATCCAAATATTTCTTGATAGAATAGACAATTGCAGAAGGAGACTTAAATTAGGAGCGGATTCGGCGGATAAAAGAGTTAGAAAAATATAACGTAAAAAATGGAGTCTATAAATACTATCTAAGCTCAACCTGCTGATGAAATTTTATTATACCGATAAGTCTCCATTTAAAAAAAACCTTCTATACTTTATGCTCTCTCTCTAAATGCAGGTTGGAGCTAGTATATAATTTGTTTATTATACAAACATTATTGGTTACATATGTGCATACATGTTTCAGTGGAATCCCAATATATACTATAAACCTACACACCTCTAATTAATTACACTCACCGAAAAACGTCAAAGAAGAGTCTAGCATAAATAATTTAGCTTAATTAAGGAAGAGTCCACTCTATTGTTACCCCTCAATACCATCTCAAACGTCACTGTAAAAAAAAACAACAAAAACACAATTTACCACAAATTGAATAAAGGTGAGTACATGTTGCATATTTGACAATTAAACACCCAGAAACGGCAGACTAAAATAATTTATTGATCTGGTACGCTTGTAATTGGAATGTTGATATATACTTAGAAGTATTATTATAAACCAGCGCTAGAAAACTAACCACACAATTGACCCCAAACAATAACTAAGTACTATAACTAGAGAACTCTAAGAACAGAATATACCAAAAATATAGATAAATATATGCTATTAAGCACCTGTGTGTATGTGTATGGTCTGAATAACCTATCCCACAATGAAGCATATAAACCTATAAAATATATACATATTCTAGTATTGGGGAAAGAACAAACAACCCAATTGAAATAATGACAACCATCAAGATTAAGTTTATAAAAACCTTTGCCACGATAATTACCCCAACTAGATATAAAAACCTTTGCCACAATAATTACCTCAAACACAGCGGTGATGGAGAAAATATAACTACCAATATACCATGTTTATTTAAATCATACAAATTGGCCCATATATCTTTTCAACTAACTGTTAATTTGACCATATGGATATATATCTTATGAATAAATAAATAAAAAATAAAAAAAGAATTCGAAAATTAAAAACAAATGGACGGATAAAAAGCGATGAATAGAATTATAAAAATAAATGATTAAATGAACGAATAAATAAAAAATGTCAATAGGAAAATGAAGTCGCCACCAGAAATAAAAATAAAACAGTCATAAAAACATGAGATAGGAAAGTAGCGATTCCTTCCCCCTCCCTCCGCACCCCTACTCCCTTCCTTCACCACAACTCTCTCCAAAACTGCGACTGCCCACATTCACAGAGTTCAGTACACTTTTTCCAGAACGTAAACCACACCCTAATATCTTATAAACACTAATGTAAATTTTACTCTCGTTAAAATGTCGACGGTTTTCTGGTCTGATGAAATATTATCCTTGAATTGTGATTCCTCTGAAACATGTATACACATATGCAGCCAATAATGTTTGTATAATAAACAAACTACACACACACACACACACACACACACACACACACACACATATATATATATATACATTATCTTTTATCTATCTACTACTAGCTGGCAGCGCAGCGTTGCCCTCACGTACAATAAGCTTAAACATATGGAATAAATCTTCTGTTGATTAGTATATATTATGAGAAATAATTTGCTCGGTGGACTAACTCGCAAGAAAAATAAAACAATAATAACATAACAATGATCATGTCGTTCATCAAATTAAGTCTGTATTTGTCTACAATATCACGTCAGGTAATATTTTCCTTGACGTTGAATGCCCTGGAAACTCACTTCTCATTAATGTTTAGTTTTAAAATATGCAAACGAAGAAATGATTTGCGGCGATTTTAAATAGTCCTATTCGTTTATCGTAAATGGAACTGGTTAATAAGAAAAAAATAAAACTAAAATGCTGAGGTAGACCCGGGCTAAACCGGGGATTATACGATGCTTAGTCAAATGCTCTACCACTAAGACATATCTCCAGATTATATTAACTCTGCTTTTTTAAAAAGACATTTCCTGAAATTTAATCATCTTCCTTCGCCAGTGTAACGTTAAATATTTTCCTGTAAAAATTCCTCTTTTTTTATATATAAGAAATTAAAGCGATTTTAAAATCGAATTTTTTTCTTTTTGATGAATTTCTGTACAAAAAATAGCTAAGCACACTGCCAGACATAAATTAACTTTGTGTGAAATTTGCAAAAAATAGGCTCCGGAGAAGGAACTCGCACACACATGAAGTGACCTTATATGATAGTAGAGATAGAAATTAAAAACAAACTGCGTATTTGTGCACGTGTGTATGTGTGTGTCTAACAGTGTTCTTAGATAGGTTTTATATCTGGATATCTTATCTTAGATAAGTATCGATAACCGATTTCGGTGACAATAAAAACATGAGTGTGAAACCTTCGTGGATCGTAATTCGTAATTCAGTTTTAGGTAAAGTCCGTATCTTAATGCTAGTATATATTAGGTTGGTGCAAAAATAATGTTGTTTTTTGACGTTCCAATTTATGTAAAAGAAAAACAACATTATTTTTTGCTGATTGATATTAATTCATACTGATTTACGCATTCTCTTAATTGCAGTGTCCGCAACTGTCCAGGGACGGCAGCGACCATCAACAACAACCGTAGTTTACTTTTTTACGAGAAGGGGACAGACTTCCACTAGGTAACACCGGTTAACGGGTCTTCATAGTTTAAATAAATGTGCGTGTATATATATATATATATATATATATATATATATATATATATATATATATATATAAATATATATATATATAAATATATATATATATATAAATATATATATATATATATATAAATATATATATATATATATTTATATATATAGTTGGCGGGGAACATAATCCATCGTCCATATAAACTTTACTCATTGCGATCCCAGGCGGGGATCTAATTCCAGAGTGACTCTGTTGTGCTCGGTAAATTACCAAAACTTTCCGTTTGTAACCTTTTCGTTGCTTTTATATAATGCCTGTTTTAACCTGTTCTCCGTTGTGCTGTACTTTTTTGTGGCTACTTGCTAGCTATAACACTATATATATATATACACATATATATATATATATATATATATATATATATATATATATATATACGCTCGTTTTAATTCTATTAACTGCTTACTATCTACGCTTATATTTTATATTTAAGTTTATATTTTATATTTAAGTTTTTATAACTTGTTCAATTTCATTGTGTGTGTAATTAGAACTACTTGGTACACGAATGGGCATTTAAATAAAAAAAAAATCTCCGATAATTTATAATATGTAGTTTTTATGGTATTTTCTCTAAGTTGTCTCTTTTTGAGAAAAAATCGCAAGATATCATAATGTATATTATTTCCTCTTTAATGCAGTTTCCTAATTTTTTTAGTCACGTTTCCATGCTCCCCGACTATGATTCTTCCAAGGTGACCCATCGTTTCGAAGTTACTTTTGTTGTCACATGGAAACGTCCGAACGTGTCCACAGCTAAACGATTTGATAAAAGAAGAGTATGTAAACAATTTCTTGAGAAAAACTGTATTACCTCATTAAAAAATGTCTTACCTCATTAAAAATGTCTTACCCCATTAAAAAATGTCTTACATCATTAAAAAATGTCTTACCTTATGAAAAAATGTCTTACCCCATTAAAAATGCCTTACCCCATTAAAAAATGTCTTACCTCATTAAAAAACGGACTAAATTTACCACCAAGCTTTTCTCCAAACTTTATGCAAGCTCGCCGGGTATATACGTGGGTGCATGTTGATTTCACGAAAAATTCGCGTTTCCAGTCTGGTCCCAAAAATGATTTTCGCCCGAATAACAGATAAATTGACTAGAAAACAAAATCCAACAAAATATACAAAGAACATTTCTTTAAAAATTTGTTTAACTGATGTAAGTTTAAAGCTTAACAATAAAACGAAATGGAATAACATTTTAGAACTTTCTTCTATTAATTCATACATCAAGAAATATCTTTTGGTCATTTGAACAATTAATCGAAGCATGCAGTTAACATTTCGTATCGATGAAAAAGATTAGTCTGAATATTGTATATTTCGAACATATATAAAGTGTCTATTAATGTTTCCTTCAATTTATTAGAAGTTTCTTTTTGCGAAATATGCGACTGGTAAATGTGCGACTATTTTCTTCTATATAATAAAATTACTGTAGAAATTCCCCTGTCCAATAGTTTTTTTGTATTTAATTTTCACCCCAAACAAGGAGCAGTGCCAATTTGAAGTAGGAGGCTACTATCAGGGACATACGTTACAGGAATATTATGAATGGAGATGAGTAGCAAGATGTTTGTTCACATTACATTTGAAGTTCTGCATGTCAGTACAGTTGGGAAAGCAGAATCCTGGAAGGGAGTTCCAAAGTTTAGCAGTTTAGCAGGAAAGAAAATATTGGAGTAGAAGGCTTTTTTACACCTAGGGATCTCTACTGTGTAGGGGTGGGATTTAGCTGTTTGTCTGGTTTGTCGGGAGTATTTACGTCGAGGGGATACAAGTGTTTTTAATTCGTGAGAGCATTCACCATTAAAGTACTTGTAGAACAGGCAGAGGGATGCCACATTTCGTCGATGAGACAGGGTCTGAAGCCTAGTTGATAGTTCATGACCGATTAGGTTGACGACTCTTTTTTGAACCCTTTCCAGATGCATCAGCCTAGATGTGACAACGATACTCCACACATGGGTAAATGGTGGCCTTATAGAGGTAGAGGATACTTTCAGGTATGAGTAGCTTTCTAGTACGGTAGAGAGAGCCCACCTTCTTCGCAGCAACCTTGGCAATGATCTCTATATTTCAATTCCAATTCATGTTCCCTGTAAACGTTAGGCAAAGGAGTTTGAAGGAAGATTTTTCAGGTAATGTGTTTTTGGCCATTGCTATTAGTGGCAGAGAACGTTTCTTGTAATTATTGAAGGAAACAAGCTTAGTCTTGGCAGTGTTAAATGAGACCATCAATTTTTGTTCCCATTCAATTACAGATTGGAGATCATTATCTAGTGTTTCTGCCATTTCCTTAGATATGTATTTATTTGTTCACTATCCCCGGTGCTTGTTATAGAGAGTGTTGCCATCAGCAAATATACCCATCTCAGAAACAATTTTATCAATGAGGTCATTTATGAATATCAGGAATAATAAAAGTCCCAGAATAGACCGCTGCGGTACTCCGTCATTTATATCATATTGTTTAGATGTACGACCGTCGGGGACAACCTGGATTTTTCTCCTACTTAAGAAGGATTTAATTGCATTATGTAATCTTCCAGTGATACCATATGATCTGACTTTTCTTAGAAGACAATCGTACCATACTCTTTCAAAGGCCTTATATATATCGGGAGCTACCGCTCTATCCTCCTCTGCTTTGTCCAGTGAACGGTATATACGTTCAGTGATTACAGTTAGGATGTCTGCTGTGGAACGAGCTTGCCTAAATCCATATTGATTGTCGATCAGAAGTTTAGCAGCTGTAAAGACTAGAGCTTGATTAATTATGGTCTCAAATATTTTGGCGAAAAGTTGGAGGAGGCTAATGGGGTGATAATTTAATGGATCAGTTCTCTCGCCAGAATTCTTGAAAACTGGTACCACAGAAGCAGTTTTCCAGCAGCCAGGAAAGCAAGATTCGTTAAGGCATTTGTTGTAAAGTTGGGAGAGAACCGGAGCAACCTCAGCGGAGAACATTTTAAGAGCATTGCTGTGATGAGATCGGATTCACATGCTTTTAAGGTGTCTAGGTTTTTTTATGATACCACGTATCTGAGAAGGGGTGATTTTCAGATCATCTAGTGTGGTGTCAGTCCGCAAAGGAAAGTCACGGAGAGAGTGGTTTGCCGGGTCCAATGTGGAGTTAGTGGAAAACCGACTGGCAAGCATGTTAGCCTTCTCGGTTGCTGTGAAACAACCTCCTGATTGTTTAATAGTGGGGGAATCGTTGGCTGCCCATTTTAAACTACACTGTTATAGATTTCCCAAAAATCGCAGGTTCCTAATTTCTGTGCTTTGATGCGTTTTGTGATGGTTTCAGTGTATTCGGTCTTAGCTGTCGCTATTTCTCTCCTACAATTACTTCTAGCTTCTATATAAAACCAATACAAACGTAATAACCGCTCATAAACAGAACATTAAATACTGGTAACCTTACATTTATTCTAATCTTTATTAGATACTGGTAATTTCTTTTAAACAATTCATCGTGCATAAGTAAACGAAAAATACATACATAACGTCTTTTAACAATCGATAATCGCATATACACGTTTTCTCTACATTTTCTTTCTTTTTTCCTTTATTGTGGCCGGCGCCGTATCATACTGTTTCATAAATACTGCAACATACGTGCACAAGAAAACAGATAGCGATAATTGCACAAACATAAAATTATATCAACTTCTAAACATGATCCAATTCTGCTAAAAACTAAAAATGCGTATCAAATTATTTACGAGTTTACATTTTTTAAAAATATTTAAGGAACGAGTGAATAAAAATCCATGAAACTTTGAGAAAGTGCTTACAATACTATTCACCTACACCAGTCAGAAAATAAAAGTATTTAAAGCAGTATTAGCGAAACTATGACAGAAGATATCTGTGTGTCAAGTTATTAATGAGGTTTAGAAAAACACAATATACCCATAACTTGTTTATTGTAATAATTTTCAAGCATTAAATCAACTAGGAAAATTACTTAGAACACAATAATTACATAACAATTTCTACGTTGACATAATTAGTAGGGGATATGTTATCCTTTCTTATGAATGACTTGTAAAAGACGTTGGTCCACAGAATTGGTCAAATTTGTGATTTCGTCAACAGTTATTCCTCGCAATACCTCATGGAGAGAACCCCACACCTTATCTTTCTCTTAAATTGGCGTCCACATGCATAGAGGCGTCGCTTGACGATACACCAAAGTTTTCAATTGGGTTCAAATCTAGTGAATTCGCAGGCCACTCCATCTACCGTAGCCTAGAGAACCCCAATTGTTACAAATACTCTTTGCTTTTCTTTCCTGCATGTGAGAATTATTCTGCATAAAAATAATAGTTCTTCTGAACGTCAACCTTTGCTTCTTCAGCCATGGTTCAAAATGCTCCTTCAAAAAAGCTATGTAAGCATTGACGTCATTTTACGCCCTCTGGCACTCTCTATGGACCAACTAAAATACCTCCGATAATCCCAGCCCAAATAATTATCCCACCATCACCTCGTTGGTACGTAAACGCTGCCATCCATCTGGGCCATCAAGTGTGACACGCACTTCATCCGTGAACAACAAATTCGTTTTCATGTTGTCCTCAGCCTATTTCAATCGTTTTTGTATGCTATGTTGCTTTAATAGAGGCGTTGTCACAGGCTTAACAGACTTTGTCACTTCTTGCAGAGGGCTACATCGAGTACTTTTTGAGACATTCTTTTATCTGGCTTGGTCAAAGACTTCTCGACTTGTTTGCTCAGGGTTCTTAACAACTTCACATTAAATTGGGAGTAGGGAACGGCCTGAAACAACTGTAGATTTACCTTTATCAGCTCTCACCTATACTTTCGTGAGGTCCTTGACAAAGTTCTTCACAGTTTGATGGTACCTTTCTATCATTTTCGATATTTCGAGGGAGTTTTACCTGTTGCTAGCTGTTCTATAATAGGACTCTTTTCAGAATTACTCAAACCACATTTACGACCCATCTTATTGACGACACAAACTGCCTTGTTAATAATTTGACACACCTCAAATACCGTAGATTAAGCAGTTACGATGACCAGTTGTTTACATTGCGCGGAACAGTACTAAAAGTTCACAGTACGCACAGAATTGCCAACGTTTCCGAAGCTTTTGATACGAAACTACCGGTAAGTTTCTGAAATTGATAAAAAATGTTATTTAGTTAATAATTTGACGTGCAGTGCATATATATATATATATATATATATATATATATATATATATATATATATATATATACACGTATTTTTTACCTGATCGCTCATGGATTCGTAAATATTGCCTGCTGTTTGTGTGTTTTTAAGATAACCAACTGGAGACAAAGCGCCGAAAAGCCGAATCTAGATTGATAAAAGAAAAGAAAATATACGTAGATAAAACAGAATTTGTATTAAAGTTTTTTGCTTTCAATTCATTATTTTAGAAAATGAAGTATTTCTGTCTATAGCCGCTTACCTTTTTAGCGAGAGTTTGATTTTCAGAAAATGCCTGGAAACCAATCATTGTTGCTTGCGAATGGCCGATGTAGAAAAGTGTCTTTTGTTTCGTCTTCTGCAGAATATAATCGACAAATGCCGGCATGTCGTACTCAGCCATTTCGTCAAAGCTGAAAAGATAACCAATGAAAATCAGAAAAGCTGAATAATATAAAATTTGAATGTTTTTAATGTAAGATAAGATCGGCATTAATGGATTATGTTTAGACCTGCGAAGGGCATGGGTTAGAGTTAAGTTATGGTAAAATTGTACAAAATGCAGAACAAAAGCCACCATAGAACGCATCCTGAAATGTTGAACAGTTATATGCGTTAGTTCATGTGTAGACAAAAATCTAATGCAAACAATCTTACTATGCAAATACTCATGAATTGATTCCACCATCTTAGATAAAAAAAAATTCACCTATTTGTCATGTGTGAGGGATTTTTTGTCACTTCCTTCTTATGGAGTTTTTATTTCACGTTTCACTGATTGGCATTTTGTTAACATGTGCTTTGTAGTAGCGGTGGTAATCGGTCTGTACTTTATGCTTTATATTTCTTAAGAGCTTTAATCGATTCCTCTGCACAATCTTTAATAAACATCTTCTTGTCCACTGTGTTTTTGCCAATTTTTTTGGAAATCTTTGAAAATTCCAAACTTTTGAATTAGCAAAAACCCGTTTCTACATAAATCATAACATGTTTGCGATTTTACTCTAAAAAAAATTCCCTCATTTATTAATTATTGCGAAAAGGTATAATCCACCATCATACTGTCTGTGAATGACTTTGCAGTTCATTCTGTTTTAGCAAAAATAATTTATTGGCAACATTCTGCTATATGGCCATTCATTACAGGTTCTTGATATTTCATCAGAACATCACACAGAATAGATGAGAATAGTAGTCCCGATTTATTTTGCTTCCAACGGGGTTGTTTTTAATGTGAAGAGAATTCAGCTCCTTATAAGAAAGTACTCTGGATTAGGACAAAAACTTCCTCCGTTCAGAAGGATTTTTGTCTCACCGACAGGAGACAAGGAAGATACCAAGCCAGAGAACTTGTCTCACCTACCAGCATCCTATGTATATCCAATGAATTATTGCTGCCACTCTTGGCCTGGTGCACCAATGGCGAGTCCTAACAATAACATTCTCTACAATGTCGTTCTCGTTTTTTGTTTTGGTTGATCTTTTGCTTGAATATTTTTCGTTGATAAAGAATACATTTCCTTGTTTTTGTTAAAGTTTGAGTTCACGTATTTTCAAGATTTCAGTAAAAACAAAAAATGATCCCCCAAAAGTTGTTCAATTTAAATATAAAAATGATTTCTTATATTTTAAAATGATATTAATAAATCTAGACATTTTATATTGCCAAACAAAAATAAAATTTGCGGTATTTATAAAGCAGTAATTCAATCTAATAATCCAATATTGACAATCATCAACTGATAATCATTATCGATCATCGTCATTGTAAAGTGTCGGCAAGACGACGTATATTTGAAAGCACCGGTTGTCGTGAATGTCTTGTTTAAGTAGCCTGCTCTCGCCTCTCATGTAAGCGGGCGAGTCTTCTTCTATGGGGGTGTGACGCCAAGACCACTCTGGTATTGTAACTAGGCGTCTTGGATTCGATTCCACCTCTACACGCCCTCCCTTTCGGGGCCATAAGATATTCGCGTTGTGGTCCAATGATTTGAGGCTGGAGTAGTCGTGGGGATATATTCCTAGGTGGTCGCATTTCCCTTCTGCTACGACGCATCGGTGGATCTTCCCCAACCTCCATCATCCTAGGGGATGTTGTATCATCCACTTCCATCTGCTCTGGTAGAGTATCGGATGTTTCGGGCTGGTGTTGATCTGTACACGTGGGGGAACCATTGTCTCGGTATTTGGGGCCCTGTCAGGTTGTCTATGATATCTAACATTCCTGGTGGCTCCTCAGGTATCGAATGACAAAGGGTATCTACTACGCGGTTTATTATTCGGCGGAATCTGCGATTATGACGGGTTGCCGGTTACTTCCATCAATGCGTACATTATACTGCCTGTTAGCCAGCGTTTTCACCACCTTTCCTGTCTTTGCCCATCTGCGTGAGTGTGGACCAACTTGGTTTTGAACCTGCACTGTTTCCCCGATTTTCAGTTCCTGAAGTAGGTGACTTTTTAGATTATATTCCCTTTCATTCCGTAAGTGTCTTTTTGCCATCGCTTTTTCCCTATAACGACTGATTTCTCTCACGCGTTTATGGATTCGATATCGATCCTGGAGCACTGAGAGATGGTTCTTTATCACGCGACCGTAGAGCATCATCGGAGTGTTGCGATGAGTCAGTAGGGACCTTGCTGCCAGGTCATAGCATAGGCGACCGCAACTGTATGTGCTATCAATAAGTATTCTTTTAGCCGTTTTAACGGCCAATTCTGCTCTCCCGTTGCTTTGAAGGTAATCTGCCGATGATGTTCGTTTCCTTATAACCCAATTATCTAGGAACCGGTTATATTCACTGGAGTCAAACGGTGGTCCAGATCGGTTGACAGATCCTCCAGGACGCAGTATGTGCAGAACCAGTTTCGTAGGGCGTCACATGTTGCGTTGGCATTCCTGAACGACATCAGAGTGACTTCTACCCATCCGGTTTATCTATCTGTATATACTAGGTAGTTCTTCCCTTGCAAATTGAAAATGTCCGCCACCGTTTTCTGAAACGGGAGGTCGGAGTTCGAGGGCGGCATTAGGGGTTGCCTGGGTTGTGACGGAGCAATCACGTTGCATACTTTGCACTGAGCTCGTGTATAGTCCTGGCCAAAACAGCCGTAGTCTGGCGTGTGCCAACATTCCATTGACGCCCTGATGCGCCGAATGGAGCGATTTCAGTACCTCCGCACGTAGTTTTCTGGGTATGAGGATTTTATTTTAAATTATCGTCACCTCTTCCAAGCAATATAACTCATCTTTTATATGCCAAAACCGGCGAATAGTCTTCGGCAGTTCGTGCCGAGATTTAGGGAAACCATTTTGTATGAATTCGGCGAGGGTATGGCATTCCTCGTCAGTAGTAGCTACAGCTACAATCCTGTCCCATGTTATTGTCCTTAATTTGGGGCCTTCTCATAGGTGGATTTAAATGACGCTCTTATGGAAATATCCATAGTTTGTGCAATGTCCTTTTCCTTTGCTTCCTCCTGGCTTTACTTTACTGAGCATCTCGATGTACAGTTTGGTGCCGCATTGAGATTGCTAGGGGGATGGTTCATTCGAAATTTGTACACCAAGAACCGTTCTTTGAAGTTGAACTGTCTTGGGTTATTTATGGCCCTCAGAGTTTTGTCCGAGAAGATCTTACACCAAGGGCTTATGGTCCACGGTGACTAGCAGTTCTGGGCATCCCAAAACAAACATGCGGCATGCTTCCAGGCCGTAGACCAATGACAGTGCCTCTCATTGAACTGGTGCGTATCGGGACTCTGCGTCATTAGTAAATCGGGAGCCGGCAAGGATTAATCTCCAGTGGTTCGCACCACACTTCGGTCCGGCTTCGGTTCGATAGTTGCAGTGTTTCTGGAAAAGAAAATATCGCTAGCCTGTCCTACTGAAGTACATCGATAAACAAGTTGATCTGTTCACTTCGAAGGTTCTTATACCGTTCTCGATCTCTTCTGTGATCCTTCTTTTCAACTTTTCGAAGATTCGATTGAGTGATTGTCCCAGTAGAACTTTCGATTTTTGTCTTCGGCAGCTCCCGGAACGGGCCATTCCTTCGAAAAAGCGTAGGATACCTGGTTTACAATTCCAAACCAGTATTTTATGTCAGTTATATTTTTTGGTGTCAGTAAATTCTGTATTGCTTCAGTCATTTTTTTGTGGGTTTTATCCTGTCTTCCGTTATCAAGAACACAGCAAATTCCACCTCTTTTTCTGCAAAGTGAAATTTCTGGGGGTTGAATACGATACCATTTTTGTTGCAGTTATTTATGTGTTACGTTGTTGCTCTATAATAAAGTGTTGTGTGTTTGTTGCGTCATCTCTAATAATGGATTAGAAGAGATGACGTGTTATATTATATATTTATGTTGTATCATAAAGGGAATTGTGTGTGAGTGACATGTATTTTCAGAACATACCTCTGCTTCTTCGATGTTTGACCATCTGGAATTTCTCGTCCTGGAGGGAGACTTGATACCTGTTTTTGGATGAAGATTCAATCACTCGAAGACAAGGAATTAGTTCTATAGTATATTTCACTTTTCCCAGATGTCCTGCAGAAGTTGGAAAGAGAAATCGGTCTGTGTGGGTTCTTCTTCTACACACGTCAGCGTTCGTCCCCCCCCCCCTCAGTGAAGAGGAGGAGACAACGGGAAGCCGTCCGTTGTCTTCTGTGTCCAAATCAAATCTCAACGATTCAGCTAACCTGATCACATAACTCACACGCAATCAAATCAGCTGATCTTTTACTTCCGGCCAACGTGTCTACACTATAACTCACCTCTCCCCCCTCTCTCTCTTTATCCATTCTCTAACCTATGTACTCCATAGTGTGGCAAAATGGTGTTTCAATAGAGTCGTCCTATAGTATCGTGTTGTCTATACATCTTGTTTTCCTGGGCATATCTACAGTGATATTGTTGATCATGCGTCTCCTGACGCTTGGAATCCTTGTGATGCCCGAAGATAACGGTATCTACCCCATTCTGTGATGAAGGTAATTTCATTTGATGATGGGGAGAGGGTTAGGCTATTATAACCATTCAATGCACTTAAGACGGGTTTTCTGGTTTTCGCAGGCACCAGCGATGTCTGGTTGAAAGGAAACGGTGTATTATGGGTTTCTCATAGGGTAGCGGCGTTGAGCTTTTGTAGGTCTACTGTACGCTTCGGTGACCCATCCTTTTTCGGTGCAACTACCATCCTGGAGCATCATGTTGTAGGTGTACCAACTGGAACAGGTTCTATGATGAACAATGCAACGTCTCAGTCGAGGTCCTTCTTGACTCTTTTCTTCCAATGGTGTGCGACCGGGATTTGGGTGTAGATAGCTGAGGGTTTGCCCCCCCCCCCCCAGATGAACGTGATATCTATGGGGGTTCCTTTCATCTCTTGCAGCCGTTGATGTGGGCATACATTGAATGCACTGGAATCAAAATGCTCCTTCACCCATCGTTCCAATCAGTCTGTTTTCTTCTGTAGCCGCCACCTGCGGCCCGAGCTCTGTATGCTCGTTGTAGTAGGGTATACACTACTGTGAAGATGGGGGATAGACTTGTCCGTGCTTTGATGCTCCAGTTGTCCTGTTACCATATCGTTCGAGTAGTTGACTTTCGGACCGCATCCTATCCCGTTCGGAAAAGTCACTGAAAAGTCGCAGAATCTGTCGACTGATCGAAGTCCTGACACGAAGTCCGGAACCGATTTTCCCTCCTTCTACCTTAAGGGGTGGAATTCTTGCCGATGCACTTCTTTGCGTAGGCTTCTGACGGCTACGAGCTTTATGTGTCGTAACAGATGTTCTTCTGTAACGGAGTTCAGTATTTCTGCTCCTACCATGTCGCACAACAGCCGGTTTACTTCTGGGGAACAGGCTGTTCTCAGCTCGTTTCTTAACGCTGTTGGTTCCGTCAACCAGCACATCTCCTTGTTGGCTTGCTGTACTGTCATCCGTATTTTTGCAGGGCGATATTTTGCTGTAGCTCGAGGATCTGTTGAATAATGTCTGCTGTGTTTGTTCGTCCATATTCAAAGTTGTTTGCAGCCGGTTTCCAATATTAGCGACGCCATGTCGGCAAGACGACGTATATCTAAAAGTATACCGGTTGCCGCGAATGTCTTGTTTAAGTAGCCTTCTCTCGCCTCTCATGTAAGCGGGCGAGTCTACTTCTATGGGGGTGTAACGTCAAGACCACTCTGGTTTTGTAACTGGGCGTCTTGGGTTCGATTTCAACTCGACTCATATTCACCCATGATCATCAGTGCTAGCAACTGGATTAGAGTATTTTAAAAATATTAAAACAAAATTCTTAATGTGCTTAGTCATGAATATGCGAGCGTCTACATGAAGATTAATTAATGTGCATATTCTTAGGAATAACGAGCGACCTTGTCGGTTTGTGTGTTTAAAGTATCTACAATATTCCTTTCTGAATATTGTATATACATTGTTGAAATTTACGACAGAAGGTATTTTGACCTGTATCACACTTTCAATTTGGATTTTAGCCAGTATGAATTGCTGCTAAGAATTTAAAATGTAAAATGAAAGAGTTTACTTTGATATAGTAAGTGGAATATACCACTGGTGTTACATTTCCGCATACCAAAATTAAACATTAATAGCTCAAAGTCGCTTAATTTTTAACATTTTGTACACAACTGTCAGTAGTTCAGTCGGTAACAACGCTGGAGTTATAAATAACGAATAAAACTTGATCGCTAAACATTCTGGATTTTTATCTTTTACTTAAGTCATATTGTTTTATAACTTTGGAAATCATTGGTGTAAATTGAATGATAACCAATTGAAAATTTACTCTATAATAATATTAGGTGGGTGCAAAAACAATATCGTTTTCTCACACGTGTTACTTTTACATATTATTGCTAAATTAATCCATTGATATATATATATATATATATATATATATATATATATGATTGTTGAGCTGGATTAAATCCGACGATATGAAATAAAATGGAGGTGGAAGGACCTGGATACTCAACGTTTCGCCCGATCTATGCGGGCTTCTTCAAGAGGGATGGTCAATGACCATCCCTCTTGAAGAAGCCCGCATAGATCGGGCGAAACGTTGACTATCCAGGTCCTTCCACCTCCATTTTATTTCATATATATATATATATATATATATATATATATATCTATATAGCCGCCTTATATATTATTCTGAAGCGCGTTTTCCGCTCTATCGATACGTGTTATTCGTTACCGTTATCAATCTCTTAATTTATTTTGTGCAGGCTTTTCGACAGCATGGACAAAGTTTAAATCCGCACAATTTTCTTGTTCCAGTTAACACTAGGCCGAAAAGCTGTTGAGACAGCTCGTAATATAAATGATGCATTCGGCACCGGAACCACTAACGAACGTGTGGCACAACTGTTGTTCGAAAAATTTCGCAATGACGACGAAAGCCTCGAAGATGAAGACAATCGCGGTCGGCCGACTGTGGTTTATAACGAGCATTTGAAAGCCTTAACAGAAGCCGATCCTCGCGAACCGCACAAGAATTTTCTGCTGAACTCGAGGTCGATCACTCAACAGTCGTTTGCTATTGAAAGCAAATAGGGAAGTCAAAAAAGTTTGAAAAATGGTGCCGCATAAATTGAACGATAATAAAACAAATCGTTCATGTTATGTCTTTTACGCTCCTTCTGTGCAACAAAAACGACTCATTTCTCGAGCGGATTGTGACGTGTGATAAGAAGTGGATCCTCTACGACAACCGACGACGTTCGGCGCAGTTGTTGGTGCCGGAGACGCGCCGCAACACTTTCCGAAGCCGAAATTGCACCGAAAAAGGGTTATGGTGCCTGTTTGGTGGTCTGCAGCTGGTTTCACCAATCATAGTTTATTGAATCTGGACGAAATGATTACGGAAATGGTTACTGCCGACAAATTGATGAAATTCACCAGTATCTCCAACGAATGTACCCGAGACTGGTCAATATGAAGGGACCAATTCTCCTCCATAGCAACGCTCATCCGCATCTTGCTCAATTGGTCCTGCAGTAGCTGAACACATTGGACTACGAGACTCTGCCTCATCCGTCATATTCACCGAACCTCTCAGCCACCGATTATTACCTTTTCAAGCATCTCGACAACTTCCTGCGCGAAACATGCTTAAAATGTAGAGATGATGCCGAATCGGGCTTCAATGACTTCATCGCTTTCAGAACTCCGGATTTCTATGCTAATGATTTAAATAGACTTGTTTCTCGTTGGCAAAAATGTGTCGATTCTAATGGTTCTTATTTCGACTAATAAAGTTTATTATGAAAGGAGTTATGATTGTTGAACGTCAAAAAACGACATTATTTGTGCCCCAACCTAATAAATAAGAAATATGCATGAATTTCAATACTTGTGCATATTTTACGACCGGGTAACGCCGAGCGACCTTCTAGTATATATATGATGGTTATAAAATAATAATGTACTTTCTCAGCTCTATGATAAAGATCAATGTAAAAATATCTACCGGAGGAAAGATTTCACGTATTTAGGCAGAAGCACAAATCAAGTAGATAGTTGAACATCTTTCCCATTTGTTAACTATAAAAAAGAATTCATATTTGCATTGGATTTCTTTTTTTTATTTCCACACATTTAATTCACCGATAGAGAAGAATTCTGATAAAAATACATGGTATTATTTCTATTCAAGAGATATAACTTTGTATGCTCAACATTCACAAGTAGTCAACAAAATAATTATTAATTTTGTAAAACAAATATAAAGAGTAATTGGCCATAATGTAAGATATAATTAGTATAAGTTAATTACCAAGCACTGGATAAGGCAGGGGAGGGGAGGGCAGTAGCCCTAGATATATCTAAAGCTTTTTACAGGTACGATGGTCTTCACATGAAAATAAAATGATATGGTATTACTTGACGAATGCTTAGTATAATTAAATCCTTCTTAAATAATTCAGGTTGTCCTACGCCCACAAAAATTTGATAACAATGCGGGTGTACCTCAGGAATCGATGTTTGGATCTTTATTGTTTCTGATATTCATAAATATTCTGAGATGGGTATATTTACCGACGACACCACACTCTATAGCAAGCACGTGAGGAAAACTAATCCAAGGTAATGGCAGAAACCCTAGAGGAGGACCTTCAGAGAGTCGTCAACCTGATAGGTCCCGAACTGTCATCTAAGCTTCAACCTCTGCCCAGTCGACAAAATGTTGCATCCCTCTGCTTGTTTTGCAAGTATTTTAATGATGGATGCTCAAACGAACTACAAGCTCTCGTACCCCCTCGACGAAAACACCCCCGACAAACCCGACAAGTAGCGAAGTCGTACCCCTACACAGTAGATATCCCTAGATGTAAGAATCCTTCTACTATAATAGGTTCTTCTTCAGAACTGCTAAACTTTGGAATTCTCTTCCGGTTTCCTGCTCCCCTAACTGTATTGACATGCAGAAGTTCAAGCGTAATGTGAACATAAATCTTGCTGCAAAACTCCCTACATGGTTCGCCTGCAACGTAGATCCCTGATAGTAGCCTCGTACATTAAAGTCGCAATGTGCTTTGTTTGGGGTGAAAATGGAATTAAAAGAAAAATCTGAAAGTAGGGGAATACACCCTTCACAGATATATATGTATTATAGAACTACCGGTATATATATATATATATATATATATATATATATATATATATATATATATATATATATATATATATATAATTATTTACTATAATAAAACTTAAATACGTACAGACACTAGTGCTTATTCTTTTCGGGAATCATCAGTGCAGGATGTCACGGTTCACAACCGTCGATGGATTCGAACTCGGCAACAAATGTCATGTTTCGCTTCATTAGCAAGGACCTTCCATATATATATATATATATATATATATATATATATATATATATATATATATATATATGCCAAGTTTTAGTCGCTTTTAAACGCAGAAATTTCAGATTAAAACTTTCTTTTAATCGTTTTTTTTTCTTATTTTTGGCACATCCAAATTCCCCCGCAGTGCTCTTTAATTTCACTCATAATATTGCTTTGTATGCTATCGAAAGAGATCTCGAGAAATTTCGCACATTCTATTTAAATCGATATATATATATATATTTATATATATATAATAAGCTATACCTACGTATTGAGCACTTTTGAAGTAAATACTTAAAGTTTTCGCATAAATCTATACTTTCGTATATTAATTTTATGTGAGTAAATTAAGTATATATATATATATATGTCTTTATATATATATATATATATATATATATATATATATATATATATATAAATGTAATATTGGGTTGGTTAAAAGTGAATAAAACCATATTTCTACGTTACCAATTTAATTGAAATTTTCAGAAATTCTATTTTTAAAGTCAAGGAATGTTTGCATATTATTAAAATAATTTAACATTGCGAATTATAAAAATATTAAATTAAATAAAAAAAAATATTTTTCATAACTGCGAGATTATCGCAATTTTATTTCCGGTAGAAATTAGCCTTTCACTTATTGAGATAAGTATTATTAGTATTAATTTTTATGATACTCATGTAGAAAGTGATCCGTGCTGAAATAATGTTATTATTTAAAAAGTCATTCTTAACATGGGGAGGGGAGGATGTTTTGTTCCTATTCTGTACTTTTAACCTTACAATTGAATAAAAAAACATATCGTAAAACTTTAATTAAACATGGAAATAAGATTTAAAAAATAGCGAGGATCGCTATCTGCATTAGCACCATTTTTATTTATTGCGGACTATTATTCTCATCTTTATTAGTTGTTGTTTCACGACTTTTCGGCCAACTATTCCTCTGGCCTTCATGAAACGAAGTAAATACGTGAGAAATTATTTTTTCCTTTTATAAATGTTCAGTAACTTTTTCCTTTTATTATTAAAGAGTAAAACTTTTCTTATTCATGAAAAGAGTTAAGCCTACGTAAATAAATCAATGTTTGTACACGTGACAAATTATCAATAAATGGTTTAGTAACTTTTTTTTTTAAAATAATTTATGAAAAGAGTTAACATGCTTAATTTCTATACTTATAGGTTTTTGGAATTTTGTTTTCACTGGATTATTATTGATTGGACACTAATTAAACAGATTATTAAAAAAAATTAAAAAGAAATCATTATTTCGACATTTGAAAGTGGTGCTCACTTTTTAGTTACAACGTTCTGATAAATCAGTCACACATTTTGTAAGCAAGAAAAACGCGATATATCAAAACCATAGAAAGTAAAATAATATGAGCCTCTACCGCATTTGCAAGTCAGAAATATATTTGTTTCGAGTTAAATTTTTTTTTTTTTACTTATTTAGTTAAAAGTCAGTTTGTGGGTGTTTTTCTTTTTAAATTCATAATAATGAAAGGTGAGTTTTTTGTTTTATTTCAAAACTTTTGTTTTTTAAAAAATTTTTTTTTAAAGTATTATAAATTTCACTAACATGCTGGAGAAATGTTTAATAATTTGGTATTTTTTAGATTCGGTCCACCTCCACAATTTTCCTTTCAATGACGACATCTATAGGTTTCCGAGTATGCTGAACACGCAAATCGCATTGAAATTTTGCGGAAATAAATAGTTGTATTATGCATTGTATTCTTCGGTGGCCATCTTTTTACGTGCACACGCGCCATATACAAATACACGCACGTAAAAAAGATGGCCGCCAAAGATTACAATGCATAATGTAGCTTTTTATATCTTGATAACTACTTATTTCTGCAAAATTTCAATGCGATTTTCGTATTCAGCATAGTCAAAAACCATTTCAAGTCGTCATTTAAAAGAAAATTGAGGAGGTGGACCTAATCTAAAAATTTACCAATAATTTTTCATCACGTACGCCTCCCGATACATTGCTTCGTCAACATGCGACCATTTTATATCTCCCGAAGACACTTCCGTATTTAGAAAAAAAAAATAAAAAAATGAGTGACCGACTTACCAGAACGTGGTAACTAAAAAGTGAGTACCCCTTTCAAATGTTGAAATGATTTTTTTTTCAATTGTTTTTCATAATCTGGTTAGTGTTCAATCAATAATAATCCAGTGAAAAAATTTCAAAAAACCTATCAGTATAGAAACTCCACCACGAAGTAAATAAATAAAAAATGTTACGTGCGCATGCGTTAGCCCTGACTAGGGGGTACTAAGGAAACGACCATTAAATAATTCTGCGGGTCGCCATGGAACTCAACGCCCAAGGAGTACCAAAATAATTTTCATGATCTGAAGAAGTTTTTTTTTTTCGAAAAGTGGGTGATCCATCTAAATTCAACTTAAAATGAGCACCCACTTTCTGGCCACCTGAGGAAGGGGCATTTATTTTCGTGTTTATTGGCTTAAAGGGTTTTTGACAAGCCAGTTTGGTACGCGAATGCATATTTAACAGTTTTCGTTCATGCTAACGCATAGCATAAACAAAGGCTACGTCTGTGAAATGGAAAATAGTCCCAGAGTTCAGGGGGTAATACCATGCAAAAGAAATCAAACAAAAAACTTTTTAGCCAAGAAACACACACAAAAAAAAGAAAAAAAAATAGCGTTCATTTTTTTTTTCTATCGAATTCATTTGCTGTTTTTATTGAAAACTATTTTCCCCCGGAGTTTTGATATAATTTTCCATTAACGGCCGTGCGTCTCACGTTCGTAAATAACAAAATGTTTTTTGTAGATTTTGGTGTGCTAAAAACGAATATGCAAACCGTTTCCGTCGCAAAAAAATAGTTTTTATGATATGAAGAAATTACTTTTTCGAAAAAGTGGCGATCACTTTTTCATGTAAATTTAACTTAAAATGAGCACCTACTTTCTAGCCACCTGAGAGAGGGGGGGATTTTTTCCCATGTTTATTGGCTAAACAGCTTTCGTTTATGCTCACGCATAGCGTAAACGAAGGCTACGGCTGTGAAATGGAAAATAGTCCCAGAGTTCAGGGGTTATTACCATGCAAAAGAAATCAAACAAAAAATTTTTAGCCAAGAAACACAGAAAAATGCCCCTCTCTCAGGTGGCCAGAAAGTGGGTGCTCATTCTAAGTTAAATTTACATTGAAAGGTGATCACCCACTTTTCGAAAAAGTAAATTCATGAATATCATGAAAACTTTCTTTTTGCTACGGAAACGGTTTGCAGATTCGTTTTTAGCACACCGAAATTTACAATAAAATATTTCGTTATATATGAACGTGAAACGGGCCTTAAAGTAAAATAATACCGGATTTTTTGGAGCAGATTTGTCGTTTAGTTGTACAAATATCCTCAAACCAGGTAATCACTAAAAGGGACTTTTAAAAGTCGTCACCTGTATCGAGCAAAAGTTTAAAACCACCGATTATATGCCAGCCTACGTCATGGTAACATATATTGAGTGAGTTCCTAACAGTATTTTGTATAGTTTTTTAGTTTAAACTCATTTTCCCAAAATTTCCCCAAACTTAACGTGTTCGATACAGTCTGCTGCCATTTGTATTTTTCAGATATACCGATAAACATTGAATGTTTTTGAACCGATTATACATTACATAAAAACACTAAAATCTTATCCAGTTAGGTAGAACATTTACTTTTCTTGCCTTTGATAACATTTATTTGTTATATATTTATTTTTTGACAACTTATTTGTATCTGTGTTTAGTAATACAAACCCTTTTCATTTAATGTAACGTTTAGTCGGCTCGAAAAACAGTGTTTATCGGGGTATTTGAAAGCTACAAATGGTGGTGGACACTGTTGATTACTTAAAGTTAGAGAAAGTGAGTTAAAACTAAAAAACTATACAAAATACTGTCAAAAACCCACTAATTATGCCAGCCTATGTCATGGTAACATATATTCGGCGAGTTTCAGACACTGCTTTGTATAGTTTTTAGTTTTCAACTTACTTTCCCAAACTTAACGTATTAAACAGAGTCTGCGACCATTTCTGTTTTTGAGCCAATTAAACATTTTAGATTACATAAAAACACAAAACAATTATCCAATTAGGTAGAAACGTAACTTACCTTACCTTTGCTTTCATTTATTTGTTTTTGGACAACTTTTTCGAATCTGTGTATAGTAACCCCCTCCCCCACCATCAACCAAATATTAATTACTAACTCACATTTTTGTAAAACAACAACAAAAAAAAAAACATTTAGCGTTTCAACATTTTTGCTACGTTCGGCTTGATCCACTGATTGTTGGTCAAGTCCAAACCATGAATGATTGACAGAAACTCCCGAGGATCCAGATCAAATTCTGCAAGAGTACCATTTTTTTCATTTTCGCCTTCTTTTTCACTTTTTGTAGTGGATTGCTGTACTCATATCAGAAACATGCATTTTCTCTTTTTATTAAATTTTTCCATTACACCAAATTGAGCTACTGCAACGCGTAGCAGGGTACAGCTATATATATATATATATATATATATATATATATATATATATATATATATATATATATATATATATAGATAGATAGATAGATATATATAGATATATATAAATATATATATATGCATGCATACGGCATGTACGGCATAATCACGTTGACACACCGGTTCCCGACAGATCACCGAAGTTAAGCAACGTTGAGCCTGGCTAGTACATGATGGGTGAACATTTGGGACTTCTAGGCGCTGTATGTGCTTTCCACTTATCTCGGCATTGTTTCCAGTCGTCCTGAACCTCCAACTTTCCACTGGTATTCAACAATGTCAATTCAGGTGAGGTGTGGTTGGAGATTGCGCAACTCTTGTCACAAAAATTTCACGCGAAGGCACTCTTACCGTGGGTATCCATAGTCTATCAAGACTGAAGGAAGCCCTTATATATATATATATATATATATATATATATATATATATATATATATATATATTCTCCGAGGATTTGTTACTAAATTACATACTCAAACAAACACATAAATGCACGAATAGCTATATCAGATATAAAGTACAAATAATGTAACTTTAAAGGCCAAGCTTTACAATGCAGTACAATGGAAGTCATATTTTTGTAGACGAAATGCTCGTCAATTTTAACTTACCTAAATTTCCAAAACTCTTCATCGTCAGTTGTGTACATATTGTGCTTTAAACCATATCTGTTTCCTCGGGCATTGACTATCCACACGTCATAACAAGCGTCAGAGAACAAGTAACCTAAAAAGGACATCGTTTTATACTCTATATTTAGCAAAAATAAAATGTTTAGTGAAGATGGCAACAAAAACAAAATATTATATGAAAATTAATTGTATTTTATTTGCAATATCTTTCTAGTATTCTTTGGATAGTTAGAAGCATTATTAATATTCTGATTTTCTTTTAGCGAGTGAGTGATCATTTTCGGACCACCTTCATTATTTCTCAGCCGAAATAGGAAGACTGACAATAATTATTCCATTACTTTAAAGTGACGCATTCGACACACATCCGCGTGCCCGAGCGCAGCCCCATATATATATATATATATATATATATATATATATATATATATATATATATATATATATATATATATATATATAGATAGATAGATAGATAGATAGATAGATAGGTGAAAAAAACAAAACTTCTATGTTTATCAACGTTTCAACTTTATTTGAAGATTTCCTTAGAATACGTCATTTGGAGAAATACAATACCAGTACAGTAATTTAAAATATATTTGTTAGATTTTTAATATGAAATTGATATGTTTATACTATTTTCGAACGAAAAATAACCGTTAGTATTTAAAGTGTACATAGTGCTCTTAGGCAAGAGTGAGTGAATTGTTTTGCACGACATATAACCGTAAGAATTAAAAAATATCTTTTTTTTTTTTAATAAATATAGCCGTTAGTTATGCTGGATCCGTATATGAAATGTAATATGTGTTTCTTTCTTTGTTTTTATTTTTTATTTTATCATTGTTGTTGTTTTATATGCTGTAAGTTTGTTAACCTGTGGCTAAAGTCACTTTTGATATGTTTTGATATAAATTTACCGATGCAATGGAGAGAAACAATAGAAGCTATTACGCTGTTTGTTTGAGTTTAAAAGAAGCGCTTAGTCAAGGTGTTTTCGCTGAGATTTAATTTAACATTAATGTAATCAATATAGCTTGTTAAAGGAATTCATACAAAATCGCACCAGACATATTCAGTATTCTAACAACATTAATGGGCACTATCAGCACTTGCCACATAAAACACCCTGGAAGTTTATTTCACAAAATTAAGAACATTAATGTACAAAACGCTATACACAGCTTAGATGTAAGATCATTATACACTAATATCCACATTAAGACATGTTTTAATTTAATATATATTCATCTAACATCACATTAACTTACTGTTTCCTCTTGAAATTCTTATTAAAATGATAAAACTTCTCACCGACATGACTTATTTGCAATTCAATAATAAATTCTACAAGCAAAATTTCAGGCTTCCTATTGGTTACCCTCTTAGTGACTTGTTTATTTAGATATCCTTGAATCTAGCCCGTTCAAGTTTAGAGTATATCCAAACACAGAATACTTGAGCTTTTAATCGTCATTTTAAAAACAAATTATGCACAGTCGAACCAACCATAAAGTTTACTTATGCAACAGATAACCATCGTGTTATACTATTTCGAGACATACTTATAATAAAATCCAACATTAATCTCTTCTTCAAAGTTCATAAGAAAACTACGTAAGAATAATTGCATTAATTTTACCCACACTATAAAAACAACACAAGCCAGTTTTAAATAAATATCGGGAAGAGAGCTTATATATATATATATATATATATATATATATATATATATATATATATGTATATATATATATATATATATATATATATATATATATATATATTAAATATATACCGGGAAGAGGGCCTATATATATATATATATATATATATATATATATATATATATATATATATATATATATATATATATAAGCCCTCTTCCCGATATATATTTAATATATATATATAAGCTCTCTTCCCGATATTTATTTAAAACTACCGGGGAAATACGATGTTATCTGAGATTGAATGGTGATCAACGAATATTTCACACTCCTATATTTTTATTGTTATCCAAATCCATGAAATCACCTGGGAGGAACCTTCACATGCTTCCATGCAGTAACTTAATTCAAAATATATGTTATTCATCATTGCACTCTAAAGAACCTACTGTTTCGTTTATAAAATTATTTTATATAAACTTCTTTCCAGTTAACGAAAAAAATAAGAAATTTATGTATTGAGTTTGAACCTACAGACAACGCCATGCAAAAAAAAAAAAAAAGAAATTTTAAAAAGTACGTCAGTTTTTAAGACTTATAAAATCTTTGCAGTTAATGAAAAAAATTAACAAATTGGCGTGCGGAGTTTGAACCTACAGACCACGTCCTGCAAAAAAATATTAAAAAAAAACACGATATCAACTTATCCACAGTAAATTTTTCATGACCCTTTGTTTTATCATTGTGCTAAGCAACGATATGGAAAAAAGGCTTTACCGCTGATAGATAAATTAGGATAACGTTTTCGATTATCGATTACCGGCAATTATCGGGAGTATTCTGACAAAAATAAACTCAACTAAGATCACTTCCAAACTTATGTTTTGTAAATTTTAAGGAAAATCTGTTCAGCCGTTTCGCAACAAACTCACACAGACAAAGTTGCATTTATACAATTGTAGAGATACATTTAATGCGTCTAAAGTTAAAACAATGACTATACTGCAATAACTGAGTTTCACAAACGTATATTTGATGATATTTATGTTATGAGACAGTCTATACACTTGCATTAGATGGATTTGTTTTGTATATGTTTGCTATCTTTAATGTTTGTAGTATAGTTTTTTATGTAGTTTGCATTATTGGAATACAAAGTTTATTTCGAGTGTTGCAATTATTTTATTCTTGGGGTGTGTTGATAAAAGCTGTCCGTTTATAAGAGAAGTGACTGGTATATATGATTTCTGTTTTTTGTTTCTGGAAAATATTGATAGGACTTTTTCTTAGCATTTAATATACAATATGTGGGATATTGCAAGGATTCGAAGGGCGTGCGATGTATTTGAATTATTCGCCTAGCTATTCTGAACTACAAATTCTGAATGCACATAAAATTAACCAATTAATATGCTAGCTTGTGTTGTTTTATGGTGTGGGTAAAATTAATGCAATGAATGGTATATATACACACAAACACACACACACATATATATATATGTGTGTGTATATATAGATGTGTGTGTGTATGTATGTATAGCTTAGTGGGTTAGAAGTTAGAAATCTCAGTTCTAAGAGAGCTTAGGACTCATTAACATGATTAAACAGTCTAATGGCATCTATAATTCAGTTTTTTTATCATTAATCTTAAAACAGAAGAAAAAATTTAAATTTTGATACAAGTTAACTAGCTTAAACAACAGAAAATAATACCGACAAAAAAAAAAAACAATCAATCAATAAATATAAACAAAGTAACAATCATTTCATTTCATATACACGTCACGCATTTTCTATTCTAACGATTATATTGTTTCTAAAAGAAAAACAGAAACGGCATGAGATATTTTAAAAGTCTAACGGCTTTATGTCGTTAAAAAACCACTCTCTCCATGACATGAGTGCTATCAACTCTTTGAATACTGACGGCTGCGTTTTATATTCCAAAATAGAACAAAAACACCAAGTTCACATTACAAGGACAGCAAATATATTTTTAAATATTGTACTTATATTCTATTTCTTCAAATCAATGATCCCAAGTAATGTATTGAAACAAAGACGAAACGTTGATGAACATATAGTTTTAATTAGTTGTGTTTTAACATGCCTATCACACGGCGCTATTATTACCATATTTTATATTGTATGAAACTATACAACTTTATATCTATCTATCAATATATCTATTATATATATATCTCCATATATATATTGTTGTTACAATCCTACAGTACAATATATTTTCATATATATATTGTTGTTACAAACCTTTGGTTGAGAGGGGAATTACTACAATCAAAATAATATATATGGCGAAAAGAATAATTTTTATGTTTTATAAATGTTTGACGGACTAATGAAAATACAACATCTCAGCAATTATCATTATTTCTTAAAAAACTGATTTATTTTCATCTGGAGATATAGATTAGCATTCGACTACAGATCGAATGATCTCATGTTCAAGCCCTAGTGTACGTTACCATTTTATTTTACTTTTTTTCTTATAATTGAGTTCAATTTAAGGCACCATTTAAAATTGCTGCAAATTATTTCTTAGTTTATATAGTTTAAAACTAAACATTAATCAGAAGTGATATTTCTAGTGCATTCATCGTCAAGCCCAAATATTAGCTTACGTTATATTGTAAACAAACCGAGAGAAATTTGATATGAACGCCATTATGATTGTTATTTTTTTATTTTCTTTTTATTATTCATTGTAATATATGATAATCAATGTATGATTGATTCTATAATAATTCATGAGCAATTTGCACAAATTAGATAATTATAGCGGCCACTTAGTATATATATATATATATATATATATATATATATGTATGTATAGGAAAATTAGGATTATCTTCTTTCCGATAAAAAACAGAATTTCGAACCATTTACAATCGTTTTCCAGAGAGACCCCTAAGACGAAAACAACCATATCCAACTTAGTAACTCATTTTTTTCTATATCAACTCCAATGAAACTTGTTAAGCATTATATTATCCCGATAAGTCTCCTCTTATAGAATTAAACTTACTCTCTTCTTCTAACTCACTAAGCTATATATATATATATATATATATATATATATATATATATATATATATATATATATGTATATATATATATATACATGGTGACCTAAAAAGCAGGCCAAATTCTAATTAGGGTCCGTTTCTTATTGTTTTGTCCGAATGAAATGAAACTTTGGTCATAACTAGTTTATTATATTCAAAACATTACATCAAAGCACTAGTGTCTTTGGCCTTTTTTTTTCTTCGTTGTAAAATGCTCAGAAAAACAATTGAATGTCTTCTGTTTTTTTTTGGGGGGGGTCACCCTGTATATATATATATATATATATATATATATATATATATATTATTCCACAGTCATAATAGGTTGCAGCTCAAAGGGCCATAGCAACCAAGACACTGGAAAACTCGAGTTTTGCTCTCATATATATATATATATATATATATATATATATATATATATATATATATATATATATATATATACTTCGTTTGATCGAATAGACCTTTTTTGTCTATAAATTTTGCATTAGAACATTTTCATTTATCGTATTGTAGTTTTTACCTTAAGTGGAAACTGGCAGATGTAATAACCATAACTTTGATTTGCCAAAGTACTTTCTAATATTTCTGGATTCATCTTCAGGGTAAAATAAAATTACCAATGTTCTCGTCGTAGAAACTAGAGACATTATAATAAATAATATATATATATATATATATATATATATATATATATATATATTAACCCCAATCAATGTCCTCTTAAAATTAACCTTAACTTCCTACGCAAGCTTTTGTTGGCCTGTACAGCTGAAGTTCAATGTTGCCATGGGCTCTTTTTAAGTTCCACTTACAGTATTTTTTATTTGTGTAATCTAGGAATGAAAATATTCAACAGCATAAAAAACCATTCAATCTATCAACGATATGTCGATAATGTATTGATATTTATTGATTATAGTGAAGAAATAAACAAATTACAAACAACTTTCCAAAATAATTCCGTATTAAAATTCAAATATGAATTAAGCACTAGCAACATAATTCCTTTCAGAGATGTCCTTATCGATTCTAATAATAATGAATTTACTATCTCTACATATTACAAACCGACAAATAAAATCCTTCTACTCTAAATTATTTTAGTGAATTCCTCTTTCGCTATAAAACTGCTATAATTAACAATTTACTAACCCGAGCGTTCTTAATCGTTTCTCCTCTAACTATTTTCTTACAAGAAATCAATAACATTAAACAAACATTAGTTAACAATGTATTTCTCACCATTGTATCGATCAACAAATCACAAAATGTGAAACTATTAATCAAAATAAGATAGATTTAAAACTTACAGCACCTTAATATATAAAACTGTTTTACAAAATCAAATGCATCATAATTACAGAATAGATGAAAAAGCTCTAAAAAGTATTAATAAAATATACACTGTATTGACACTAATAAAAACGTAAAAGTAACTATTTACTATATCAATTTAAAACTTCCAACCTTATCATAAGCAACAATTCTTCCCCTTCGAAAGAGTCACTTTGTAAGACTAACCTTATATATGAATTCAAATGCCAATTGGGAAACTATGCTTCTGACAGAAATATATATATATGTATGACTACTACTGTTAACGAGCATCTCTCCCCCCTCTCTGGCTTTCTTACTCTTTCTATTTCCTCTCTCTCTCTGTCTCTATAAGAGAATAGAGAGGGAGAGAGAGAGAGAGAGAGAGAGAGAGAGAGAGGTGAGTAAACGTGGAGGTAGACACGTTTACCAGAACCAAAGGTCAGCTGACCAAATTACGTATGTGTGACGTGGTTGGCTAGATCTGGAGATTTGATTTGAGCTTTGAAGAAGACGGACGTTTTCCGTGGTACCCCCTCTTAACTGGGGAGGGGGGAGACGAACGCTGACGTGTGTGAAGAAGAACCACACAAGCAGATTTCACTTTACACCTGCTGCAGGACCTCTGGGGAAAGTGAAATAAAATCTATAAAAAACATTCATCGTCTTGGATGGATAAATCTTCGTCAAACAGGTATCAAGTCTCCCTCCAGGATGAGAAATTTCCAGATGGTTCAACAGCGAGAAACAGAGGTAGGTTCAGAAATTACATGTCACACACACGATTCCCTTTATGATAATCAAACACACAACCATTTATATTAGAGACAATCACACGGAATCTTTGATGTTATATAGAAAACGTAAAATGTGCCCCTAAATGAAGAACTCTATATAACATATTCAAATGTAACGAAAGCTCAATTTGGTACCCCTCAAGGATAACCTCGATGATACCCATATGTAACACATATTCAATTCGGTGCTCGTCGACCAGTCGCATCACCGATGCGATAATCGAACCTGTGTTTAAGAAAATACAACGTGGAAGCATGGAGATTTAGTGTCAAGAAAAAAGAAATAGACTAAAAAAAAAGAAAAAAAAAGGACAAGAAAAACAATAAAATGTATGGAAAAAAAGAAAAAGAAAGAACAGTAAAAAAAAATACAAATCAACACACACACAACGTAGGGTCCATTAAAACACTAGGCGAATTAGAAAAATAATTAAGAAAAAAAAGAAGAAAAAAAAGAAAAGCAATACACACGTACAACCTTTTCACGAAGAAAGAAAAGGAAGACATACAGACACACAGATGTAAAACTTTATATATAGAAAGTAGTTAAAAAAATGTTTATCGTATTGGGAATTAGCTCGTTATGAACGAAGAAAAATATCACTTAATGTCAAAATTAGAAGGGAAAAACAAAAAAATGGCCTTATTTTGTAAATTTTTAACAACAGCCAGTGAGAAAACCAAAAAGATAAACACGTCAGTCACAAATATGTGTTATGAATATTTTGTGTCATTTTTAAACTGTGAACTAAGCGTAACTTTTAAGGAAAAACAATATGTACTTTTGATGAAAAACAATGGATAGGTTCTGAAATGTGATTTTTTTCCTTTTTTTTCACTAATTGTACGATTTTATTTCGTAGGAATTTTTTTTTTTTTGCTGACGTGGACAAAATTTTGTTGTTTGGATTTTTGTTATTGCTAAGATGGGACTTTGTGATTGCTTATAGGATATTTTTGTATTTTTTTAATTTATTATTTTTATGTAATTGATGTGTTGTCAAACGGTATTGGCAGAATTTTCTTGTTCTTTGACATGTATTTTTTTTTCGCAGAATGGTGAGGTGAAATCTTTGCTTGTGGGGTCTATTGAAAGAATGATTAATAAAAGAAAGAACGTGTTGTTAATTAATTAATTAATAATCATAATAGTAATAATAAAATTGGGAAAAAGAGAAAGAAATAAGATTTAAACAGTGTAATAAATAATAATAATAATAAAAAAAAGTTTCGGAAGAGTCAAAGGTTCAGTCGGTATTAATTTCAATTTTCGAAATGTAGAATAAATGTTCTATTCGACATGAGTGACGTTTTGACCACATAAGTAAGGTAGAAAAAAAGGATAAATATAGGGTTAAATAAACTATATGAAGAAATGAAAGAATAAAAGTGAGGCGTGAATGGAATTTAAATTCTGTGGCAAGCATGTTAGAATTTTTGAGAGGTGTTGAATTACATGGGTAGTTATTAATTTCATTATTCTCGGGAAATGATTCGAATTTTATTTTTTTTATCGTGATATCTGTTGATTTCGAGTAGAATCAACATGGAGCAAATTTGAGTACTTCATGTGTGGAAATCCGATGTTTTCTGTGAAGCTATGTGTCTTCAAGGCAGGTTGCGGTTACCGACTTTGGAAAAAAAAAGTTTTTTCTGACATAGCAGTAAACGGAATGTATTCTGTCCAGCGTGAGCGGATCTAGTTGTAATCAACTTCAGAGAGCAAATGAAATGCCCTCTGACATGGCGTAAGGGGCAGAGGGGGTGCAATGGCTGACGTGGCCATTATGTTACGAATCGCTCAAGAGAAGATGAATGAAATATGTATGCAAGTACTTAGGAAAATAGAAGGCTACCCACCATATGGAATGTTAAGAGGTTTTTTGTTTCCCACAAAATACTAGTAATAAGAGTAGGCTTATGATGAATAGGATAAGGCTTGGGATGGAAAATTTTTTTTAAAGTGTAAAAAAAAAAAAAAAAAACATGCTGGGTGAATTTAATTGGTATTATTAAATTAAATTATTTTGGAATATATTTGGTTGGTTTAGTTATATTTTAGGGACGTTTAGCGCGTAGTTGCATTTTTTTCATGAGAATTACAAGGCGATTAGGCTGTAGAAAGCAGTTTTTTCTGTTGTTTTATTTTTTTTTATAAGCCACGGTATTGTCACAAATTAGAAAATTTGGCAGGGGACATACTATTTTAGAGTAATGAGTACCCTGTTAAAACAATACTAGTGGTTCCAGTGAGTTGGAAGATGCCACGTAGGCCCAAGCAACGGCAATAAGTCTTGTCCAACAAAAGTCTGGCGTGCGAGGTCGAGATAATTCCTCAGGGTACGGAGCGACTGGACAGTCGGTACCAAGCCTAATCACGGGGAGATAGAAGAAAGGGAAAAATGCAGATTACATAAGGGACAAGATAGAGCCTTATTATTATTTTTATTTTTTGAGAGGAATGTGTGAGGGATATCTGGGTTGGAATCTTGGGACTTGCTGGGAATGCGGAAAAATCACAAAGGGAAAGCTACTTAGTTAGAAATCGATGCGCAAGTAAGCTTTGGCGCATTAGTTAGGGAGTGATGATTCCGTATCTTGTCGGATTCCAGGAACTCAAACAGGCTCCGAGTGAATCAATGTGAAGGCGTATCTTGGCTTAGACCAACCAAGGGAATTAGTAGAAGAGCTTTGTGAAGTCCCGAAGTAGTAGATAGAATAGAACAAAGCTCCAGTAATAGGACCACTCAGAGAAAGACGTCAGGGCATTACAGTAAAGGAAAAAAACTGGGACTTAGGCCTATGCTGAAAGTCGAGAACGCGAGTGGGATGGTTGGGTCGGTAGAGCATCAGACTTTTAATCTGAGGGTCTGGGGTTCGAGTCCCCATGCGATAAAGCTACCACCAACATGGAGCATCCGACGTTCTGGTCGTAATTGCGATATGCTGGCCCCATTTCGAAAAAGTGATCGAAAATGGAGTCTCCATTTGTTTGGCCAAGTGGTCCAAATAAAGAGCAGAGTCAGTGGAAAATATCCAACAATGCGACCGCCTAGACAAGATGTATATCTTCAAAGCTGTATCTGTGTCTAACTTGGAAGCAAGTTAATGTCGAGGAGAGACTTTCGAGAAGCAGCAGAAGGGTTGATAGTGTAGTAGAAGAGTACTGGTGCCTGATCTTTCTTGGAAAAGGGGTGAGTCCGGAAAGTGAAAAAATAAAGATGTACTTCGGACATAATTATTTTTTTAATTAGTTAGTTATTAAAAATGTATGGCTTGCCATACATTTTGATAAAAAAGGGGTGGAGGAATGTTAACGAGTATCTCTCCCCCCTCTCTGGCTTTCTTACTCTTTCTATTTTCTCTCTCTCTGTCTCTATAAGAGAATAGAGAGGGAGAGTAAACGTGGAGGTAGACACGTTTACCAGAACCAAAGGTCAGCTGACCAAATTACGTATGTGTGACGTGGTTGGTTAGATCTGGAGATTTGATTTGAGCTTTGAAGAAGACGGACGTTTTCCGTGGTACCCCCTCTTTACTGGGGAGGGGGGAGACGAACGCTGACGTGTGTGAAGAAGAACCACACAAGCAGATTTCACTTTACACCTGCTGCAGGACCTCTGGGGAAAGTGAAATAAAATCTATAAAAAACATTCATCGTCTTGGAGTGATAAATCTTCGTCAAACAGGTATCAAGTCTCCCTCCAGGATGAGAAATTTCCAGATGGTTCAACAGCGAGAAACAGAGGTAGGTTCAGAAATTACATGTCACACACACGATTCCCTTTATGATAATCAAACACACAACCATTTATATTAGAGACAATCACACGGAATCTTTGATGTTATATAGAAAACGTAAAATGTGCCCCTAAATGAAGAACTCTATATTACATATTAAAATGTAACGAAAGCTCAATTTGGTACCCCTCAAGGATAACCTCGATGATAACGAATATATAACACTACGGCATTGTCCAGGTGACTAATATTTCATCACTCTGAACAAAGTGCCATCTTTAAACACCTGGCAAACCAGTATTCCGTTCCGTTGTCTCAGTTTAGTAAGCTTCTAGTTTAATAAAAATAGTTAAAGCCCAACCAGTTTAATAATTCACTGGAGATGAATCCAGAAAGATTTGAAAATACTTAGACAAATCAGAGTTATGGTTATTACATCAGCCAACTTCCACCTGAAGTAAAGACTACAATACGAAAAATGGAAAATAACCAATGTAAAATTAATAGACTAACAACCTCTATTCAATTTAATGAAGTATACATAAAGAAAAATACTGCCTAAATACAGACACGCATCAATAACATTTTAAATAGTTTTAGTCTTTAATTCTATTTCTGTTGAATGAGTGCCACCCTATCATTCATGTAAATATGAAAATAATTTACTCTTCATTACAGACATTTTTTAAAATTTACTTAATGAAAAAAATCGGTTATTGATACCAAATCAGAAATCTTTGTGCAGTTTTTTCTAGTTATTTGTTTGATTGGCTTTTTTTCGTGAGCATCCGAAATTTTATTCAGAAACAATTGAATGTTTAAAAATCAAGTTTATACTTGATCATGCGCTTTTCATTATTTACGTTTTAAGTTTCGTAATTACCACTAAATCTGTAGTATAATTTCCATTTTAGATTAATTTGTTATAGAGCTACTTGCCGAGATGAGGGAAAAACCTAACGGACGATAATGTTAGATAGATAGATTTCGAGCCAAAAAACGTCACGTTTATTCTCTTTTTCAAGAACATCGCCAATGCTACATGAGAACTAGAGGACAAATTAAGGAAAGCAAAATTAATGAGGCTACCAGATATAAACCCAAGTTAAACTTTTTTCCCTTCTCTATCTGTGTGACAATTCGTTTATATTGATTATATTTATTTTCCTGTATTTTCTCTATGACATGCGTTACATGAAATAAAATTGCCAACATTCGCAAGATAGCGACTAGCTTTTCTCTTTTTAAAGAAGGACACTACCGATCATTATGTTGGAATTGCTTTCGAGCAGAACGTATTTTTGTGTTTGTTTAGTATTATTATTTCAGATTTTGTTTGTGCATTTGAACCACGTAAAATCACACAAGATTAGACTAGTCCACCCAACCCACTCAGGTATTGTTGTGATATCGATAGACTGATCTTTAAATCTGCAAGCGGTTTGACACAAAACTTAGAGTTGCACAATACAGTCCTTCTACAAGGACAAGTAAATACTAGAAAGTAACTCTGCCACATCTATGAATGATTATACAAGAGTGTCGATGTGCGGAAAAGCAATCTACGTGCACATGGAATCCCGACATCAACGTGAAAGAAGCAATCTCATGTCTGCGTTGTATTGATTTTAAAAAAATATTTCAATTTAAATTCTAAACAACGCTTATATCACGAGAACACAATCCAACTAATTCCCTTAAGTCCGCCATTGGAACATTGAAAAACAATTTCTTCGTTTTAACGTCATGCGTCGAAAAAAAAAAAAAAGAAATATCCTGACAAAGACGTCGAAAAAACTTTGGTATTAAAAACATAAATATTTGCTTTATTTAATTTTATTTAAAATATATCTGCACTATAGTGGCTTATAAACATATTTCAATTCATACATATGTATATATTTTTAAGAATGTAAGAGATTATATAATTATTTCCACAGTCAAGCAACGTCGCAGCTTACAAGACTCATCACTTTCGTTTTCATACATAAAGTAAATTTCACAGTTTATAAAGATTATTTAAAAAAAAAGGTGAGATACAACATATGCGAAATATTTGGAATCAAGTCTCTCCTGGCTGTTATTTCAGATCATTTTTAAACAATAGTAGCAAGTTTTAGTCACCCTTTCTTTTGTAAAATAATGTGTGAAATTTGTCATCATCATCATTATATACACCAGAAGTGTGAGTCTTATAAACAAAATTTTCATTAAAAAAATGTCCAGGTGTTTTAGTACTGGTCTGTTGGATTTTGTGTTCGTCCGATTCCTACGTCCATTTATTTGTAAAATAATGTGAGAAATTTGTCATCATCATCATTATCTACAGCAGAAGTGTTAGTCTTATAAGCAAATATTTTATTTATATAAAAAAGTCCAGGCGTTTTAGTACTGATCTGTTGGATTTTGTTTTCATCTGATTCCTACGTTCATTCATTTGTAAAATTGCACAAACACTTTAACGAGTGACTGTCTCTTCTACAATTTTTTATTTTGGATTGTTTTTCTTTTTTTATTCATGTCAAACTCATTGAATTGTACCGATCACCTTCATCCTGATCATTGAGAATTTATAAGTTTTGGAACGCTCCTTCGTGTGTATTTTGCGTGTGTGTATGTGTACGTGTGTATATGCATATGTACGTACATGCGCGTATGTGTGCCTCTATGTGTGTATGTTTGCATATGTGTGTACATGCGTATGTATATTTGCGTGCATTCTGTACGTATGTATATATGTGTGCAAGCATGTGTTTATTTCCATGTGTATATGGGGTGGAGAGGGCTCTCATAAACCGTGGTGAAGGCAACCCCTCTGGGGGATGCAAATCTCTGATTTAAAAAACAACGCAGGAGATCAGTACCCGCATTAAGCTGGTCTGCAGTTTAACTTGTTGCTGGCTATATTGCTCTTGTTTGTTGCTGGATCTCAACATTTGGAACCGAGAGAGAGATTTACCTGTCGTACAAAGCTAAAACTCTGTAACGTCATCTCTGTATAGATACTCCAGCAGGCATTTGTCTATAAAAGTAGTCCTGTGGCAATGGAAAAGTTGTGACACGTGTAGGCCTGAAATGCTGGAAGCATGTAACAATTGATCTGCCATCATCATATGTATATATGTATGTATATATGTGTGCATGTATGTATATGTGTATGTATATGTGTATGTATGTTTATATATGTAACATGTGTTTGTATATGTATGTATATCTATGTGTATATGTAACTATTTATATGTGTATATATGTTTATGTGTATTTGTATGTATATATGTATATATATATTTGTGTGTGTATGTATGCATATGTATATGTATATATGCATATATATATGTATTTGTATAAATGCATATATATGTGTATGTACATGTAGGTAAATGTATGTGTATGTATGTTTATGTGCATATGTGTGCGTATTTGTATGTGTATATGTACGTATATATGTGTTTGTATTTATGTACGTATATATGTGTATATGTACGTATATATGTTTGTATTTGTATATGTATATGTCTGAGTCTTAGACTTCCACTGGTACCATGTAACCCAGTGCTAGCTGCCCCATGGTCGGATCGTCGGCGACTAAACCGGCTCCCCCGCCCGGGGTAACCTGAGTGAGGAGGGTGTGGGGACACCCAGCAGGACCAAAAACAAGAACTATCAAAGGTCGGCTGAGCTTCTTATGAGCCAACTGCCATCTCCTGCAGCCAGAGTCAGTACCAACGTATCCTTGTCTTTCCTTGGGTTCTACCGGCTCTGGTCAAGTTCCACTTGTGCCTCTTGGACAACGCACGAGTTTCTTCGCCCAGGCTCTTGCAACGAGTTAAAAAGTCTGGTCAAATTGATGTCGCGACCAGGCGCTTCGGATTCTCCGCAACGGTGGACTATCGCCCGCCTCAAACCAGGCAGCCCCTGGTCAGTAAGGTGCTACCCCGTCACGTCCGCCGCTTCGATGGGGTGGTCAGGCAATCACGGACGTAAATCATTCACCTGTTACAAATCACAATTCAAAGACTACTCTCCGACTCGGAAGTTGGAGCATTCATACACTGTGCCCGGGTTTCACGCATAACCCGGATCTCAACCTTCGTGCACAAGGTCTGCCTCGTAAGACCGCATTACTTGACCGTGAACTTGCCAAGCTGTCTGTCGACATTGTCACTCTACAGGAGACCAGATTAGCTGGAACTGGCTCCATCTCGGAAAAAAACTACACTTTCTTCTGGACTGGCAAAGCAGAAGAGGAACATCGCATCCATGGAGTAGGTTTTGCAGTGACAAACAAATTACTCAGAGAACATGTAGTCGACACTTCGGTCAGCATTTCAGAGAGAATTATGACACCGAAGATCAACTGCGTCGTTACACCAGTACACCTTATCAGCGTCTATGCGCCAACACTGCCTAGCGAAGATCATGTGAAAGATGAATTCTACGACTGTCTCAACGAAATACTGATCAGGATCCCAACCAGCGATCACCTCCTAGTACTCGGAGACTTCAACGCCAGAGTCGGTGCGAACCATACTACCTGGCCTGACATCATTGGTCACTTCGGTACTGGTAAAATAAATGAAAATGTTCAAAGAACTTTGGAGTTCTGTAGTCAACAGGGACTCTGTATTGCCAACACCTGGTTCAAACAGAAAATGTGTCATCGTGTCTCTTGGAGGCACCCTCGTTACAAACATTGGCACCAATTGGATCTTGTTTTGTGTAGAAAAAGAGAAATCGGTTCTGTCAAACGATCAAGAATCTACCACTCCGCCGATGGTGATAACGACCACTCTCTCGTGCTGATACAACTCAATCTTCCGAACAAGAAACCTGCACCACGTAAGCCAAGACCACGTCGTAGTGTCAACACGACTGCAATGAAGAACAACGACAGCATCAGTGCGTTTTGCACTGCGCTCGAAAATAAGCTGAGAGATTCTGCATCAGCGGAAGCAGTGGACCTGGATAAATTCTGGGAAATCCTGCAAACTGCGATGCATGACGCTGCAGTCACATCCTTTGGAACCAAGCGGCCGCCTTGCGAAGACTGGATGGCTGAGAATGCAGAAATCTTAGAACCTCTACTACTGTCAAAAAACGATGCTCTCAAGAACTATGTGAGCAGGCCGACACGCAGCACCCTGTACAAGCTGAAAGAGGCTCGCAGTCAATTCCAGAAAGCTGCTCGGCACTGTGCAAACAACTACTGGAACAACCTGTGCGACGAAATCCAGACTGCAGCTGACTGCGGTAAACTACGTGCGATGTACCGTAGACTCCGTGAGGCAACTGGACCGAGCGCAAAGATAGTTTTCCCTTTAAAATCTACTACAGGGGAGCTCATCACTGATCCTATGATGCAGCTTTAACGCTGGGTGGAGCGCTACTCTGTACTATATGGCGAACCACGCAACATCACAGTCACAGCTTTTAATTCCACTCCGAACTTCGACACCCTAGTCGAACTGGACAACATTCCGACCATGTTTGAACTCGAAGTAGCTCTCCAACACACGAATGTAGGGAAGGCCCCAGGTACCGACGAGATTCTAGCAGACCTGCTCGTGCGATAAGTTCCTGCTCCCGCACTTATACGACCTCCTCTTCACCAGTTGGCGCAACGGAAAATTTCCAACAGCTATGAAAGATGCTAAAATTGTCACTTTATTCAAGAAAGGAGACAAGGGAGATTGCAATAACTAGCGTGATATATCTTTACTCAGTGTCACCGGCAAAGTCTTTTCCAGAGTGTTTCTTCCAAGGCTCCAGCAGATTGCAAACCGCGTTTATCCAGAATCGCAATGCGGCCTCCGCAGCGGGCGCTCAACCACGAACATTATACTTTCAGTGCGTCAAATCCAGGAAAATTCAGAGAAGAAAGTAGACCTCTCCATATCGCATTTGTGGACCTCACGAAAGGTTTTGACATGGTCAGTAGAGATGGTCTGTTTGCCATTCTACAAAAGTTGGGCTGTCCACCAACTCTTCTTAGTTTGATAAGATCGCTCCATGATAACATGACAACCACAGTCTTTTTCGAGGGTGACGTGTCTGACTACTTCCCCGTGTGCAGTGATGTCAAGCAAGGTTGTGTGTTTGCTCCCACACTGTTTAGCATCTTCTCAGTTCTTCTGCACCACGCTTTTCGAAATCACGAGGACGAAGACAATGTGTTCCTGCATACTCGCTCTGATGGAAAACTTTTTAACTTGGCTCGCCTACGCGCCAAAACCAAGATTTGAAAAGTCCTAATACTTGAGCTGCTGTTTGCAGACGATGTTGCAGACGATGTTGCATTGGTCTCGCACTCCGCAAGTGGACTCCAGCGGCTGCTTGACAAATTGAGCGCTGCTTGTGCGGAGTTCGCACTGGTAATCAGTGTGAAGAAGACAGTTGTGATGCACCAGGATGGCGCATCACCAATCACCATCAATGGCCACGAACTAGAGACTGTCGAGAACTTTGCGTATCTTGGATCCAACATCAACAAGGGAGTATCCATTTAACAGGAGCTACAAAAGCGCATAGGTAGAGCAGCGTCTACTTTCAACCGACTACATGAAAGAGCATGGCTCAATATATACCTCACTTCTCGCACAAAATGCCGCATCTACGAATGCTGTGTTCTGAGTACCCTACTGTATGGAGCAGAGACTTGAACCACGTATGCTCGTCACGAGAAAAGACTGAACGTCTACCATCCTCGATGCTTGCGACATATCATGGGCATCAATTGGTGGGATAGAATCACCAACGAAGAAGTGCTAGGACGTGCCGGCAGCCGCTCCTTGTTCCAGACACTCAAGATACGACGATCGCGCTGGTTCGGACAACTGCGCAGAATGCCCGATGGCCGTTTCCCTAAGGATATCCTCTACAGCGAACTAGCAAATGGATCAAGAAGCCGTAGTCGCCCGGTGCTGCGCTTTAAAGACGTGGCTAAACGGGATCTAATCGCTCTTGGCATCGATGTGAATGTGTGAGAGGAGCTAGCCGAAGATAGACCAGCATGGAGGCGTGCCTTGAGTAAGGGTGGCGAAGGACTTGAGAACCTTTATTATTATTATTATTTGTATATGTGTGTATATGCGTATGCATATGTATGCATATGTGTATGTATGCATGTGTGTAAGTCTATGTATGTATATGTATGTGTATGTATGTGCACTATGCATGTGTGTATGTGTATATATGTATGTATGCGTGCATGTAAATATATGTATGTATACTAATGGCCGACTTCAGTGCCATATGTGCTTGAGCGTGTGAATTCGCCAGCATTCATTTTCGGGTTCCTGGACGGTCAGTGTCTGAGGGAGTGGCACTCGTCTGACAAGACGTTGCAATTATATATATATATATATATATATATGTACATAAGGGACAATAAAAGTAGAAAATGAAATCACAAGAACTGTATATTGGTATATATAGAATGATTCATATATTTAATAAGGGTATACATACATTTAGTTGGAGTATAAAGGGGAATCTTTATACCAATGTATTTCTAAGCCTAATGCTTCTTATCAGAAGAGTAGATTCTGTGAATATATAATGCGGATGTGACGTCTAGCGAGCGATTCATCAGGAACGAAATAAATAAATAAAGTTATTGATTGATATTGAACTATAAGATAACGGAGGTTTTCATACATAAAGTGTTATGTAAAAAGGTATATGGGGTGTCTATCATAGTTTTAAAAGAATGTGGGTAGTTTATGCGTTTAAGTATATATCTATATGTGTGTATATGCATGTGTATGTGTGTGTATACGTGTATATGTGTGTGTGTCTGTGTGGTTAAAGAAATATCTTTTCTTGGGAGTACAAAAAGAAATATAGTAAAAATACGAAAATTCCACAATAGCATACATACCGGTTAAATATATGGGATAAAATAAATGCAGAATAAAGAGTAAAAAGTACACATATGAATAACTAAGATGCATAAATCTATATTATCAATAGAAGAAAATGCTGACGGAAAAATAGACTAATAAGTAAACATCTCATCCGGTGATTTTTTTTTTTTTTTGAAATTCTGTAAAAAGCTGCGAAAATGTCTTGTAAAATAACAGTTCATAGAAACAAGGGACACCGTAGTGAAAAGACGCACGCGAACATTTGTAGCGTCCAACACATTTTCTAATAACCTTGTTCATTCACGTTAAGTATTTCACGTTTTGTTGTTACATGATAACAGGTATATTGGAAACTTACTTTTAAACAAAGGAGTCACCACTTATGAAAGCCCAGAGGCGACTCAAGGATAATGGTCAATGTGTGTACGGAAGTCGTTAGGAAAATATCGTGGTACTTGTAAGTAGTGAACATTTTTAAATTTGATTACTTAAGGGGATGGCTCATCCAAACTTGTTCTCGTTTGACTTGAAAACGACAATATTGTAGTCACCTGAAAAACAGGAAAACGGAACAGAGTTCAACGAGGGCGCAGTTCTAAGAAAGAAGCTTTATTCATGGAATCTATGTTTAGGTTTAGGCACATATAAAGAGTGGTAGAAATTACTGATAGTGGTTTCAGTTAGACGAGTGTTTTTCGTCAAAGTCAGGCAAGGGGGGACCATAGATTGAAGCTCAGATGAGCATTCCCATGAAAATAACGATAAAAAAGAGACAGGCTAACAACGTCACTTCTGTGAGAAAGAGGCTGCAGAGAAGAAAAAAGGGAATCCCCTACTAGGCCATGAAGTATATTTTGAACTCTGTCGAGATGCTTCTAGCAGCTTCTGCCAAGATGTAGCAACAGCAGTCCACCCTTGGATGTATTTGGCTCTTATACAGGTAGAGAATTGTATCAGCAATATTATATCAACTGAAACGGTATGATGTATGTGTTCAATCTCAGATAAGGAGTAAAATTCAGTCTCAGAAGCTTGTGAAAACATAGATCTTCCACAAGACGAGAGACATTTATTTCAATTCATGCTGAACGGGAGTCAGGTCGTTGATGATGTAAAGATAGAAGCTTGATTTTAGATGCATTAAAAGTAACCAGCCATCTCTTTTCCCATCGCACTACGTGCTCAAGAATCAGAGAGAACTTAGTCTTTTACAGCCTTTGAAGTGTTGCTATATATGGTAGTGTAAATGTCTACGAATGATCTTCAGATATTATTTAGGAGATCATTGAGGAAGATCAAGAAGAGTGTTAGGCCCAGGATGGATCCCTGAGGGATTTCAGCATTAATACTGTGAGCTTCTGATTTCTGCCCATCACCACTACTCTTATAAACCTATCAGAGACGAATGATTTAATAATTGAGAAGATATTTCCAGCTATACCATAGTTGGAGATCTTGTGAAGTAAACCTTTATGCCATACCCTATCAAAAGCCATTTAATATGACGAGAGCAATTTCTCTAGAAAGGAAGCTTCTGTCACGATATTGATAATCCTATGAGATATAACTGTTAGCACATCTGCTGTAAATCTAACAGAACGGAAACCATATTGCATGCCACCGGGGAGATTATTTTTACTTAGGTTGTTGAATACTTCTCTATTTAACACATATTTCAGCAACTTTCTCATGACGCACAGGAGACTGATTGGTCTATATTGAATCGGGACATGACCGATCACTTGAATTTATAAGTACAGTGCATACTTTTGAGTTTTAACAGGGTGTTGAGAAGCATTTCGCCTTGACTGTCATTTGGGCGGTCAGGTTTAGATTTTGGCCTGAGGCAGTTGCCTCTATAGCCGCACTGATGAGCTGTGAAACGGTGAAATAGTACTATATGTGGATGACTATAGTGCTCCCTGTCTTAGGTTGTGCATATTAGGAAGTGATATACAGACTACCATTAGCGTATTAAGCGACGATATTTGTGTAAACTAATCAAGCGGAGGTATTTGGACGATGTCAAAACATCGTTAATTCATTAACCACACATCATCAGCCGTATAGCGTAATGGTGAGAAGCCTTGACTGTCATTTGAACAATCTGGTTTCGATCCTGGCTTGAGGCAGTTCCCTCTCTAGCCGCACTGATAGGCTGTGAAATATATATATATATATATATATATATATATATATATGCACACACATATATTAAAGCGATTCGTTCCTATCTTATTCTTTTAATTATAAAACTGAAATCTGATGATCAAGTCCCAAATATGTCTACCATCTCCATCACCTCAAAACACTTAAAATCACAAGTATTCTGAGACACGTTAACCCTTTGCAACAATCAAAACATAAAGACTTAAAAACGTATAAAACCTTGAACACCAAAGCGAACAACAATCAGTAAATACAAATAAGGCATGGATATTTAACGAAAATTAATCTTTTGAATTTAGCTGAAGATCCAAGAAACCTAGCACAAAATGAACATTAGAATTCCAATCTCCAATATATTTTTCCATTAACGACATGAACTATGCACTTTGTTATGTGCCTAATTGTATTGCATATGAAGGAGGAATGATATACTCAAAATGGTTTGTGTCCAATATTTTTTCATATCTACTATATTTAATTAGCGGAAGTGAACGTTTTTGCAAATTCTATTATAATTAGTAAGGCATGCATATATTTATTGATATTTATATGTAAGAGATTCATTCTTAAAATGATAAACTAAATAAATGGGAAAAAGCTAGTTCGCACAATTTTCTTATTTCAATTCCATCTATGCCGAAAAGCTTCTGAAACAGCTCGCGATATCAACGTATCTTTTAATCCAGTAACCACTACTGAACGCACAGCACAATGGTGGTTTAAGACATTTTCTGGCAGCGACTGCAGTCTTGAAGATGATGAGCGTAGTGATCAGTCATCGGATGTAAACAACGATCAATGTCGAACCTTAGTCGAGCCCAATTCACGCAAATTATTCGAAGACTTACTTTTGAATCAGACGTAACGTATACGACGATTCCAACCACTTAAGAGAGATGTTATGACGTGTTATCTTCACCTCTTTTACGCAACAAGAACGACCTGTTTTTCGACCGGGTTGTGATTTACGATGAAAAATGGGTTCTTTTTGATAACCGGTGACGTACAGCCCAGTGGTTAGATACCGACGAAGCTTCACGACACTTCCCGAAGCCAGAGTTGCACTAAAAGAAGGTAATGCAGACTGTCTGATGGTCTGCTACCGGTTTCATCCATTACATTTGTTTTTAATGCGGGCGAAAGCATTACGGCGAAGAAGTGCTGTCAACAAATGGATAAAATGCATCAGAAACTTCGACAACAACACCCAGCATAAGTATACAGAAAAATGCCCAATTCTCCCTCACGACAATGCCCAACGGCACGTTGCTAAACCGACCCTGCCAAAATTGAATAAATTGGGCTACGAAATTCATCTGCTATACTCTTTAGACCTCTCCCCTGCCGACTACAGCTGCCTTTTCAAGCATCTCGACAACTTTCTGCATGAGAAATACTTAAAACACCTAAACGATATCAAAAACGTCTTCAGCGACTTCATCGGCAGCAGAACGCATGATTTTTACATTACTGGCATAAATAGACTTGTTTTGCATTTACAAAAGTGTGTTGATTCTGAGAATTCGATCAATAGGCTTTTATTTGAGCCAAAAGTTGTTTATCTGAATTTAAAAGTTAAACCCCGCAATTACTTTCTTGTCGATCTGATAATTATATTGCTACGGAAGCCATGCGATACACAAATATAGACGACTTTGAATAATGCATCTACTGTTATATGATATCTCGTGTAGGTTTTTCTTTTAAATTTGCTTAATACAAAAAAATGGGTTTCATGATTGGAACACCTATTCTGTGACACTGCTTACTTTATGGATATTCAATAAATTTTTACTTACTTTCCACCTTAACAATCACCTTTAAGATGACGACTTGTATTGGTGTTTGGTATACTGAAAACTAACATCGCATTTAAAATTTCCACAAATAAGTAATTTTCCGGAAATAAAGTAATAGAATTATTTTATGATATAACTGGTGATTATTGTTGTACTGCATGCGCGTACAACAATGGCTACCTACTATATCATAAAACAAGTGCATTGCTTAATATCCGGAAAATACTTATTTGCGGAAATTTTAAATACGATATTCGTTTTCAACATACCCGAACACTTATATAACAGTGATTGTTTAAATGGAAAGTAAAAATAACCGATGCTCCTATAGCTTTTTACAAATTTCTATCAATCCTAAAAATTACAGAATTATATCCTGAGTATTTGCAGTGTTATTAAGCTCACGGCAGGTTTTGTTTATACCGAGAGAGCCAGTAATTGAAAATTAAACTTCAAAAGAGTAGTCTTACAAAGAGAGCGAGAAGAAAGCGAGAGAGGATAAGAGAGGGCGAGTATTTTAACTTACCGAGAGATTGTTTAGGACTATTGATAAGATAGTCAGCTGACGATCCCAAGAATGAATGATTTAATATAAGTACTCTATCCTTGTTCGTGCAGTTCAGTTTGCTTTCAACCGGAATACGATGTATTGTTATGCTATAACCATCTTTTGTTTCTATTTTGTGATCTTCGCATTCATAACCTCTAGCTTTAGCAAGTTGACACTGAAAAATACGAAAGTCTATCGTCAAATAGCATAGAATATACTAGAATAAGAGCAGTAAAATGCATTTGGTGGATGTTTGTTTAAAGTTCATGTATTGCGTTATAATGGGCCAATCTTTTGATGATAGAACGAACAAAGTATTTCTGTCTTTGTTTATAAGGTCAACAGTTGATGTCGTATTCTTTTTTACACGTTGTAACTTGTTGCTGAGTTATAATGATGTCACTTTTGTATTTAGTGTATCAATCATCACATTGTTGATATACCAGTGGGAAATGTAATAAAAAGTGACAGCACTAAATTATTTGGCGTTAAAACCAACATGACAAGTTGCCGACTATAGTCGAGGGTGACCCAAAGATTCAATTTTCATTTACGTGCAGGCGAAGGCGCCACTTGGTTTCCACAATTAATTCTTCCTTATAATGTTGAGTGTTTTGCAAGGGGCCATAAAATACCATTTTAAAATCTTTTGTGCGATTCCACCTACAACGGAACCCCGGTCTCTCGACCCACTACAGAACATGACATTATTTTTTAAATTTGAATATTTAACATAGTGGTATGTCAAATATTCAAATAAAAACACGTGGAGCATGCATCGTACCCTGTAAGTGCACAGTGAACGAGGTATAAAAAATTAGTTCAGCATTTGCCCCCATCCCCCATTTAGCCTCAAAAGTCCCAAGGGAACATCAAATCCTGGTGAAAATGAACAAACGGTGCAGATTTAGGTCTTAACATATGTAAATTTGAGTTCTGCACCATGCAAAAAAAGAAATGACTAAGTCCATCATCCCCCAACATTTAGCCCCAAAAGTCCAAGACCTTAACATATTTAAATTTGAGTTCAGCACCATGCAAAACTGCTAAAATAGAAACGTACAAAAAGTTTTTGACAAATATGGTAAAATAGTCCCCAAAATGGAGTGTTTATATTAGCCCTAAAAGAGCCCCTGGGGTACACCAAAGAGTTACCGCGAAGTATAGACAAACAAAATTATATAGAAATCAGTTACTTACAATTTTTCAGAAAGTTTTATAAAAATCCAAGGCATCATTTTTTTTAATAAGCACAAAAGTGTCAATTTTAGCCATTTTAGCACGAGAGGCACCCCTAGGGGGGCTACCGAATTTTGCCCAGAAAATCCGTTCTGTTACTTTTTTTACTCATATCATGTTTAATGTTTGTTCAAAATTTCAAAAACTTCCAAGCCGAAGTTATTGAGAAAAGTGCGGACAGACGAACGAACAAACGGACGAACGTACAAGAGTGAATTTACAGGTTCACCCTCCTTTGGTCGGGGATCAAAAATAATGTCATGTTATTCATATTTGATATACATTCCAATATTACAAGTATAAATGGAAACTGATATTGTAACACATGATCGGTGTTTTTCGAAATTCAGGAGAAAAAAAAGAAGAAGGAATTTCTCAGATTATCTACTCAATATCTCTGGTGATTCCCTGTATGGAGACGTGTGTGAAGCTCCTTGTGAACCAATAATAATAATAATAATAATAATAATAATAATAATAATAATAATAATATGACCTTAAACTATATCTGATTGTGAGGCCTCAGCTTACGGGCTTTGGGGAGTGGTGAGCCACCCTTTAATTAACATTGTTCCCAGGTCCACTCTGATCCGGAGTGGTAGTACCTGTTAGGGTCCCAACTGTGAGTTAAATAGAAACTGACTAAGAAAAAAATATACTCTATTAAAAAATTCTTCTTCAAAATCACTGGATTCGGCATTAAATAACCTGAAAAGGGTTGATATGCCGTAAAACAAAAACAACCAAACCAACCAAAATTATTGTTGTTGCTGTTATTGTTGTTGTTATTGTTATTCAATTGGTGATGGGGTGTGTTATGAAACCTTGATGATGACGTGTTAGAGATTAGTGAAAACATTAAAATGTTAGTTACTTAGTAAAATATCTAACATTATAATAGAGTATAATTTTAAAATAAATGCATCAATTCGATCGTATGTCCATATAAACAAATGAGTTGCTTTATTTCATAATGTAACTCACGATTATGGATATAAAATATTGACTCTGTTATTTTTCAACTCATACTTAATCCGCAATAAAGACATCGGCAACAACAATCGGGCAAGACCATGTGTCGTGCTAGTATATAAAGAACACATGATGTAAATGCATATATAAGTATAAATTATGCAAACTACTTACGGCTTCCATTGTCATTTCAGGTTCGTCGATAACAAACCAGTTATACCCATGTACACCTTGATGATGTTTGCCAATATCGTCGAAGCCAGTATCAATGCTAGCTCCCTTTGTGCTACATAGACACAAAGCAAGCAAATGTAGCACACTACAAAACCAAACCACCGACGCCATTTCGAAAAAGATAGAAAAGAGTTTCCAGAAACACTTTTCAAGCGGCAAGATAAGAAATGCGCAATCGTCAAATGCTAGGAATTTTTATTGCTTTTTGTTTTATATATAAAGCGGAGATTCGTGGGAAGAAACCCACCTGACTTATCGACGATTTTCCTTTTTCTTGATAAGACCTTATTATTAATGTTTCTCTTTTAAAAAGGCAAACGATGACAACAGGTTATATCTATATATATATATATATATATATGTATATATATATATATATATATATATATATATATACACTAGAAAATGTACCCGATGTTGTCAGGTATTAAACGAAACGTTAAATTCTTTAAAAAAATGAAGTAAATAAAAAACGGAAAGAAACCGTGCATGCGAGTACTATGCTTTTTCTAAAGAGTTCACTTCTTGTAAAAAATACTCGAGCTATGATTGAAACCAAAACCTAAAGCCAGTCAAGTACGATAACCATTATACAAACTTGCGGCGTTCTTTAAAAAGTCTTTTTAAAACTGGATAAACAGTTGACAAACAGATAAAAATCCAATGACCCCAGGAACCAAATTTTCATTTTTTTTTTTACCTAATATACAGCCCTTTTTCCACTAACTGATTAAAACGTTTTCCACATGTCTTAATTCAGTATATACCAAATTTTAAGTTTGTAGATCAACATTTCGTTGAGTACATAAGTTGAGAAATGTCCTCGCACGTACATATTCTCACACACTCACGCACGCACACACACAGAGTTATATATATATATATATATATATATATATATATATATATATATATATATATATGAATATAAATGTAATTCTTAGTTCGTTAAAAGCGAATAAAACCATATTTCTACGTTACCAATTTAATTGAAATTTTCAGAAATTCTATTTTTAAAGTCAAGGAATGTTTGCATATTATTAAAATAATTTAACATTGCGAATTATAAAAAATATTAAATTAAATAAAAAATATTTTTCGTAACTGCGAGATTATCGCAATTTTATTTCCGGTAGAAATTAGCCTTTCACTTATTGAGATAAGTATTATTTGTATTAATTTTTATGATACTCATGCAGAGAGTGATCCGTGCTGAAATAATGTTATTATTTAAAAAGTCATTCTTAACATGGGGAGGGGAGGATGTTTTGTACCTATTCTGTACTTTAACCTTACAATTGAATAAAAAAAACATATCGTAAAACTTTAATTACACGTGGAAATATGATTTAAAAAATAGTGCGGATCGCTCTCTGCATTAGCACCATTTTTATTTATTGCGGACTATTATTCTCATCTTTATTAGTCGTTGTTTTACGACTTTTCGGCCAACTGTTCCTCTGGTCTTCATGAAAAGAAGTAAGTACGTGAGAAATTATTTTTCCTTTTATAAATGTTCAGTAACTTTTTCCTTTTATTATTCTTAAAGAGTAAAACTTTTCTTATTCATGAAAAGAGTTAAGCCTACGTAAATAAATAAATGTTTGTACACGTGACAAATTATCAATAAATGGTTTAGTTACTTTTTTTTAAAAAAATTATTTATGAAAAGAGTATACATGCTTAATTTCTATACTTATAGATTTTTGGATTTTTTTTCACTGGATTATTATTGATTGGACACTAATTGAACAAATTATTAAAAAAAAATTAAAAAGAAATCATTATTTCGACATTTGAAAGTGGTGCTCACTTTTTAGTAACAACGTTCTGATAAATCAGTCACCCATTTTGTAAGCAATAAAAACGCGGTATATCAAAACCATAGATAGTAAAAATAATATGAGCCTCTACCGCATTTGCAAGTCAGAAATATAGATTGAACATGACTTTTTTTAATTGTTTTTATGAAAATAAAGTTTCGAGTTAAAAAAAAATAATTTTTTTTTACTTATTTAGTTAAAAGTCAGTTTGTGGGTGTTTTTTTTAAAAATTGTTTTATGAAAGGTGAGTTTTTTGTTTTTTTTCAAAACTTTTGTTGTTTTTTAAATTGTTTTTTTAAAGTATTATAAATTTCACTAACATGCTGGAGAAATGTTTAATAATTTGGTATTTTTTTAGATTAGGTCCACCTCCACAATTTTCCTTTCAATGACGACATTTATAGGTTTCCGAGTATGCTGAACACGCAAATCGCATTGAAATTTTGCGGAAATAAATTGTTGTATTATGCATTGTATTCTTCGGCGGCCATCTTTTTACGTGCACACGCGCCATAAACAAATACACACACGTAAAAAAGATGGCCACCAAAGATTACAATGCATAATACAACTTTTTATATCTTGATAACTACTTATTTCTGCAAAATTTCAATGCGATTTTCGTATTCAGCATAGTCGAAAACCATTTCAAGTCGTCATTTAAAAGAAAATTGAGGAGGTCGACCTAATCTAAAAATTTACCAATAATTTTTCATCCCGTACGCCTCCCGATACATTGCTTCATCAACATGCGACCATTTTATATCTCCCGAAGACACTTCCGTATTTAGAAAAAAAAATGAGTGAACGATTTACCAGAACGTGATAACTAAAAAGTGAGTACCCCTTTCAAATGTTGAAATGATTTTTTTTTTAAATTTTTTGTCATAATCTGGTTAGTGTTCAATCAATAATAATCCAGTGAAAAAATTTCAAAAAACCTATCAGTATAAATAATTCTGCGGGTCGCCATGGAAGTCAACGCCCAAGGAGTACCAAAATAGTTTTCATGATCTGAAGCATTTTTTTTTCAAAAAGTGGGTGATCACTTTTCCATGTAAATTCAACTTAAAATGAGCACCCACTTTCTGGCCACCTGAGGAAGGGGCATTTATTTTCATGTTTATTGGCTTAAAGGTTTTTTGACAAGGCAGTTTGGTACGCGAATGCATATTTAACAGTTTTCGTTTATGCTTACGCATAGCATAAACAAAGGCTACGTCTGTGAAATGGAAAATAGTCCCAGAGTTCAGGGGGTAATACCATGCAAAAGAAATCAAACAAAAAACTTTTTAGCCAAGAAACACACAGAAAAAAAAAATAGCATCCATTTTTTTTCTATCGAATTCATTTGCTGTTTTTATTGAAAACGATTTCCCCCGGATTTTTGATATAATTTTCCATTAAGGGCCATGCGTCTCACGTTTGTAAATAACAAATTTTTTTTTTGTAGATTTTGGTGTGCGAAAAACGAATCTGCAAACCGTTTCCGTCGCAAAAAAATAGTTTTTATGATATGAAGAAATTACTTTTTCGAAAAAGTGGCGATCACTTTTCCATGTAAAGTTAACTTTAAATGAGCACCCACTTTCTAGCCACCTGAGAGAGGGGGGGATTTTTCCCATGTTTATTGGCTAAACAGCTTTCGTTTATGCTCACGCATAGCGTAAACGAAGGCTACGGCTGTTAAATGGACAATAGTCCCACAGTTCAGGGGTTATTACCATGCAAAAGAAATCAAACAAAAAACTTTTTAGCCAAGAAACACAGAAAAATGTCCCTTTCTCAGGTGGCCAGAAAGTAGATGCTCATTCCAAGTTAAATTTACATTGAGAAGTGATCACCCTTTCGAAAAAGTAATTTCATGAATATCATGAAAACTTTCTTTTTGCTATGGAAACGGTTTGCAGATTCGTTTTTAGCACACCGAAATTTACAATAAAATATTTCGTTATATATGAACGTGAAACGGCCCTTAAAGTAAAATAATACCGGATTTTTTGGAGCAGATTTCCCGTTTAGTTGTACAAATATCCTCAAACCAGATAATCACTAAAAGGGACTTTTAAAAGTCGTCACCTGTATCGAGCAAAAGTTTAAAACCACCGATTATATGCCAGCCTACGTCATGGTAACATATATTGAGTGAGTTCCTAACAGTATTTTGTATAGTTTTTAAGTTTAAACTCATTTTCCCTAAATTTCCCCAAACTTAACGTGTTCGATACAGTCTGCAACCATTTGTATTTTTCAGATATACCGATAAACATTGAATGTTTTTGAACCGATTATACATTACATAAACACACTAAAATCTTATCCAGTTAGGTAGAACATTTACTTTTCTTGTCTTTGATAACATTTATTTGTTATATATTTATTTTTTGACAACTTATTTGTATCTGTGTTTAGTAATACAAACCCTTTTCATTTAATGTAACGTTTAGTCGGCTCGAAAAACAGTGTTTATCGGGGTATTTGAAAGCTACAAATGGTGGTGGACACTGTTGATTACTTTAAGTTAGAGAAAGTGAGTTAAAACTAAAAAAACTATACAAAATACTGTCAGAAACCCACCGATTATGCCAGCCTATGTCATGGTAACATATATTTGTGGGGTTTCAGACACTGTTTTGTATAGTTTTTAGTTTTCAACTTACTTTCCCAAACTTAACGTATTCAACAGAGTCCCCGACTATTTCTGATTTTTGAGACAATTAAACATTTTACATTACATAAAAACACTAAACAACTATCCAATTAGGTAGAAACGTAACTTACCTTTGCTTTCATTTATTTGTTTTTGGACATCTTTTTCGAATCTGTGTATAGTAACTCCACTCCCCCCCACCCACCGTCAACCAAATATTAATTACTAACTCACATTTTTGTAAAACAACAACAAAAAAAAACATTTAGCGTTTCAACATTTTTGCTACGTTCGGCTTCATTCACTGATTGTTGGTCAAGTCCAAACCATGAACGATTGACAGAAACTCCCGAGGATCCAGATCAAATTCTGCAAGAGTACTATTTCTTTTTCACTTTTTGCAGTGGATTGTTGTACTAATATAAGAAACATGCATTTTCTCTTTTTATTAAATTTTTTCATTACACCAAATTGAGCCACTGCAATGCGTGGCAGGGTACAGCTAGTATATATATATATATATATATATATATATATATATATATATATATATATATATGTGTGTGTGTGTGTGTGTGCGTATGTGTTTGCTTATAAAATATTTTAAACTTAAAATAATGCAATAAAGAAATGTAGTAGACAAAAGGAATGTCGCTGCGTTTCTGATTGAATATATATATATATATATATATATATATATATATATATATATACATATATATATATATATATAAATATATATATATATATAAGTGAAAATGTCTGTCTGTATGTCTGTCTGTCTCTGTACATTTCCCTACCAAATAACTCTGTGAATTTTCGGTCAATAAAGTCGAAATTTGACATACGGTGTATTGAGATTTGGGAAAATCTTTTTAATTGGGTTTCGGCCAAAGATTTTGCTGTTAAGGCGTCAAAGTTCAACGAATTGACATTTGAAAACCTTACCAAACTCCCCCGTCAATTTTGGGTCTAAACACTTGGCATTTTAGATATACGTTACTTAAACATGGATCTGCCTTTATAATTTGATTTCAGCCCCAAACAATAAAAACTAAGGGGTCATAATTAGGGTAACCTTTGCGATCTCTTCCAAATTACTCAGATAATTTCTGGTCTAAACATTTTAAATTTTACATAATGTGTATTGAGACATAAGGCAAGCTGTTTAATCCGGTTAATCAGAAAAGTTGGCTGCCTAGAGGTCAAAGTTCAAAAGATTTGAGCTTTGAGATCTCTAGCAAACTATTAAGCCAATGTTTGGGTCTAAACATTTGAAATTTTACATAAAGGGTACTCAAGCTTCTTAATCAGTTGTTGGGCGAAAATTCCGCTGCCAAAATGTCAGAGTTGAAAGAGTTGACTTTTGCAGGCTCTACCAAATTCATTCTCCAATTTTGGGTTTAAACACTTGAAATTTTAGATGTAGGTTATTTGGACATGGGTAAAACATTTAAACTTGATTTGAGTCCAAAACAATAAATGTTAAGGGATGAAAATTAGGGTCAAAGCTAAAAAAATTAACCTCTGCTTTCTCTACCAACGTTTCTCTATGGTACTTCATTTACTCACATAAATTATGATACGAAAGTATACATTTATGCGTAAACTTTAAGTATCTACTTCAGCAGTGCTCAATACGTAGGTAGAGCTAGTAAGTAAGCCTGAAGAATCCTACAGTGGATGAAACGTGGAACATTCAGTGTAGCTTAATCGCCACATATATTTTATAATTTACTATATATATATATGTATATATATATATATATATATATATATATATATATATAAATATATAAAAGGAGCTGTGTGTATGCAAGTTCGTTGCTTATATACTCGAAAAGTTTGTACCGCTCTAAAAAACTCACATAAATGTACTTGATGTGTCTGGGAGTTTTCTTACGTAGGTTTTGTGTCGGAATATGTCTGATAAATATTGAAAATTTATAATTAAAAAAACCGATTAAAGAATTAAGTCCGATTTTAACTAAAGTCAACACTTTTTTACAATCTAACATCACAAGTGCTTTCGGGAAGTTTTATATCCGCACGAGCAGAAAGGACAAGCCTATAAATTCAAGTGATTATGTAAAAAATAATTTCATACAATCAACAATTAGGTCTTTGATAAGACAGGGATGCATTCTAAATGACCGTTTCTATTTAGAACACAATTGAACCATGATATTTATTCTTGCATTCTTGCATTTTTGCATTTATAACTTTAAATGAAGGCATTATTTACAGATAATTTTATAAAATCAACATTAGATATCTACATTGCAACATAAAATATATTTTATTGTGGACTATAATCACAGGGAGGGAAGATTAAGCGGTTCCCGATACAATGGCGAGAGGTAGTCCCTTACCTAAAGCAAACAATCAATAGATCTGATTAACAAATGAGGAATTTAACCGATTTCGCTGACAATAAACGTATAAGAGAGTGGAACATTTGTTGATCCTCATTCAATCCCGAACAACGTCGCGTCTTCCTGCTAGTATATACATAGTATCCCTGTTTTGTTGTTGTTTTTTATATAGTTAGGTTTTTTATTTTTATATAGTTGAATTCTCTTCTATAATTGTAGACTTTTGAGAAGTCATCTCATGCAAGTGCTAAGTCGATTTCTATTTAATAAATATAGTTAATGTTTTCTATTTCTTCATCGTTATATAGTTGAATTCTATTTTGTAAGTGTAAACTTTTTAGACGTCAGATGATGTAGGTGCTAAGTTTGCGATAGGTTAAATTAATTTTTTTCAGTAATTTTAACTGCATTCTTTATTTTCATTTGTACATTTTTTTTACTCAAAGCTTCTTTATACTATATATATATATATATATACATATATATATACATACATATATATATATATATATATATATATATACAGTGCCACGCAAAAGTATTGGATACATTACGTTTTTCTTCATAACTTTAATTAGAGTTCAAGATTTTACCTACAATTTGATCAGTATATTCCTATTACTATTCTAACTAATATTTGGGGTAGTAATTACAAAATTAAAGTTTAGAAAATTTATATTAAAGGAAAAATATAAAACAACTAACGCAAAAGTATTGGATACATTGATTTAATATTTAGTTGCATAGCCTTTATTGCGTTCAACAGCTTCCAATCGCTTTTTATAGTTGTACACACGTTTTTTGCAAAGATATGCAGGTATTTAGCACACTTCTTCTTTGCAGAACTGCTTTAGTTGTTGAATATTTTGTGAATTTCTCTTGTGGACATTGATCCTCAATATTTTCCACAAATTTTCAATTGGGTACAGGTCTGGTAGAATGTCAATTCCGTTATTTCTAAGCATTCTCTGGTTAGTTTTGCAGTATGCTTGGGGTCATTGTCCTGCTGAAACACGAAATTGCTATTATGTCCCAATAAATCAGCAGATTTCTGGAAGGTTTTCTCCAAAATCTCCCTGTACATACGTCCATTCATTCTACCATTCATAATGTCTAGTTCACCAGTACCTTTGGATGACAAACGCTCCCATACTATAATCTAGGAATGGTATTCTTTTTGTTATAGGCGGTGCCATTTTTCATTTTTACGCCATACATGTGTTGCTGTGTTTCTTCCAAGATTTAGATTTTCGTTTCGTCTGACCAAATTACCTTGTTCCAAAATTCTTGGGGTTGTTCCCCATATGCTTTAACATAATTCAAACGTGATCTGATATGTTTAAGCTACAATAATGGAACTTTTCTTGGGGACCTTGATACAAAACCTGCACGATTTAGAACTACTGATTGTATCCTTGGTTACATTAATCCCAGTTTCTCTGAGATCAGTTTGAATTTCACCACGAGGAAGAAAAGGAAAAAGATTTTTTTGTACCTTTCTCCCTACTCACCTTGATGTTTTTTTCGTTTAATTTCCTTGGCCGACCACATCTTGAAGAAAAATGTAATGTATCCAATACTTTTGCGTGGAACTATATATATATATATAGATCACTGTCTGTCTGGCGTAAATGAACACTTAACATTAAGTTGTTTAAAATTCAACGTTATTTCAAGCGGTTAATAGTAGCCGAATGGATTAGGTCTCCGCTAATCGAGCCAGAGATGTCTCGTGATGCGGGGTTCGAATCGTTCGACTGGTAGTAATTGTGACACCCTGCACTGAAGATTCCCGAAAGGATGAAACACTAGTGTCTGTAGGTATTTAATTATTATAGTAAAAAAATAATTATATATATATTGGTACATACTCTTGCCCTATGAGTACATTGCTCGCTCGTTCGCTTCGTACATTTGTTGTAGTAGTTAATTATATTTCTTCAGACATTGTTACATTTTTAAGGTTGATCCATTTAAATATTCTTTATTTAAACCTGCGTGATCTATAGAATTCTCTTGCTGTATATATTCTACCCAACTCTCTGTCTCTCTATCTCTCTCATTCTCTCTATCTACTGTTCGCTTCGAAGACAAAACAATAAACATTTATTTTTCTCTCTCTCTCTCTCTCTCTCTCTCTCTCGCTTGCTGGCTCGTCCGCTCGGTTTGTATCACGCTGTATATATGCTTCCCATTTTAACACTGATAAACTATTTCATACTTAACTGTTTATTTTCTTTTTTTCCACCATTGTAATAAAAAATATGTAGAAATACGTACCCTTTCTTTAGCAATTTATTTCTTATTTTTTTATCTTTTCAAATAGCTATGTTTATGGTATCTTATATCTTTCGTCAAAATGTTTAGATATTTGCAATCTTTACTGCTATACCCCAATTAACTAACCTGCACGCATTTTTGAAAATTAGGGTCTGGTTTTAGTCACAGTTACCGATTTTTTACACCGATTACTTACGCTACATTTTTAAGGTAAATTTCATTACATAGGAATTGAATTCGGCTGAGTATTTGACTTAAATTTATTTTCCAGACTGATTGTGCACGCGGTAACTTTTTTTTGTGGGGACAACTTTATACATTAGATCCATCTTCACAATTTTCTTTAGAATTTTTTTTTTTTTAATTCAATTTTCACCCCAAACAAGGCACAGTGCCATTTTGAAGCAGGGGGCTACTATCAGGGACTTAATTAGCGGGGTCATTATGAAGGGAGATGAGTAGCAAGATATTTATTAACATTACACTTGAACTTCTGCATATCATTGCAGTTGGGAAAGCAGAATCCCGGAAGGGAGTTCCAAAGACCCGCAGTTCTGGGGAAGAAACTATTGGAGTAAAAGGCTTTCTTGCACATAGGGATCTCTACTGTAAAGGGATGAGACTTAGTAGCTTGTCGGGTTTGTCGGGGGTAGTTACGTCGGGGAGGTACAAGTGTTTGCAGTTCGTCAGACCATTCACCATTAAAGTACTTGTAGAACAGGCAGAGGGATGCAACATCTCGTCGATGGGGCAGAGGCTGAAGCCTAGATGACAGTTCAGGACCTATCAGGTTGGCGACTCTCTTTTGAACCCTGTCCAGGAGCGAGAGACAAGCAGCAGATGCACCAGCCCAGATGTGAAAACAGTACTCCATACATGGGCGAATGGTTGCCTTAGAGATGTATAGGATACTGTCAGGCGTAAGTAGTTTTCTAGCACGGTAGAGGGAGCCAACTTCCTTGCAGCAGCCTTAGCAATGCTCTCAATGTATCTATTCCAGTTCATATTCCCTGTAAACGTTAGGCCGAGGAGTTTAAAAGAAGTACTTTCAGGCAATGTGTTCTTGGCCATTGCTATTGGTGGAAGAGAAGGTTTCTTGTAGTTATTGAAGGAAACAATGACTACTTTTGCGGGTTTTCTACTATCCTGGTTGAGTAAATCTCATTCAAATTTGGCGATTCATTGGCTGCAAGATTTGTACACACGCGCGATAAACAAATTTACTTCTCTTCTACTGATAGTGCCACACCAGATTCTTTTAGCATTTGCAGGTGGGTATACTGACACCGATTATTACCGTTAAATTTGGGGAGTTTTCTTCCCAACCTTCCTCAATAAAAAGGGGGTTATCTACTCCGAAAACCTTCTTTACAGGGGGATGTTGGGGTGTCTATTCCGAACGCTGTTCTTAATATGGGGAGACCAGTGGTGTCTATTCCGAAAGCCGTTCTAAGCACGGAGAGTTTGGGATGTCTATTCCAAACGCTGTTCTTTACATGACAATACTCAAATAAATGAAGTACAAAAGTCGTAATTGTTTTGTTTCACGCGTTAACTAAAGACAACATAAAACTGGGATTTATATTTATGCTATTGGCTGAAGAGTTGAAAAGAAAAGGAAGACTTGAATAACAAACAGAAACAGCTCGGATTGCTACCACTGATTTCGACTACGCTAAACAGTTCATATACAGTGAGAAACCCTAACCTCTACAACCTCTGTTACTTTCCATTATTATTCTAATGGATTTACGTGATTTTATTAATTCATACTGGTTTACGCCTCCCTTAATAGGTTTTTTGAAATTCAAAGCGTACCCGCATGTAATCGCTCCAAACCAAAACTAACCGCTAGCGAAAGCCAGATTATTTCATTTCGGGCACACCCGCCGGTGTTCGCAATTATTTAGGGACGGCAGTGACTACCACCACCAACAACAACAATCGTAATTTACTTTTTTGCGAGGTGTGGGGATATATATATATTTCCACAGGCAAATATATATATTTCCACAGGCAAATAAGGTCGCAGTTCACACAATCTATGAAAGTAAAAAAAACCTAGTCTTCAGTTTCACCCTATTTAAACTCATCAGTTGAACAAATTTGAACGAGATTCCAAACCCAAATCTCTTGCAGACACCGACTTATCGGTCTGAATTCTCATGGGTTAAATGGTCAAACCCCTTGTTTTGAGATGAAGTAGGTACATTTTCATAGTCGCGTTTCGCCGCAGTTTGCTAGATCTGTATTAACTCATAAACTTTCTTGTGTGTGCCGCGGTTGCTCTGGTTACAGAGTACTTATCTGGCATGCAAGATATTCGGGTTTCGAATCTCGAGCTCGGATGTCTTCAACAGATGAATCCAAATCAAGACGAAATATATATATATATATATATATATATTGGAATTTTTCAAAATGTGAGAGATGAGACAGAATGTATGTGTATAACCATATCAGTGTACGACAATTTACCTATGGCGGAATATAACCCACTAAGTTATATATAAAAATATACCCGTAAAATATTTGAGGTTTTAGGGGAATCAATATATGTTAATTAATTTGGGGGTGGGGTGAGAGGTAGTTTTTGTTTGTTCAAATTCTTCTAGACCATACGAACAGAAGTAAGTAAACTTTGGACACTAAAACTAAAACTTAGTTTAGTGTTAAATTAGGTTTAATTTAAGGTTATATAAAAATGGTTGCAGGGCTTGTAAGGGTTCGTTTAGATTTTTGTTATTTTAAGATAAAAAACGGGAAACAACATTCAGTTTGTAATATGTAGAGTGTTTAGTGCATCCAATTAAAGATTAAGGTTGTTACTCTCACTTTGACTTACAAAAACGCTGATATTTTCTGTTATGTTATTTTTATTGTGACGTAACTAATTTAATAATTTAGCAATCCGACCTGCAACAAATCATTAAAACATGAAAAAAATCATTATCCTAAATTAATTTATGTTTAAAACAGAAAAAATGAAATTGTCTGAAAAGATACAAAACAGTCCGTTATATAATGTGTAGATTGTTTAGAAAAGTGTATTAATAGTCGATATATTTCGATTTTGCAATTATTTTTTATGTTTTTTCTTGTTAGTTCATCGCTAATGTCTGAAGTGAAAGCTTGTGTTTTGTAAAAATAAAATATAATAACATAACAATGAAAACGAAACAACTGTCGTAGTTTTTTGTTCACTTTTATTTTTCTATTAATATTTTGTAAACTGTGTTACATGCAAATGAATTACTGATTGTAGATTAGGAGATTAATAACCTGTTTCCTAGTATAATTTTAGACGTTAGAACAAGCGCAGCATGTAAAGAGTGTTTTATTTACTCTAATGTTTAAGATATGACGATACTTAAATACCAACTATCGTTTTGTGTAAATTACAATGAATTGTTATTTAATATTTGTAAACGAAATATGAAAAGGCACCTGCAACAAACTTGTAATAAAAGAACAAGAAAAACAAAGTACGCAAAAGAATTCTTGACGCGTATTTTTAAATGAATGGAAAGATTAATTTTACCAATAGAAGATTCGCATTGAATTAATATAATAATGAAAAATTATAGATTGGCTTGCCGGAAAACCAATATAGAGAACAAGCAATAACGTATTGTATTCACATAAAGTATTTACAATATAAGCAGTTCTTTATCGGTTAAAATACTACATATGTGACGTAGATATAGAGACGTAGCAAGATGCATTTGAAAGCAGAGGCGTGCACACACGCACATTACAGATGGATTTGATCTATGTTTTTGGTGTCCCATTTAAAATGACCTAAATTTTATTTAAATGAAAACAAAGAACTCTTACATTCTAAGCTCAGAAGTTATAAATTGCACAGTCGAAAATAGAAGAGAATGCAATGTCTTATTGCTTACAATTTTAATTTACAATGTGAAAAATAAACAACAAAAACAGAAGAGTACAAACTGTCAGCAGTGAGCGTGATTGACATCTTGACATCACTCCATCACATACCAACCCCACATAACTAATGATTTTATCTCGTTGCGAATGAACTGGAGCTTAATGCAAATAAAAATTATACTTTGAAATTCGTCTCTATGTTGAGTTTGACAGAGGAACTGTCAGTGTGTATATATGATATGAATTAGATATACATCTAACAACGCAGCAGACGTCATTTTGTTGTCCGTTACCCTTTTTTCAAGTGAAAAGAAAAGAACCCGTTTCATGCGAAAAACAACATGGAAGAAAAGGCTTGCATCAATTGAGGTTTATCACACTAGACGGCGAATTAATGTAGCTATTCTCGAACTCTTCTTCTTTAAAAGAGTCTTTCTAGGTAACCAGTACATAGTGACATTTATAAATATGTACAGTGGTTGGCCGGAGGCTTTTGCAGTTCCTAATAAGAAAGCAGAAACAGTGGTCCATCTGTTCATTGACCACTACAGTTTTTAACGGATAACGGGCATGAAAACATAAACAAGGCAATGCAACAGGCGTTAGAGGAACTAAGCATACAACACGTGCCCATGCCGTTTTATCACCTTCAAAGCAATGTTAAAATGGAAAGAGTCTATAGAACGATGCATGATGTCTTTAGCAAAGAAGATAACATTACGAACAGTCATGGGATATTTAACATCAATCAGATGTTAACGGCTGTTAGCTTCCATGTGAGCGAAACTACAAAGTTTTCACCATACTACTTGCTCTACAACACAGATGTTCTTCGACCATTGGACAACATATTGAGACCACGTAATGTCTTGTAGAGCGGTTTCGTGTGTATCACGAAATCGCTCTACAAGAGATGCATCGGATCTTTACTTTAGTTAGAAATAATATTAGGAAGGTCTGGAAAAAGATGATAGAAAATTAGGAGGGTAAAACAAAGACCGTAGAATGAAAAAAATGGCCACTGAGTTTATTACAAAAATCACCAAAACAGGAATAAAATTAGATATACGCTGGAAGCAACACTATGTAGTAAGAGAAAAAAAAGGACTCGTGTCTTGATAATTAAGGATCAGTTTACTGGCTCTGTAACAAAGGCAGGTAGCGTCTATCGAGGATTGGAAAATCCCCACTACAGAAAGACCGTTAAGGAAAACTGCATTGGTTGTTTCAAGAGAATCTAGCGATTAAGATAGCGAATTGGTCACGAAACAGGCTGCTTTTCCAGTACAGAACTGTCGCCATCAACGCGAGAACTTGGATGAGGAATATGATGTACCATTGCTGGAACGAAAAGTCGTGATGCGTGGCATATCGATAAATAGTTTGGATACAAGTGCTCCCTATTAGCGTCACCGGCGGATATACTTGATAGTATAAGGATCCAAATGGACATCAATAAGTGTAGCACTGATGCTGGCATAGTTAAGAATGACCAGGAAAAATAGAGTTGTTTGAGATATATATCTATATTCTATTTTTAGTCAAACTACGAAGCCCAGTCTTAGAATAAAGGTAATTATTTCTTCGGTGTTTTAAACAATGAATTGCATTTGGTTTGGTAGCTGCTGCTTCTCATTTTAACAGCGTATGTGGAATGGGAAAAAGTTAAGAATTAAAGAAATTCACTAGGCAGAAGCACCCATGGGGCTATTGAATGCCTTATACCCGATGTCAATTTAAAAATTGCAACGAAGTTATCGTTGATATTTAATGAGCATACATCTGGTAGGTTTCTTGAAATAAGACAAATTACTGAAATGGTAGATTAAAAAAATTACTAGACTCATTGTAATGCATGAAAAAAGAACACAGATTGGTGTTTATTTTTTATTTGAAGGAGAAATTCTCAAATATAAAAATGTGTTAATTTCTAGAGACAAAATGTTCATGAGAGAAATTTATACATGATCAGGAAACAAAAAAAATAAAAAGAGAAAAAATGATTAAAAAAAAACATACAATTTATTCCATTGTGGAATGTGTTCTGTTGATTTTATTTAATAATTGTTGCATTATTTTGTTTTGCTAATGCAAATATTGGACTTATGCAGTGAGGAGACGTGAATGAAAAACTATATAATTAATTTGTTAATGAGGGATAGGAATGTTGGATGTAGATATCGTGACGTACATTGTAAAGCAGAAGTGTCCACACACGCACAATCCCAGATGGAGTTGATCTCCAGTTTTGACTGAAATTGTAATTAAATGAAAACAAACGCCATTACATTCCAAAGCCTAAAGTTATGAATTCCGTGCGAAATAGAAAAGCTTGCAATTCCAGGAATGTCGATTTATCACTATATAAGAGAAAAATAAACAACAGGAAACAAAATAGAGCGGACTGCCAGCGGCGAGCGTGATTGACATCTTGAGGTCTCTCCGTCGGCGAGCAACATACCAAACACCTCACACAACTAACGTCTCTCTATTTGTCAATGAAATAAAAGCTTAATTGTGAATACCATTTATACTTTGAAATTGATCGCTATGTTGAGTTTGAGAAAACCAGCACACATTTTAATTGTGTATACATATATTTTTTCACATAGGCGTCACCACTTATCAAGGCCGAGAGGTCACTCAATAATAAGGGTTAAAGAGTGTACAGTAGTCAAAAGGACAATATAGTAATCGATAGTAATGGAAGTTCGATAAATTTGTTAACTTAAGTGTAACGGCTCATCAGAAACTTGCTCACCTTGGACTTGAAGACAACCATATTATATACAGCTGGAAAGCAGGAAAACGGAAGACAATTCCACACGCGCGCAATTCTAAGTAAACAGCTTTGATCATGAAATCTACGTTTAGCTTTAGGTACAGATAAATAGTGGAGGGAATTATTGATAGTGTTTTCAGCTAGATAAGTGTTTCTTGTGAAATTTTGGCGAGGGGGTACCATAGATTGAAGCTCAGTCGAACACTGTCCACGAAAATACGGATAAACAGAGACAAACTCGCAACATCTCTTCTGTGAGATAGAGGTTGCAGGGAAGAGAAAAGGACATCTCCCACGAAGCGACGAAGTCTATTTTGAACTCTATCAAGGCAGGACAAGTCCTTTCTAGCAGCTCCTGCCCATATGTGGCAACAGTACTCCATCCTTGGACGTACCTGGCTATTATATAGATAGATAATTGCATCAGCAGTGAGATATCTACTGGATTGATGGAAGAATCCGACCATTTTTCCAGCGGCCTTGGCAACAGATTTGATGTACATATTCCATTTAAGATCAGGAGTAAAGGTCAAGCCCAGAAGCTTGTCAAAACATGAGGCCTCCCCACGACGAGAGCCATTCATTTTAATTGATGCCAGATGGGGACCAGAACGTTGATCATGTAAAGAGAGAAATTTGGTTTTAGATGCGTTAAAAGTAACCAACCACTCCTTTCTCCATTGTACAGAGAGAACTTGGTCGTTTACTGTCTTAGATGTGCTACCATAGATAGTAGTGTCATCAGCAAAAATGTCTACAAATGATGCAAGGATGTGATTTGGAAGATCAGTAATGTAGATCAGGAAAAGAGTTGGGCCCAGGATGGACCCCTGAGGGACTCCAGTATTAATACTGTGAGCTTCTGATTTTTGCCCATACATAAATACTCTTATGAACCTATCAGAGAGAACTAATTTAATAATTGAGAAGATATTTCCAGCTTTACCATAGCCGGAGATCTTGTGAAGTAAACCTTTATGTCATACCCTATCAAATACCTTTCAAGAGCAATTGCCCTAGAAAGGTTGCCTCTGTCGAGCGATTCGCTAATCCTATGAGATAAAAATGTAAGCACATCTGTTGTAAATATAGCAGAACGGAAACCATATCGTGTGTTACTGAGAAGGTTATTTTTGCTGAGATGGTTGATTACTTCTCTATTTAACACAGATTCCAGCAACTTACTCATGACGAACAGGAGACTTATTGGTCTCTACTGAGTGTGCTAAATATATATATATATATATATATATATATATATATATATATATATATATATATATATATATATATAGGAAATTTATTACTGTGAGTCCAGAATGTGTTTACATATTGTTTTAGCTAGAGGAAGATCCTCAAAGAGAGGAAATATCCAACTAGCATCGTCAGAATTCATAGATGGACTAAGTTATAATATCAAATAGGAATAAAAAAAATCGTAGATGAAGGGGAGTTAGAAAAGAAGGGGGAGTGGAAAGGAAAGGAAGCTGAAATTTAAAGTAGTAGGAGTGTATATAATAAGAGAGGGGTTTATAATTAAATATTAATTATGTGTTAATTCTTATATACGTTTTTTTATAACGGTTTAAAATTAAAAGACGCTATTCTTATTTATAACGGCATAAGTAACAGTTAATTTAAAGGATCACCATGGCAACAGGTTGGAGAGTTAATGTTAGTGGGCATGGTGTGGTGGGAGGAGGAAAGAACGGGTTGCAAATGGGGTTTAAAGTGATTTAGCCGGGCGGGGAGACATTGAAAAATTATTATTGTTTATTATTTATAAAACAGGAAAGAAAAAGAGAAGGGAAAATAGGAGGATAAATTAATGAATTATACGTTACAGGTTTATTTTGATAGAATAATGATAGGTAAGAATATCAGTAAGTCAATAAAATAAATGAAAAAAAAAATTCAAATTAAGGAATTGTTTATGATAAGTAAATAATACACACGCATACACACACATAAATACATATACACGGGTACACCTGTAAAACGTACGGAGACACATCAATGGGGGGAGACCACATGCCTAAGTATATATAAAAATACAAAAACGTAAACATAAAAATATATATATATACATATATACATACATATACATGCATATATATACATACATAAAAAATATATACATACACGCATATATATATATATATATATATATATATATATATATATATATATATATATATATATATATATATATATATATATATGTATAAATTAGCCGGGCAGGTAGAAATTATACGTTACAGGTTTATTTTAATAAAATAAAATAGGTGAGAATTTCAGTAACTTAAATAATAGATTAATAAAATTAAGGAATGGTTTATGATAAGTAAACAACAAACATACACAAATACAAACACAGACATACATATGTACAGCATATGCACATACGTCAATGGGGGAAGAGCATGTATAAATTTTCCGGTCAGGGAGAGATTGAACAAATTATTTTTTGTTATTTATTTATTATTTATAATTTTTTGAATTGTTGGACGTTAAGTTGAAAAACAGAAAGGGAAAATAGGGGAGGGGGTAAATAGGTGAATTATACGTTATAGGTTTATTTTGATAAAATAAAAATAAGTAAGATTATCAGTAAGTTAATTAAATAATAAATAAAAAATTAATATAATTATTATGAAAATGTTAATGATAAGTAAATAACAAAAACACACAAATACATACACATGAATACACATGTACAAAATATGTACACACATCAATGGGGGAGGAGCATGTGCTTGAGTATATGTACATACACAAATGCGTAAATATGTGTAAATAAGCTTCGGATTAAAAAATATAATAATTATTATAGAGAGAATTAGTGAGAGGTAAATATGAAAGAAAAACATATAATATATATCATATGTAGATGGTAAATTAAATAATTAATTAAAGTAGAAGGTAAATAACTGATTAGTTGTTAGCAAGTAGATAATAGACCGAGAAGCAAGTCAGAGGATACCAGTTGTGATAAATTAGAAATCAAGACCTAACCATGGAAATAGCCAATAACAAACTATGAGGCGAGAACTCTAAGTAATTAGCAGATAATAAGGATAGACATATTACCAGACGTTATACCTATAACCCACCCCTAAAATATAACACTAACGCACAACTCACTTGATCCTTAATTACACACACCCTATTTACAACCAGAACTATATAGTCCCCCATTTATTCTAAAAGAACCCCTCCTCAGAACCCCCACCTATTTATCCCCACCATTTTTTAGCTGCATCTCACTTTGCCTAACTCATTCTTGTACCCTCTTTTGCCTTACTCACTCCTTATTTAAAACCTAAGTCCCAACCCTTATCATTCTTATCACAATAACTGCCAAACTCCTTCTAACTTTACCCCTAAGCCCCTTAAGTAACAGCCCCTTAACATGAATACTATACACCTATATACGACGCCGCAGTCATATCTGCCACACATTTACAACCCATAACGTCTGGTAATATGTCTATCCTTATTATCTGACAATTACTTAGAGTTCCCGTCCAGAACAGGAAACAAAAACGCTTTTCTCATTTGATTCACACCAAAGAATTCCAAGTAATGCACTTGTAATTTTAATTTACCATTTTCAAATGAATACTCCCGAGGAAGCCGTTTAAATGAGGATGGGAAGCTACAGATTATTTATGTTTTCTTTTTTATTTCTTAACAAATTATGCTCATTGGAAAATCATACTTTTCTCGACAGGAAGGAAATATGCTCGTCTGAACTCCAATCTCTGTCCCCCCCCGCCAATCTTTCACGAAAAACACCCGTCTAGCTGAATCCACTGTGAAAAATTTCCCCCACTCTTTATCTGTGCCTAAGTCAAAACGTGGATTCCATGAACAAAGATTCTTTCTTAGAACTGCACGCCTGTGGAACTCTGTTCCGTCTGCCTGCTTCCCACCTGACTACAACTTGGATGTCTTCAAGTCCAACGTTAACAAATTCCTAATGAATCCCCCTTAAGTAAACACTTCATCAAATCTCCACACTAACGTACTGTACTTGCAATAACCCTTATCCCTGAGTGGCTTCCGGGCCTTGATAAGTGGTGACCACCGTGTAAAAAAAATAAATAAATAAAGCAAATCATGAACGGATACACAAAAGATGTATCATATTGAATAAGATCCGGCTAGTAATGCTGCACAATGGGAGGGGGTGGTTATGGCTGCGAGAGAAACTTTGCTCAACATTCCTCTAAAATATCAGTAAGGTAAATGAAAATATTGATAGGATTAAATGAGTCATCCAGATCTAGATTATTTGCATATTCTTTTAAATATTCATTTGAATTAAGTTCCTATTTTTTCCGTTTTTTCAGGGATGATCATCTTTAGTTAACTATTACGTGTAATTATATTCATGAAAATATTCTACATGATTTATATTTGCGTAATATTTGCATAAAAAGTTTATAGTAAACACAAACTTCTTTCTATATATATTTATGTATGCATATATATTTGTTTAAACAATTTTGCTTACCAAACTCCTTTGCCAGTTTTTACTCTACTGAAATAAAGCTTAATATATAGGGTATTCGAACTCATGCGAAACTATATATTTGGGTTTAAGCCGGGGAAAATTGATACAAAAGTGTGAATGTTTAAAAATGTTATTTGCAAGGTGAAGGTCAAACGAAGGCATTACTAATATGCATGCGTAACGTAATAGCTATTGGTTTATGTTGACATCTATTCAATATGGCCGCATTTACGCTACGAGTTCGGAACTGAGAGCATGCTTTCCTACAAGTGTCGGCAGAAGCTCGGCAAATAGTCGGCGGTTGTCGTGGCCAGTCATGTTAACGATATTCTCAACGTATAACTAAACGATATAGTCCAGCAGTTTTAGGTAAAGGGAGGAAGGAGTCAATGAGCGAAGGGTACAATACAGTAGTAGTTCTGAAGACAGGGGTTTTGGACTTGTGGGTCATTTCCGAGTGGTGTTTGCCAGCGGTCACCTGATTCGACCAGGAGATCACCACACTTTTCAGCATACCAGGGTACACTTTGGTAACGACGTTCAAACCAACTTCGAGAATATGGCCCTCACTTGAAACCACGCCAAAGACAGTAACGATGGCCGAAAACTGGGCACTCTTTCAAGCGTTCAACCTTCCGAATTTGCATTTTGAAGGTTCTGGCAATGGTCCTGTTGTACAAACTTGGATCGGTACAGAGCATGAGTGGTACAACAGCGCATTTCTGATCTCGTTAGTGTTACATTACATTTTCATAGTATATTAAATTTGATTTAATGTGCAGATTGTATAATAGGAAATAAACTATCTGAAAGGTGTCTATTTCTCTTGGGAACTTTTTGAGGATCAATGTGATGTTTCCTTGTGTAAATAATCGATACTTACCTACGGGACAAAAAATAAAAGGTAATTTTCATATATATATATATATATATATATATATATATATATATATATATATATATATATATATATATACATGTGTCTCCAAAAGCAATTCATATATTGGCATGAGTAAGACTAGTATTTCTCGCCGGCTTACATGTAACATGTTTAACCAGAATAGTCCCATCTACGAACACCTAGTAGAACACTACACTACCTAAAATACATGTAGACACATATTATAGAAGATGCCGAAATAACGTAGTGACAAAGTTGTATTTTCTTTTTAAATAAATAGAAAGAAAAAGGATTTTGATATTAATATCAATGCATAAAGAACACACATTTATAATAATATAGATAGATATAATCGATTACAAATATCAAAGAGAAATATTCAGAAATAAATGATATTTAAACATATATGTTTTTAATTTGCAAACCATCCTCTCTAATTTTGATTTTGATTAGCTAAGGTTCTTCTCATTTGACGCTGAGGTTTGTTAATTTACAGTTTTATTCTTACCATGAGCTATTTTCTTTATTTGAAGTTCGATAATTGGGAAGTTTAATACAAAGGGAACCTGTTTACGCGATCATAACCCACGAATAAGAATAGAAAGACACTTCTGTAAAAGTGAATTAAAATAATTTGAATGAGAGTTTATTAAGTATTTCTCTTTTAAAATTTTCTAAATGTGCATCTCGTCACTAATAGAGACGTCAGATGAAGTTGTCAATTATCTTGACACATTTTACATTGGTGTGCCAGATATCTACTGGGTAAGGTTTCTTTAATTGTTTGTGTACACAGCGCTTTAAAAATAGACATAGAAATCCGGGTGGAGTTTCATTAAATGAATGCGGTGATTACACTGGGACGCGACGTTTTCTATACAGACGACCTGCAATCGCCGCTCCACCCACTACTTATCGCTACTTGCTAGGTGATAAAACGTTTCGTCTAGTTGAAACCATTGTTTTTTTATGACGAAACCCAAGTTTTGCTTAGTACTACAATGTAACAAAGTTACTTATTACACAACATTACTCTTACACAGAACTCTTCGATTATACCATTATTCGAGAGAGCGACACGTGGAATACACTTGAAAAATCCGTTGGCCTCTCAGTAAGTTCATCCGGTGTTTAGAAATCGTATTGAGATTTTACGTTTTAATTAGGCTGATACCAAAATGTAGGTTTCATTACTGGACCACATGATTGGGATAAAATCTGTCATTAATCACAAAATTTCCTTGCGTACTTCGATAACATTATAGAAATTTCTATATACCCTAAACAGTACAGAATCAGCCTTAATATTTGCGGAAGGTAACGGGTTAAAGGTAACGTTTATACTGAAACCGTTTGTAAGTGAATATGAGATTTAAAAAGTATTTAAAAGGGAGGGAAAGAGAGAGCGAAATAAAGACAGGGATTAAGAGGGAGAAGTTATACTTACCAAGAGATTGTTTAGGACTATTGATGAGAAAGTCAGTGGCCGATCCTAAAAATCCATGATTTAATAAAAGTACTCTATCCTTGTTTGTGCAGGTGGGTTTGCTCTCAACCGGAATGCGATGTATTGTTATTATAAAACCATCTTTTGTTTCCACTTCATGATCTTCGCATGCATAACCTCTTGCTTCAACAAGTTCGCACTAAAAATATAAAAGTCCATCGATATAAAATATGTTTGCATGATTTAGTTCTATTTATTTTTGGTCAATAAAATTACAATCCGAATTATACAAAATTTTGATGGTATATCCGCGAAAGTAATAATTTTTAGTCACGAATGTTAAAAAGGCTACTAAAGATATAAATCTGAAAAAAAGAAAAACCCTCAAACAAGGGACCAATTTTATTTTGAAATATGTAAACTTATATGTGAACGACTTCTATATAACAATGTTATGTAATAAATTTCTTAGTAACGTAAAAGTTGTATACGTACACGTGTTATATATATATATATATATATATATATATATATATATATATATATATATATATAGGGTAGCTTATAAATAATGTTACAAAATAAAGCTCAGATTTATCCTAACAAAATATATTTTACAAAACACCAATTACAGAATATGATTAGCAAATATTGAAGGAAAAATATGCCATTAGTATTATTCAAAATGTTTCCCTTGATCCTTTACCACATTACGAAGTATTTTGAAGAAATTATCTATATCAACACACCAAATCGAATGGCATTTTCTCCCAGTATTTCTTCAATTTTATTTTAAAAGATTCAATATTTTGATATAGAGTAGAGGAGGTTGCACTCTCCATGATTAACCAAAAAGAATAATCAGAAACGTTAAACAGACAATGAGGGAGGCCATTATTCTTTGCTGATCCAGGACGAACAGTTGTCTCTACACCACTGCTGTGTTACATGAGCAGTACGGCTTATCGCACCGTTTTGTTGGAGAGTCAAACGTCATCAGCGTACGCAAAATTACACTATGTAGTTAGTGCACCTTCAATAATGCCCTCAATGTAACGTTCTTTGTTAATCTTGACCGCTTGAGGGAGGCAAAACAAGTGGAGATTTACCCTCTTTTAGAAGATAATCACTGATCATTGTTTCTTCGTTCTTAAAATGTTTCTTGCATTTTCAGGCATTGCCTCACGACTTCTCACAAAGATTCTATCATTTCGATACTTGTTGGTTGTTGAAGTGAGAATAACTTTTCATCCGTGAAGATGATGTTATTGAGCGATCCTTCTTTGATACGGTTTAACAAGAGACGACTTCTGATAAGTCTCTTCTTTGCAATTGTGGATGCAGAGAGAAGCTTTCGCATTTGGAGCTTATAGGGTGATATCTGTATGCCCTCTGGACATATCTTACACATTGTCCTTGGTGATGTTTGTGTTTTGTTTGCCATTTTTCTCATGGATTCTTTTGGATTTCGCCTGATTTTTCCATTACATTCTTGATAAATTCAGGTGTTCTTAAGTTGTAAGGACGGCCTGATCGTTGTTTATCTTTGATCAACGAAGTTTCCATGTAGCGATCGTACTTTTTATAAACATTTTGTTGATTTTGAGCTTTTCTCTAACTTAAATATTTTTGCAACGCAAGCCTTTCTCATATTGCTCTATGATGAATCTTTTCTTTAATTCAATAGACATTGTTAAAAGTATTATCTTTTGTCTCTGAAAAAATAATAAATCATATATTACATTATCATTTATTTTAATATTATTATAAAAAAATAATTAGAACATTTTGTAACGGGACTTATGGCCCTGTATATACATCTGCTTGTTCGTTGTCTTAACACTATATCAGTGGCGTTAGATTACATTATTCAGCTACAATAGAAATATTATGTATATATTTATTAAACCTTTAACTTTTTATATCCTTTTAAAAAACACTAATAAATTTGTTTGTCATAAGTCGAGAATATCACCAATATGACCTCTCACAACACGAAAGCAATCTGATCGCTACCATCCGCCTCCACTTGTATAAAAGGTATGCCCCCAGTTCTAGACCAGTATCGAAACGGTGATTGAGGCTGAAAGCGGCTACATTGAATAGATGTCAGCTCTACATAAAGTTGCCTGAATTAATTTTTTCAATAAAAGTCTTAAAATAAATCTGTAGTGTTTTTTTCTTAGGACGACAACTTACTCATTCTACCCTGTAAAAAATCCTAATACAAAACTAATAACATTAATTAATTACTCGTAAAATTTTATTGGCGTTTTTTTCTTTTCTAAGTGATTATTAGCAAATAAGACTACAAATATATGAATAGAAAATTAACAATAAACAAAGAGGAGATGATAAGTGTATATATTGGATTCATCCGGAAAATTGTATTAATACAGTAAATTTGTAAAAACTAAAAATATTTTTTTAAATCTAAGAACAAATAAATCAGGTAAGAAAAAAATAATAACAAAAATAGTTTAGCCCGATTAATGTGGAGCACAAATCTAGATCTATTATCTATAAAAGTTTGTTGTTTTTATTTAGAAAAGGTGGGGGGGCACGATTTAATATTTTTTCTTTTCAGATCACTGAAAGAGTGTTTCAAGGTAAACAACTTATGATCCCTGAAAACGTAGGACTATAGTTCAAGGAAGCAGGTGTGTTCTGCGATTGCAGGAATGTAAATACTTGCTGACAAAATAATTTTTCAACAAATGATTAAAAATGAATTTTTATGAATTTTTCTTATATAGTTTACAAGGGTTAAGCGCTTCCCAGATTATATATAAATTAATTAATCCATTGATGTTTTTAACTGTTATTCTATTTGACATGTCTTTTATTAAAATGTTTCTTATATATATATATATATATATATATATATATATATATATATATATATATATATATATATATATATATCTGTGTGTGTGTGTGTGTGTGTTCAAATTTATGCTTACTGGTCATGCATTGTTTTTTTTACTAGTGTTTATCCTCTGAGGAAAAGAGCATATTTTTGAAAATCCATGGTTTAAGAATTTTGAATTTCGTTTGAACATTTTTTTTAAACGTGGGGTATTTCAAACAGATTCGTTATCGCCACTTCGTTTTGTAATGATAATGATGCTCTGAGCATCCTCTTGAAGAGAGAAAAACTGGGATATAACTTTGGATCTGGTGACAGACGCCTCAACCATCTACTGTTTATGGATGATTTGAAAATATTCGGTAGAAATGAAAAGGAAATGGAGAGACTAGTAGAACTTGTGGGGACATACTCAGAAGACATTGGGATTGAGTTTGGAATTAGTAAATGTGCGGTGCTGTGATGAAAAGAGGAGTAAAGGTTCATTCGAATGGAATAGTGCTGCCAAATGGAGAAATCATGAAAAAAATAGAAGATACAGGGTATAAGTATTTGGGAGTGCTGGAGGGTGTAGGCATCATGAACAGAGAAATGAAGGAAAAAGTCAAGTAGAAAAGGTCTTAGAAGAGTGAAACTAATTGCAGTGTCGAAACTGTATGGAGGAAACCTAATGAAAGCAGTAAATGCATGGGCAGTCAGTGTTTTGAGATACAGTGCGGGAATTTTAGAATGGTCTGACAAGGATTTGCATGCCATGGATATCAAAACAAGAAAAGTTTTAGCAATGTTTGGTATATTTCACATTCGAAGTAGCGTAGCAAGGCTGTATCAAAAGAGAAAAGATGGTGGGAGAGGATTGAAAAGATTGAAAAGTGTAAAAGATTGTGTTAGAAACGAGGAGATGTCGTTGAAGGAGCATGTGGTTAGAAGTGAGGAGTGGATGCTTAAGGTTGTGGCCAATGAAGTGGAGGTATGTGAGACCAAGGCTGATTATGTGAAACTTATGGATAGAGAAAGGACACTGGAACTGGAAGAAAACTAGGAAGAAAATGCATGGAAGGTTCTTCCAGGATATAGCAGAAGTGGCTGATGAAAGATCATGCCAATGGCTTAGAGCTGGGTATCTGGCTAAGAGTACTGAAGCTTTTGTTTGTGCAGCACAAGAGCAGGCATTAGGAACACGATTGTTCAAAAAAGCGGTTCTAGGAGAGGAAGTTGCTGCAGAATGCCGGATTTGTGGTAAGATCTTAGAGTCAATTGCGCACTTTGCAGCAGGGTGTAGTGGACTTGCTTAGAGAGAGTACCGTAAAAGACACGATTGCATAGGACTTCGAAGAGGGTTGGGGTGCCTCATGAAGTAAGAACAAGCGAGGATGGCAAGGTAAAGGTATGGTGGGACAAAAGTGTCATAACGACCAAGCAGTTGGAACATAATCGTCCGGATTTGGTCGTCATTGACAAGGTCTCAAAACACTGGCAGATTGTAGACTTCTCAGTAACCTGGGGCAGGAATGTGAGAGAGAATGAGAATGAGAAGTGGAAAAATTATGCTCCATTGGCCTTGGTGATACACGGGGTTAAAACACAAATAATCCCGGTCGTAGTTGGTACACTAGGAGTAGTATCAAGTCGTCTGGAAGGACAACTGAAAAACTACAAATCCTCGATGTTTAGGCGGCCTTCAAACCTTTGCAATTATAGGTACCACCAACATCATTAGGAAAACTCTTGATCTTTGAAGCTCCTGGTTTGAAGCCGGGATTAAGGGAAATCCTCTGGAAATGAATCCCATCCCTTTCCAGAGAGATGGTCATAAGCGAAATCAGAATTATTATTATTATTATTATTATTATTATTATTATTATTATTATTATTATTATCATTATTATTATTATTATTATTATTGTTATTGTTGTTGTTATTATTATTATTGGTATTGTTGTTATCATCATCATCATAATCATTATTATTATTATTATTATTTACTCATTAGCAGTCATCACAAAAGTCATCATCAGTGATTACTGACTTATAATAACTGATGGGGTTACCTGGAGACCAAATGATAAAACGTCTCCACAAAATTTCAATACTCTCCACTATTTTCGATAACCATTGCAAATAACTTTACGTTATCATAACAACCGATTATAATTGCTTCCTAGGTTTTTATATTCATCGGTATTTCCTGGGATGTAGTTGGTTTCGGTACTTCCATTCTTTTGTTGACATATATTCTTTTTGAGAGGCAGTTAACTGAAGGATTTGAAGGATGTTTAAGTTTTATAGAGATCATATATCTGTGTTCTGTTTTTTTTCATTATATTTCAATTGCAACTGCTACGTTACTCGCCTTATATGTGGGTTAGTTTACGCACCCGTAGTGTTCGAAGTGTTTGAATGTTCACAGTATATGTGGGTTGGCTTATACGCTCAAGGATTTCCTTAAGATTCCAATCGTTTTTATTAATGACACTCTTTATATCATTGCAGCATCTCATGTTGATTCAAATTTCATCCATTCAAGTTTTTTACGGATAATTCCTAACGCTCTGACAATTATTGGTATTATTTATGGCCTATTATTATTATTATTATTATTATTATTATTATTATTATTATTATTATTATTATTATTATTATTATTAAATGTAGTAGTATTAGTTGTATTGTATAATAAATTATGATCTGTGTAATTAAATTTTATTAACGACGTGTTTTAGATAAGAAAATACATAAACAGTTAAAATTTATCGGCTGAAAGACGAGACATGTGCAGAGAATTTTAATTAATATATTGATTTATTAAAATTAAATACAACTTTTTGACTTATAAAAGAACATTTATCATAAATACTTTTTCCGTTTCTTTTGCCTTGTGGATTGTAATGTCTTGATTGTAATGTCTGTTTTTAACGATATAAATTAAAAGTTTAATTCAATGTGCATCAAAATAATAGAAAAATTGCCCGCTTAAATTTAAAAAAAATCTGCACTTGTCTTCAAAACGTTATATGTTTTATTCTAATATCACAGTGCTTTTTAAAGTGGATCTTTCCATCATTTTGTACAAAAATTTATTTACTGAAATAGATAATTAATCAGTTCAAACGATGTAGTAAGAGAGTATAATTCAAAATTAATACATCAATTTGATTATGTGCTTGATTGAGTTGTTTTATCTTTTAAACTCACAATTTGGATAGTAAAATGTTGACTAAACGTTGTCAGTCTTAAATCAACCATTTCGGTTCCGTAATAATATTTTCCACCTCGATGCCGGGCAATGCCAGCCGGCACGCTTGTATAAAGTAAAAAAAAAAATAAAACAACAAAAAAAATGAATTTACATATACAGGGTGACCCCCTAAAACGGGCCCCAACTCTAATATGGCCCCATTTCTTAGTGTTTTGTCCGAATGAAATGAAACTTTGGTCATCACTAATTTATTATATTCAATACACTAGGGTCTTTAGCCTTTTTTCTCCGTTCTACAGCATATTTTCTAGATGGCCTCCATTTAGCTTTTGTTTTTTTGGAGTCACCCTGTATACGTCAACATTATGAAAATTACTCACAGCTTTCATTTTCATTTCAGGATTCTCGGGAACAAACGAATTATACTTATCAACTCTTTGTTGATCGTTGCCAATATCGTAGAAAACATCGCCAATACTTGCACTATTTGTGGCACACAGGCACAAAGCGAGCAAAGGTAGCACGCTAAGAAACCGAGTATTCGATGCCATTTCGCAAAAGTCAGAAGATAATCTTGAGAAAAACTTTTCAATCGGCGAGATATGAAATGTACTTTAGTGTAAAAATGCCAGACATGCCCTTTTATTGCTTTTTTGTTGAGTTTATAAAGATTATGTTTATGGGAACGAGTCCATCTGGAGAAAATACACACTTAAACACGATGGCTTTGCGTTTGATTGATAAGAATTACTTTCTTACGTTTGTCTTTTTTTTAAAAAATAAAAACAAGAACGTGCATAGGAAAAATGACATGACGTTCATATATATATATATATGCATATATATATATATATATATATATAAACATATACATGTATATACATACATGCATACATACATACATACATACATATATATATATGTATGCATATATATATATATGCATGTATATGTTTATTAAAGGATGAAACATAATTAACATATATTTTTCTATAAATACACACACACACACACGCACACACGCATATATGTTTATAGGAAAATATGATATGCCAATTATATTTCACCCTTTTAGCAAGCAATTATTTTTCTATTTATGAAACTGGGTGTATGTTAATTGCAATTACAGAGTATATGGAAATAGATGACAACGCAACTATATTCCAAATGTAAAGATGTTATTTATCTTATCATTTTTTCTTTAAAGCATGTCAAAATCTTTACTTTTGACAGCACCTGCTTCGTGGCACAGAAACAGTCATATAATTATTATGCTATTTTTTTAAATATTTCCCTGACTGACTCTTAAAAAAGTAGAAACTTTTTAACTTAAAAGAAATAAATGAGCATGCTCACATAAATAAAAACGATTAAGTATGACGAGATCCCTGGCGACACCAGATTATCTTGCTTTTCAAATAGAGGAAGAGAAGATGGGAGAGGATGAGGTATGGTTAGAGGGGGCAGATTTTTATGAGATTCCTGTCCACCAGAAAAGAGTAAATATTTCAATGAGAAAAAATATAAATAAATATGATAATAGATAATAGTTGTTCTTAAGCGGTTTTAATTTCCATTTTGTACTTATGTAGCGATAGGAAGAGGCAAAAATGTCCAGAAGAAATAAAATAGTTCAATGGGAAATAAATAGTTATCGCTTATCACATCAGTACCGGTGTGGGGTTTTTAAGAGAAAGACAAACGAGAATTGTTCCTATATCACGACTGTTATACATCTATCAACAACGGAAAGGTTGTTTTTAAAATCTCTGTTGAGCGAGATGAAGAATGGGGGCCAAGAGTAGGTGTCACCGCCAGGCATTGTTCGACCTGGGGTGACTAATCATGCCTAATTGGTAATAAGTAAAAGCCTCAGTGCAGGTGGGGGTTGAGGGCCGGTAGAGATAAGCTTTAAGAGAAAAGAAAGAATAAGGGGAATTTCTGATTTGATAAAAACGGTTGGCTTTTTAGAGTTAGAGTCCTTTTTACTGGTTGGCATCGAAACGTCCACATCGCTCTCACCCCGCCTGTTGGATGCAAACCCTCATAAGAGCTAAGTTGAAAAGCTCTTGTTCTTAGCTGGGAAATTAATTAGAGGAACTTAAGTTATACAACCTGCCCCATGAAGCTCGGATCAAAGAACTCGACTTTAAACAAGTGTAGAACGATTTATGAATAATTATGTTGTTGGTTTTTACGAAAATGAACCAGAGTTTTTCTTTCTTTCTCGATTGCCGGCCTGAATGAAGATGCAGTTTATTTCAGATATGCCCTGAAGCCAGATGATGAAAGAGATAGACTGGATCCAGCATGAAGCCAGAGTGACGGCCGAAATCGACAATGTTGCCACACGGACTTAGGGTCATGCACATTTCGCGTGCCCTGAGCAGCAGAAAGATCTTTTCCAGTGACCAGTGAGAGTCTGGTCACCCTGGAGGGATCCACCACTAGACAAGTAAGAATGTAGCCCTGCTGGGTTGCATATATGGTCCTGTGAGCTGGGAGCGACGAACACGGCCAGACGTACATCACAAATATGCTCCCGTGAACCAGGATAGCGACGGATGCGGCCCGGCCCTCGGACAACAGAGGGTGTTAGGGTTATATAAGTATATTTGCATTGTGTGTTATGATATTTAATCAACGTTTATATAGATTATATACTAGCTGTATATACCTGACGTTGGCCGGTCAGAAGGTTATTTTGCCGAAGAAAAGAATCAGTTACATAAGAGTTAAGATTAACCTAACATCCTAATTTGTTCGAAAAGTGATCGCAGGTTGGATTAAGAAAAACATATATTGGTCTATTAAAACACATATATCTTGATCTATTCAAATCCAAATATCTTGATCTATTAAAACACATGTATCTTGGTCTATAAAACACATATATATTGGTCTATTAAAACACATATATCTTGGTCTAGTAAAATCAAATGCGAAGTAACTCTCATAGCTTAAAGAGATAATAACTCTTATAGCTTAAGGAAATAAGCTTACTTCCGGTTTTGTCAGCACTTTATGCTTAAAAACAAATTAAATAAAATATAAATTAAATTCAAAATAAATCAAATGCATCAATTTTAAATTATATTTCTAAACAGAACAATTAAAACTATTCTGCTACAACTAAAAGATAATAACATCGAACTAATTATTTAAATATATTTTATGGGTTTTCTCGATTAATTTGGATTGTTTCTTAAGAATATATATAGAAACCATGCTAGAGTTACATTGTATAAAAGTTGGTTTTCAGTATGAAAGTTAATCGTAAAAACGATGTACCAATTCTACATATTAATTAAATTGTTAACAAATAAACAAACAGGTGGTAATACGACTGAACACAACACAAGATTCAAACAATATATGAGGATAGATCTTAAACTCTTCCCACTTAAGATTAGTAATACTACAATCTAAAAGGTTATTGAAACAAAAAAGTACTTTCCAAAAATCTTATTTAAAAATTTGGATTTTTATTAAATTGGGCTTTTTACACATGATCAAAATTATAAGACCAAGAGTATAAATTGTTAGATTTATGATAAATGTTTTTAGTTCAGTTAGAGATTAACAATCACTGTGTAAAGGTGTTACCATGCCTAAAACAAGAAAACTAACCGAAGTTGAGCGCTCTAGAATTCCAACATTCCATAAGTTAGATTTGTTACAGCGAGCGATAGCAGCTAAGGTAAATCGCAGTAAAACTGCTATTTTCAACTTTCTAAAGAACACTGAGAATTATGGAAAAGCAAAATCCTTTTGTAGGTTCCCAAAATTTTTTCCTGCATAGAAGAATCAGACGGGTTGTTATGAATGACATAGGACTTTCTTCTAGTCAAATTAAGGCGGTTACTGATGCTGATTGCAGTTCAATAACCATCCGACGACACTTACAGCAAAAAGGCATGGTAAAAAAAAAGTGTAAACAAATTCCTCGATTGCTTCCACGTCATAAAGTGGATCGCTTCAGATTTGGTCGTGAATACAAAACCTGGGACGTTGAGAAGTGGAGGAAAGTCCTGTTTTCTGATGAGAAAAAATCAGTTTAGATGGTCCTGACGGCTTCCAGCGATATTGGCATGATAAAAACATGCCCCTTTAAATTTTTCCAGATGTCATAGTAGTGGAGGGTCCTTAATGGTATGGGGTGCCTTTTCTTACAGAGTGATGATGGAGCTCCAGGTGGTGCAGAGTCGTCACACAGCAGCTGGTTATGTTAGCAATAGCATGCTACAAAAAGCATCTTTGATGATGGAGGGTCATCGTTTGTATGAGGATGGATGGTTATTGTAACAGGATAATGCTGCAATCCACACTGCAAGACGGACCTTGAGATTTCTACAAGAAAATGGAGTCCATCCCTTGGGACATCCTGCATGCTCACCGCACTTGAACCCAATTGAAAATGTTTGGGGATGTATGACAACATAGGTTTATCGTAATGACAAAAATATTCAACAAAAATGAACTTCGTGAATCCATCTTCAAAAACTGGAGCTAGATCCCCTGCACCTTAATGGAAACTCTTATTTCTAGCATGACCTCCAAAATTTTGAAGTCATTAAAAGCAGGGGAGGTAGAACTTATTATTAAGTTTGATTGTTGAATGTTTTCATACACTTTTTGTACAATTTAATAGAATTTTTGTCTCTAGTTTATAATTTTAATCATGTGTAAAACGACTAATCTATCTATATATCTATAAAACTGAACGTGTCTGTGTGTGTACATTTCGCTACGCAATAACTATGTCAATTTTAAGTCTACAGATTCGAAATTTGATATACAGGGTATTGAGATTTCGGAAAATCTTTGTGATCGGTTTTAGGCCAGACATTTAATTTAACTGTTAAGGGGTCAAAGTTAAACGATTTGACCTTTGAGAACTCTACCAAACTCCTCCGACAATTTTTGGTCTACACACTTGAAATTTTAGATATAGGTTCGTTGGACATGGATCTAACTTAATAACTTAATTTAAACCCCAAACAATAAATGTTAAGGGGTCATAATAGGGGTCAAATTTTTAAAAATTGTACACTTTGTTTTGCTCAACATACACATCCAAATACCCGGGCAACACCAGACTGAAATGCTAGCTTAAAAATGTAAATTTAAAAAATAAATCTTTGGAATGTAGCTTTTTGTTCTCATAACCTTTTAGATGGTAGTATTGGTAACCTTAAGCCGGAAGAGGTTAAAATCTATCCTTAAAAAAAAAAGTTTTAAGATTTTTAAGTGGTCTTAAATTTTTGATCAGCGGTATATATATATATATATATATATATATATATATATATATATATATATATATATATATATATATATATATAAAGCAACAAGCAGGCTATTAATGTATAATCTACTGCGAAGCATTTGGGTGGAGGAGAAGATGCTAAACGACATTCCATATATTTTGATTGTCTTCCTGTATAAGAAAGAGGGTAGGAAAATGAAAAGTAATAACTGCAGAAACAGTTGCATAGCACTATATCATCAGTCACCAAAGAATATCTGTCAAAGTTATACTCAATCGACTCATTACTGTATCTGAAGAGATTCACTAGAAGCACAGTGTGATTTTAGATCAGAGAGAAAAGAAGCGCCATCGATATGACTTTTGTGATGGGACAACTTCAGGAAGAGTGTACACTATCGAAACATACCTCTGTACAGTGTTTTCATTGACTAAGGTTTTTGAGTCACATTTTATAGAAGGTCTTTGGACCTTTCTCTGGGTGTATTTGATGTCACCCTAAATTTATTTTCAATGATTAGGTTCTATAATGATAGGACAAGTTTTCCTTACAGCTTAAATATGAGACTTTTAAAATAATCAATGGAGTGGTGAAAGACTGCATACAAGCGGAACTCTTCTTTATCTGCATGCTGCCTCACGCAGTGACAGACGTGGAGCAAGGTGTCTATATTCTCTGTACCCCCTGGATAGCTTTTTTTTTAATATACGCAGACTCAGTGCTAAAATCAAGCGCCTTCTACACCTCATTCAAAAGGTTCTTTTGCTTTAGTGGCGTATGGTAACTACCATCTGCAACTAATGCTAACTGTATGACCTAACAATCAATACGGAAGATTTACAAAATTTGGAAGCACCATCTCATGAAACGACTCTTTGAACAGAGAAATCTATATACTGATGAGTAACGCTAGTCAAGGAAGACGCCGAAACAAGGTACTGAGTCAGAACTACGTATGTTTGAGTATAAACCTGAAAGTGCAGAATGCAGTGGTCCTCTCTTCCTCCTCTATTGATATGAGACTTGGACACTCTACTTTAAACACAAAAATGTGAGAAATTCTACATGCGTACTCAACGTCTCATCGTTGAAATTTCGTGACCAGATTGCATTACAAATCTTGAGGTCCTGGACAAACTAAATCATCAAACATAGTGTGTGATTATCAGATATCAACTGAGGTGTGGAGGTCATCTCATCAACATGGAGGAATACTGCACACCAAGTCACTTGTACACAGAACGCCAGAAAGGAAAAATAAACCTGGAACATAAAACAAAACGAGACAGACACGACAGATGACAAAACAAGAAAAATCAACAGTTATGCGACGTTGAACCAAGGGAATTGGAGAACTCTGCCAGTGATCGATCAACCGTCCACAAAGGTACTAATAACTCTGAGAATATTCGTCGCTAAGAGCTCACTGCCGGCAGAGATTAACGCTACAAACTATTAACTACAGCAATGCAACTACGGACTTTGGATTCTCCCACTAAACCACATCCTGCGCTTCCAGTCTAGTGTTGCGCAACCACACCCGAAAATAGCAGTTACCAAAAACAAAACGTCTTAATCATACATTATATATATATATATATATATATATATATATATATATATATATATATATATATATATATATATATATGCACATTATCTGTGAATACGATTTATTTCTTTTACGAGGTTTTACGAGGTTTTCAATTGCACATATAAAAGGCTAAATAATTTATCACACTTACATGTGTTTTAAATGTGACGCAGCACTGGTATCATCCGGATTTCACTATTGTAAGATGCCATAATGCCCGAAGTGTGGGACAATTCATGTGATACCAAATTTATGAACTATGGTGTTTGACTATTGCGATGGACTGGGAAACCGTTTTTAAGTATACATTTTATGATCCTTGTTCTAACATTTTAGAAATAGAATTTCTTCATCAGAGGTTAGAATTATTTGCAAAGTATATTCTGAGATAAGGAAATAATAAAACAACGAATATATATTATACGCTACATATACCCGGTTTAACTAGATTGTGGCATCAAGTAGATGGTGACTTGGAGTATTTATTTTGGATTGTCTGAATGGTGCTTTGTTTTCGATGAATTAAAGTTCTAACAGGCCGAAAACAATTTCACTCCAAATAATTTCAGTGAGTGAAGTAGGAAATCTTTAAACACATCGATTTAAAATTGTTAAAAAATGTTCATGCAATATCATATTTATACCGCTCTTACCTCGAAATGAACACAATGATTGGTCAAAACTATAACAAACTTTGCGCAATGTCACACCAAATTGTGTCTACCAGAAAAAACTCAAGCATGACCTTGTACGTACAATATGTCTCTAAATAATAAGATCCGGCTGATAATGAAAGACAATAGAGTAACGTATGACTACGAGTAGAGTACGCTCTATACTTCTATGAAATATTGAAAATACAATATTTGAAGAGTATATTCTGATAATTGTCATAAATAAGGGGCAAACAAAATGAAGTGTATGTAAAATATGAGGAACACTATTAATCATGTGTACGTGATCACCTTTGCTATAGAAATGTATAAGCTCTTCCACATTGGTATAACGTTATGTACAAACACTTGATGTACTCTATGCCAGCGGTTCTCAACCGGGGGCGAATCGCCCCCTAGTGGGCGAAAATCAAATTTTGGGGGGCGATTTTCAATCAATTTTATCTGTGAAAAATTTTGACATTTTTGCGAGTAAATATTTAAAATTTTTTGAAATTATAAACGCATAGCTAAACTATTAGTGCGAAACTTTGGTCACGTGACCTATGAATTGCTCTCTTATAAATGAATTGTCAGTTTTGAATATTCAATTTATTTCATTAAATCCGATTCTCCAGTGACATTGTCTTACAAGTGTTTACAATTTTCATTCGCTCTGTTATATTACAGATTCGTTCATATTTACATAAACAAAACACTAACTCAATATCCGGAACTAATGTCGGACGGCGACACACATACATACTACATAGGCATCAACTCATGGCCAAAAATTTAAGCCCTATTCTAAATCAGTCAATGAATACTGTTATAAAAACAATAAACAAAATCAAATCTAACAGTAAATGTGACCGTCTTTTTCGAAAATTTTGTGTTGATACTGACGAACAATATATAAGACTCCTTTTGCATACCGATGTCCGGTGGCTATCCAAAGACAACTTTTTGCAAAGATTTGTAAACTTATTTAATGCAATAGTTGTATTCCTACAAACAGAAGGACAGTCAGACTTAGCTATCGAAATTCAAGCTCAAAAGAAAAATATACACTATCTTAGTTGGATCTTCCGTAAGTTAAATGAATTCTCTCTTCTGCTGCAAGGAAAAATGATAACCCTGATAGACTGTAAACGGGTGATGAGAGCTTTTGTTGAAAAACTTAATATGTTTCAAATTAATTTAAAACGAAGGCAATTTGATAATATACCCGAACTAGCGGAAATCGACTTATGTGGAAATGACATTGTTATTATTGTAACCATCTGTCAGCCATGAAAAATGATCTAGAAATCAAATTTTCCGATTTATTTGACTTCACTATTGAGCCATGGATGATTGACCCATTCGATTGTGATCCTCTCAGTGCACACGAAAATATCCAGGAGGAAATCATCGAGATAAAATGCAATGATGAATTGCAAATCAAGTTCAAAAGAGAAACTTTGTGTGCATTTTGGCAATCAAACACTGTAAAATCACTGTATCCAAATTTGTGGTCACAAATGTCGAAAATCCTTTTGTGTTTCCCAACATCATATCTTGTCGAAACTGGATTCAGCGCTGTGAATCACATTTTACAGAAGGAACGAAACAGATTTGACATTATTTCTCGTGGAGATATTCGTATCTGCTTGGGTAATATTAAACCTGACATTGAATTTTTAGCGAAACATCACCAATCTCAGGGCTCACACTAGTTAGACTCTCTACATTTCTTGTAAATTTGCTATAAAATTATTTTTAATTAATTTGTTTTCCATTTGCATGTATAAAATGTTTCTAGTGTTGGTTAGTCATAATTACAATATGTGTTATTATTTATTCTTGGAGGCGACTATGAATTAACTTAAGTCAAAAATAGCTTTTGGGGGCGATAGCCGGGAAAAGGTTGAGATGTATGTTCATTCACCTAACAATTTAATGGAACAAAACATACCGTAAAAATTGAGTATAACTTAAAAATCCTATCTACAAAATAGCACGACCCGTATCCTGCATAAGTACCAAAACCACACACACACACACACACACACACACACACACACACACACACACACACACACACACACACACACATTAAGGGGGTCCACTAAGAAAAAAAAGAAGGGAAAAGGGGTCCATGGGTCAAAAAAGGTTGAGAACCGCTGCTCTACGCAATGCTTGACACATATGAGGTTTTCAGGCTATCTTAGCTATTACGTAAAACACTGAGTGATAAAACTAATTTATCTGAAAGACATCCGATGACATTATCGTTACGAAAATTAATCTTTTGACCAGAACAAGTTTTCTCGAGAGACAATGACTAGATAAAACTTGCTCATGTGTTTACTAGCACAGACACGAAAAAATATAATATGCAGCTCCGAAAAATAATGCATGCCTAAAGTTACTGTTTCTTTCGATAATGGCTAGCGTGGTTTGAAAATCTGCAGCTAACATCATATGGACTCAACTCAAATTCTCCCATTCAACACCATGGGGAAGAATAAGAGGAAAAAATGTAGACATATATATATATATATATATATAAATTAAAAAGGAGTGTATATCTCCGAAATATATCTCTTTAAAAAATAAACACTCGTTTATTTTATAAAGATTAAAAAAAAAAAAATCGCGTTGCAGCTATTTGGCTTGAAAGTGTTCAATGTAACACGTATCTTATTTAATTTTCAAATTTAACTCAACGCCTTTTAATGAATAACCTACCCAGATTTTCAAACCACGCGCGACCACGCGTAATTATCCGCCTACAGATAGATCCGCAGTTAACATCATGTGGAGTCAACTCAAATTCTCCCATTCAACACCATGGCGAAGAATAAGAGGAAAAAATATATGCATATATATATATATAGATTTAAAAAGGAGTGTATATCTCCGAAATATCTTTCTTTATAAAATAAACGAATGTTTATTTTATAAAGATAAAAAAAATTCGCGTTGCAGCTATTTGACTTTAAATTTTCAATGTAACACGTATCTTATTTAATTATATATATATATATATATATATATATATTTATATATATATATATATATATATTTATATATATATATATATATACCCAAAACCTCTGGCCTTAATGGAGAGAAAACTAAAATGCTGCTATGGTTTCAAATGATCAGAAATAACGATAAGGAGAGACTTGATTTCAAATATTTCTCATATGTTATATCTCCCCTCTTTTGTTTTCGTACAGAAAGTAAATTTCGCAGTATATAAGGATTATTTGATACTGGAGATATTCATAATTCTACCCTATTTCCAAGAGAGGGGAGATAACATATGAGAAATATTTGGAATCAAGTCTTCCCTTGCTGTTATTTCAGATTATTTGAAACCATAGAAGCAATTTTAGTTTCCCCTCCGGTAAGGCTAGATGTTTTGGGGAAATATAAGATATTTTTGTAATTCATATGCAAACTAGGAAAACAAATGACCATGATTGAAACCGTGTTAAAGGTGGAATATTTTTCAACCCTCAAAAAGTCCTTTAAAATTACCATTATTATAGATTTTCGAGAGTGCTGAAAACGAAAATAATGTTTAAAATTGCAGGAAACGAGTGTTTCCTATGATATAAAAAAATTATAATTTTTCCAAGTAGGGAATCATATTTTTATATTAATTCAATGTAAAATAGACACCCACTTTATAGCTACATTTTTGATGAGGAGGGGTGTCTGTAATTTTTTAGGGGCAGTGTTTGTTGTGGAATTGGGGCATGGTAGACCAAAAAAAACCTACTTTGAAAAAACTTGATTTTTGGTGTGCTGAAAACGAATATCGCATTTAAATTTTCCACAAATAAGAATTTGCCCGAGTATTAAAAAATGTAATTTTTATGTTATAATTGGTGGCATTGTTGTACGTTCAAGCGCGCATATTTTTATATACGTATTTGCGGGAAATTTCAATACAATATTCGTTTTCAGCACACCGGAAAAACTATAAAAACAAGTTTTTCTATGGAAGGTTTTGTATTGTTCAACTAGGTCACAATGAGCACCACCCCTAAAATAAATAACAGGCTCTCCCAGAAACAGTGGCCATAATGTGGGCGCACATTTTACGTAAGATTAATATAGAAAAATGATCCCCCACATTTTGAAGTTATAATTATATATCTTAGAAACTAATCGTTTCCTCAAATTTTAAATGTTGTTTTTGTTTTCAAAGGTGAAAAGATACTGCAGCTTTACCGAAACATTTTATGGCTGTAAAATAGTGCAAACATAGGCTTGGGATCATAGATAATCCCCTAATTTTTCGAACTTAAGGGCAAATGTCACTCTATTCAGGTTATTAAGTTTCCAACGAGCCTTCATTTTTAAATTCTAATCATTAGTTGCTCGGATTTCGAACTAATAAAATTGCCATAAAAGGTGGTATAGCTATCTATCTATCTATCTATCTATCTATCTATCTATCTATCTATCTATCTATCTATCTATCTATCTATCTATCTCTCTCTCTCTCTCTCTATATATATATATATATATATATATATATATATATATATTAAATTCATTTATACAAACAAACGGCTACATTTGCCCATACATATTTCGGTAATTTCCCGGGTAATTACGGAAATATGTATGCACACATGTAACCGTTTGTTTATATAAATGAATTTATATATATATATATATATATATATATATATACATATATATATACATATATATATATATATATATATATATATATATACACGAACGTGTCCCTCACCTCTACTCAATTAAGAGTAAAAAAAAAGGTAAACAAATGAGAAAAAACAAAGAAAGATAAGTAGAATCACAAGAAGAGAGAGAGAGAGAGAGAAAGAGAGAGAGAAGGAGAGAGAGAGAAAGAGGACGCTTCCACAGAACGTCTGAAATGCGTTAAAAACTATTTCAACGATTTAAAAACATTATTACAATGGTCGAAACATAATTTTTAATGAAAAACCAAAACACAGAATAATAAAATAGTATTAAAAAATAAACATTGTTGGTGACACCCCTCATTTAATATATATATATATATATATATATATATATAATATGTGTTAACGTAATGAGCACTTTTTTGGTAGACACATGTTTTCTCAGTGGATTACTTCTAAGAAACGAAATCAAACTCCCATTATATATATATATATATATATATATATATATATATATATATATGCAAGAATAAAAAAGCATTGGAAATGCAAAAGGATATAGGGATGGTATGCCAAAAAGTATACAAACAAGATAGCTATGGATGGCTAGGCACATGGAAATAGAATTGCATCCAAAGTATAGCCCTATAGCTTTTCTCCAATCTTCATTCCGTGCCATCATTACGGTTGTAAAAAGCTATAGGGCTATACTTTGGATGCAATTCTATTTCCATGTGCCTAGCCATTCATAGCTATCTTGTTTGTATACTTTTTGGCATACCATCCCTATATCCTTTTGCATTTCCAATGCTTTTTTATTCTTGTTAATTAGTATTTTTACTTACAGTCTTATTTTTAAACTTACATTCATGATAGTATTGTCTTTTTTAGGAGGCGGCTCATTGCCGCCTCCATTAGTAGCAGGTCGCTTCCTGCTGGGTTTTAGGTCTTTGGGTTTTGGGCCTTAGGAGTTGTCTCTTGGTCCTCCATCGGTTCTATATTACATAGAGAGTGCTACCGCCTCTCTGATAAAACAGTTAGAGTATTATAAAGTTCTAAAATGTTCATACCTTCACTATTAAATTTTTCTTGGTTCATTCTTTGGCGTTTTGGCAAAGATTTGGCAGTTTTTGATATTTATATTTATAATAGTTTGTGCATGAGGCAGCTTTTTTCCCCTTGGGATCCCTGTTATACCGTGCTTTTCAGTCAGCACGTGAGGCAGCCTTCTTTTTTTCTGGTTCTTTGTTATAAAGAGCACGTGAGGCAGCCTTCTTTTTTTCTGGTTCTTTGTTATAAAGAGCACGTGAGGCAGCTTTTTCTCCTCAGAATCCCTGTTATACCGTGCTTTTGAGTCAGCACGTGAGGCAGCCTTCTTTTTTTCTGGTTCTTTGTTATAAAGAGCACGTGAGGCAGTTTTTCCCCTCGGGATCCCTATTATACCGTGCTTTTGAGTCAGCACGTGAGGCAGCCTTCTTTGCCTCAGGATTTGCATGATACTTAATTTTTATTATTTCAGCATTTTTCTGATAGTATTCTTTTTGCTCAGATAATACCTTGACTTTGTTTTTTTCATAGTCTATATTTCTCTGAGCTTTTTTACTACGTGCTGACTTTGGCATTTTTTATTAAATGTAAACATATAACACTTATGTGTATCTTACTATAATATCACTTATCTTATAGCAAGACAACTCTCGTAGAATTGATATACTGCCCCGTCACCAATAGTTAAAGTGTGGAACGGTATATATACCAATAGTGTAGTTGTTATCTTTATATGAAGTCCTAATCAGTGACAGTGTGAGGTTACTTGGTTAATTTATTGTAGTTTATTTTAGAAAACTTACTTGTTTTTATTAGTAGATTGTGTATAGTAGCCACAATATCTAGTTATTTTTGTGGCTAGGGCTTGGATTTTGATTCTTTTTGGTCAGCTTCCAGTGAGTTCTTAGAAGATGAATTTCTTGCAGTTTCTTTTGCGGTTAATTTAACTTATTTCCTTTGGCGTTTGGTGAGTTCTTAGAAGAACTGGTCTGATCTACTTTTCTTAGCGAGCGAAGAGATTCAGCTGCATTTAACAATGGTTGCTATAGTGTATTTTTGCGTATGCGTGAGAATTTCAAGTTTCCTCCTTATTTTTCAATAGTTTGACAGTAGTCATGTGTCTTTCTGCCAAGAGCGACAGTAGTCAGTGTTAGCCGTGATCGTCTAGAGGTTAGGACCCCACGTTGTGGCCGTGCTAACCTAGGTTCGAATCCTGGTCACAGCATTGCCATTTTGTACATATTTTACAGTCCAAAATCTGAAGAATTATTTGTTTTTATAACATTGTTTTTTGACGTCGTACTTGCTGATAGGTTACTCTTATAGCAATTTTGATCAACTGAGATAAAGATTTCGTGGTTTCATTAACGCTGGTGGGTTACTGTTTAAAGAAAAAACCTTAACGTTCACCTCAAATATTCAGCGTCCAAGAAATATAGGCCTCTGGCAAACTGGAACGTCTGTGAGCATCCGGTGTATTATTTGGAGCTGTCACTTTTGAGAGAAGTTCCGTGTTCGAAGTGGTCTGTCTACATTGGATATATAGTGTTTAAAACTTGTTATTACACGTAATCTTATTTAATTATGGAGTTAGCTCAAAAGCGATGGGTCACTGCACTTCTCCGTGTAAAGAGCAGTCGATTGATGCTTGAACTGTTGTCAGAGACCGTTCGTACACCGAAATACATCGTCTCAAAAGAAAGAAGAAAGAAGTAGAAGAAAGAAGAAAGAAGAAAGAAGAGCAATTTGCCATTTTTGTACCCTTATTTTTTTGCTCTCTTTTGACATTTTAACCGACTTTCTGACACTCGCTGGATGCGTAAGACGCTTCTCTGTAAAAATATGTGCTTTTTGAAACTTATAAGTTGATTTTAGTTGAGATTTGGATAGTTTTGTTTTGTAGGCGTATATAGGCGTGTACGGGCCATCCCTATATAGAGAGTGCTACCGCCTCTCTGATATATATATATATATATATATATATATATATATATATATATATATAATAAACAGGTACATTATATATGATAAACAAACACATTGTTAGCTCTTAAGTGCGACTTGATTGGCACTAACATTAAAAAGCGTCGAGTCTTCGATTATGTAATTGATATTCAGTGACTTGAAGCACTTAACTACAAAACGAATGACATCTATACATTTTATACATATATTGATGATTACTTTCGAATCGTGTTTACAAAACCCTTTCATTGTCACTAATAGAAGTTTTCGATAACACTTACCACAGTGTTCCACCTTAAAGGATGTCTTATGAAAATAAATGCGCATTGCTTAATATGATCGTGTTGATGATAAATATAAAACTTAGCTGCGCTTATCCAAAAAAATTGTGGCATAATACTAAAACGTCACGAAACTGAATATTTTAATCTTTTATTTTTTCTCTTGCGCAGCGATGACTCAAGTAATCTTTTCATGGCGATGAATTTCCTGCGGTTATGTCATCCAGTTTATATTTCCGATTTATTTTATTTACTTAGTATCCAGCTTTATTTCTGCTCAATCAAGTTTCGCTAGGTTGTGACAGTCACGCATGAAATTAACAATTTTCCGACGCATAAGAGGCGCAGGAGATCATTTTTTTTGTGTAGAGACGAGAAGGTTTTTCCGCTGTAATATTTAGCTAATGTGCACAATTCCTTAAATGCACGTTGGCGATATGGATAGAATTTATTCATACATAGATGAAAACGCCAAAGAATGCCTCGGCAATTATTCCCCTTCGCATAGCAGTTCTCTCTCTCTCTCTCTCTCTCTCTCTCTATATATATATATATATATATATATATATATATATATATATATATATATATATATCTCCCTATCAATCTTACTATCACCCTACCCACTCTCTTTTCTCCCTTTCTCTCAGTCTCTCTATCTGTCTGTCTGTCTGTGGCTCTCTCTCTTTCTCTCTCTCTCTATATATATATATAATTTCATGTATCTAGATAAAATTGCCGCATTTTATCATTGTGAGAATTTATCAGTCTCTCTCTTTCTCTACCTCACCCTTTCTCTCAATCTCTCTCTCTTCTATATATATATATATATATATATATATATATATATATATATATGGACGAAATACACGCTCTAAGTGTGTATAAGCAAAAGATGAAGCTGTAGTTTTAAATGCTAACCTGTTTTTAGGGGGTAATCTGGTACAGTTTCGACAAACACAACAATAAAATAAAATGTGTCTATGTTTATCAAACTGATGGTGTGAATATAAAAGTATATATATATATATATATATATATATATATATATATATATTGACGTTTATATATAAGCGTCAATCCTTTTAAAATATATCACTCACACTAATATATATATAAAAACATATAAGCTTTACGATTTTTTTACAATATGCAGTCCTTAATATTAACATTTACAAAGAAGTAAAGTACCAAATGAGTGTTGTTAAAAACATATGTTCCAAAATTCATTATGATTCATTCGTTAGTTTATAAGATTATTTGATGTATATATTATAACTTAAAATATTGTAGCATTAAGAATTAATTATATAATGTTATAAATTGAATTTTAAAAAAAATCTTAATGCTGCAACATTTTAAGTTATAAATTTATTATATTTTTTACTAGAATATCTTGTCCTTTTCTTTTCCAGTTTAACAACTAGTTATTTATTTTTCCATGTTCAAGCTTAACCACATTTACTTTCATGCTCGCATTTTTCTATTGTTACTCAATAAATTCGCTTGTTCTTTGTTTAATTTTAGTCATATTTCTTTACCCTATGAACACATATAACAACGTATGGCACTCGTCTGCTTTGAAGAAAAGCCCCAATTATCTCCGTTCATTCTCTCTGTTTCACTTTTTACTTTCTTTCGGAACAGAAGTGAATAAGTTATAAGTGTAGTCGCTGAAGCGACGTGGTTGCTATGTAATAAATAGAGCAGCTCACCCCTTACATATTTGTACGATTTGAGCACCAGAAAATTCACTATAAATTTTGTTTTACGGGACGAAAATTGAAAAACAATTTTCACCATATAGCTGAGAAAGTGATATGTACACTGTAATAATTGTTTGTTTTTGGTCGGAAAATGAGTGAACGGTGAAGCTTTAAAATGTAATAAGTCTTCAGACGTAACTCTCCCCCCGTACTGTATCCCGATACTCTATCGCTGACTATTTCATGTTTACAAAGAATGTGTCATCTATAGTATCAGACCTGACCGAATGGTTAATTGTAGGCATAGACCGATTCATACCTAAGAACCTTGATTCCAGTAAAGCAACTGGCCCTGACGGTATTCCAATTATAGTGTTAAAAAAAACTCCAACCAGAACTTGCCCCCATACTTACAAAACTGTTTAAGCGTTGCCTTAAGGAGAAGTGCTTTCCAACACCCTGGAAAACCTCATCAGTATGCCCTGTATTTAAGAATTCAGATGATAAGTCATCTCCCTCTCAGTACAGACCAATAAGTCTCCTGTGTGCCATGAGTAAGTTGATGTAATCCATATTAAATAGGGAAGTAGTCAACCATCTCAGCAGAAATAACATTTTTAGTGACACACAATATAGTTTCCGTTCTGCTAGATCTACAGCAGGTATGCTAACGGTTATATCTCATAGGATTAGCGAATCTCTCGACAAAGGCTTCATTTCTAAGGCAATTGCTCTTGGCATATCAAAGGTATGGCATAAAAGCCTACTTCACAAGAACTCCAGCCACGGTATAACTGGAAATATTTTCTCAATCATTAAATCATTTCTCTCTGATAGGCTCATAAGAGTAGTGGTTGATGGGCAGAAATCAGAGGCCCACAGTATTAATGCTGGAGTCCCTCAGGGGTCTATACTGGGCCCGACTCTCTTCCTGATCTACACGAATGATCTCCCAAAACACATACTTAAATCATTCGTTGACATCTATGCTGATGACACGACTATCTATGGCAACACATCAAGGGCCGTAAATGACAATGTTCTCTCTGGTTCTCTGTCCTCTGATATTGAGCGCGTGGTACAATGGAGTAAGAGGTGGCTGGTTACCTTAAATGCAGCTAAAACAAAGCTCCTATCTTTACATCATCAACGCTCTGATACCTATCTGGCATCAATTGAAATGGATGGCTCTCGTCTAAGGAGGACCCATGTTTTGACAAGCTTCTGGGATTGACCTTTACACCTGATCTAAAATGGAACGCATATATCAAGTCTATTGCCAAGGTCGATGGGAAAATGGTGGGATCCTTCTACTGCTCCAGAAGGTATATCACTAATGATGCGATTCTCTCTCTATATAAAAGCCAAGTACTCCAAGGATGGAGTACTGCTGCCACATGTGGGCAGCAGCTGCTAAAAACAGCCTATCCTGCCTTGACAGAGTACAAAATAGACTTCGTGGCTTAGTGAGGGATGCCCTTTTATCTTCCCTGTAACCTCTCTCCCACAGGAGAGACGTTGCGAGTCTTTTTGTTTTGTCGTTATTTCCATGGAAAGTGCTCGTCTGAGCTCTAATATCTGGTCTCCCCTCGCCAATCTGAAACCACTGTCAATAATTTTCCCCACTCTTTATCTGTGCCTAAATCAAAACGTAGATTTCATTAACAAAGCTTCTCCGATACTAACTATTACTACGATACTATCCCATTGATTACTGTACACACAATAACCCTTATCCCTTCTGGGCCTTGATAAGTGGTGACCTCCATGTAAAAAAAAAACAAAAAAAAAATCAAACTAAAACTGCCACTTAATCATATAGTTTTTGAATTATATATATATATATATATACATATATATACATATATATATATATATATATATATATATATATATATATATATATATATATATATATACTAGCAGTTCAGCCCGCCTTTGCTCGGGCCCTATGTACTGTTGATAACTTGCCCTACGTGTGAATACACTTTATGTAAGATTTAAAATGTTTAGATCAACATTTTTTCTGAGTAATTTCGTAGAGACCGCAGAGGTCCCCTTAACATTTATTATTTTTGTCTCAAATCAAAATATAAAGCTGTACCCATGTCCGAGTAAGCTACATCTAAGATACATCAATACGTCTTTAGAACCAAAAGTGGCGGAGGAATTTGGAAGTATCTGCAAAGGTCAACTCTTTCAACTTTGACCTTTTGGAAGCCAAATTTTTCTCCCGAAACTTATCAAAATGCTTACCACATGTCTGAATATCTGTTATGTATAAATGTAAAACGTTTAGACCATAAAACTGACTTAGTAGTTTGCTAAACACCGCAAAAGTCAAATCTTTGGAACTTTAACCCATTGGAAGCTCAAATTTTTTACCCAAACCGATCAAAAATCTTGCCCTATTTCGTAATACCCTGTATGTAAAACATAACATATGTAAACCAAAATTGCCCGAGTAATTTGGTAGAGACCGCAGAAGTCAATTTTTTTAAAATTTGACTCCAATTTTGTCCCCATAAGATTCATTTTTTAGGGTCAAATCAAATTAAAAGTTTGATGCTTGTCAAGTAACCTACATTTAAAATTTCAAGTTTTTAGACCCCGAATTAGCGGAGGAGTTTGGTAGAGTTTTCAAAAGTCAAATCGTTGAACTTGGACCCCTTGATAGCCAAATTTCTGGCCGAAAACCGATTATAAAGATTTCCCCAAATCTCAATACTCTTTATGTCAAGTCTCGAGTTTCTAGATTGAAAATTTACAGCGTTATTTGGTAGGGAAATTTACACACACAAACACGCACAGACAGACATTTTCACACACACAAACACACACATGCACACACAAACACACACACACATATATATGCATAGATCATCGTATAACGATTAGATCACTGTCTGACTGACGTAAATGAACATTTAAAATTAAAATTATAAATTCAACGTTATTTCATGCGGTTAATGGTAGCCGAATTCCCAAAAGGATGAAACACTAGTGTCTGTAGGTATTTAATTATTATAGTAAAGAAATAATTATGTCAGTCTCTTTAAGAAATTCGTTTCTTATCTTTGAGCACTTTCAGTTGCATTAAAGTCGGTCAATTTAGCTCTTATGCATTGATCATCGTATAACGATAAATCACTGTCTGACTGAGGTAAATAAACATTTAAAGTTAAAATATTTAAATTCAACGTTATTTCACGCGGTTAATGGTAGCCGGATTGATTAGGTCTTCGCTAATCGAGCCAGAGATGTCTCGTGTTGCGGGGTTCGAATCGTTCGACTTGTATTAATCGTGATACCCCGCACTGAAGATTCCTGAAAGGATGAAGCACTAGTGTCAGTAGGTATTTAATTATTATAGTAAAAAATAATTATATATATATATATATATATATATATATATATATATATATATACTAGTCGGAAAATCCGACGTTGCCCGGAATTGAATGATAATCAACGAATATTTCTCACTTCTATGTTTTTATTGTCATCGAAATCCATGAAATCGCCCCGACGGAGGCTTCATATGCCTCCATGCAGTAACTATGTCAGTAACTAAGTTCAAAATATTGTTATTCTACCTTGGATTTTAAAGAACCTACTGTTTATGTTGTTAAATTATTTTATATAAACTTCTTACCAGTTAACGAAAAAAAAACATTAAGAAATTTACGTGCGGGGTTTGAACCTACAGATCACGTCATGCAAAAAAAACAAAAAAAAACGAAAAACAAAAAACACGTCAATTTTCAAATTTTATAAAATTCTGTGCAGTTAATAAAAATATTAACAAATTTACGTATGGAGTTGTAACCTACATACCACATCATGCAAAAAAAAAAAAAAAAATAAATAAATAAAAAAACGCCATTAATTAACCCACAGTAAAATTTTCGCGACCTTTTGTTCTATAATTGTATCTTAGCAACGACATAAAAAAATGGCTTTACCGATGATAAATTAAAATAACGGCTTCGATTATTTAACATCACCCATAGACTTACCCACTAAAGTTTTGTAAATTCTAAAGAAAATCTGTTCAGCCGTTTCAGAGTCTATAACGAACGAACTCACCCACAGAGAAAAGTGGCACTAATACATTTTTATGTGTGTATATATATATATATATATATATATATATATATATATATATATATATAAACAGTAGAATTCAATTCCATTTGCAACAATATTCAAATGCGATCCAGTGTATATGTCTATTTGGTAGTATCTTTCTTCTGATATTATTTTTTCGTAAGTGTATTCGAATTTCTGCAATTTATGGTGTTTCCTCCTTGAAGCAATCTTTCTTTTTTTATCTAGTTATGTGTAACTATCTCTTATATTTATCTGTCACTGTTGTTTTGTGTGACGGCAGCATAAGGTACAGCCACAGTGGAATAAGACGCTTATCGAAAATAAAAATAGAAAAGTTCTACTATATTAAAAAAAAAATGAATGAATAAATGCATATAAATAAAAATCATCAAGATTGTCAGCTGATCTTTCTAAATAGCCGAAATGCAATTCTACAGCCTAGGCTCTGATTGTGGAAATACATTTTTATAGAGTTTATTGTTCGAAACAATTTTAATTATTTAATACGGAATATATAATTAAATAGTTTATATATATATATATATATATATATATATATATATATATATATATATATATATATATATATATACAAGGCGCTTTCAATAAGTTGTCAAACCTTTTTTTGGTACAGGAATTTAAAATTGTCGTAAACTCTTGAAAATTCAGTACGTTATTGCTATACATTATATGAGATGACTGACCAATTTTTATGATTTCAGCTTCAAATGAGCAGTTACATAATACATTGGAATGCACAATACTAAAGCTGAAGTGTCACAGCTGGTGAATTTAAATATGCAATCTGAACGTGAGTACACTTTAGAAAAAGGATTTGCAATAAAATTCTATTTGAAACTTAGAAAAATCCCATTGAAACGTATGCAATGTTATAATTAATTATTATAGTAAAAACATAATTATATATATATATATATATATATATATATATATATATATATATATATATATATATATATGAGCGACCATGTCTGATATAGGCTTTTCAGTGTTTACTTTTTCTGAATTCCAACCCGGGTTTTTTATCCCATGGTCTTTATGCTTCTGCCGACTGATAACACCTGTAACCTTTGCACCGTGAAAATTATTAGTGATGTAATTGACTGTTGTTTCTTCATAGCTTTTACTATATTTCTGTCATCAAAGTTTCTGATTATAACTGTTTTTCTGTTTCCTAATATGTAAAAATAAAAATCATTGCGTTAGCCAGGAAAAAATATTCTCCAACATTTTGAGAATTAATGTTATTTTCTCTCAGCTTCAAAATGTTTTTTTCTGATTTGTTTGTCCTTTTAAATGAGATTTTTTACATGGAAAAATCTAAGACGAAAGCATATTGCAATAATTCAGACTGGTTTAAAGATTGGAAATTAAATCCAAAATGCAACGAATGAACAACGTCAAACACATATCAATCACGGGTTTCAATAATTAAAATTGTGCGATCAATGAAACAATTATAGTTTCCTTTGCCTTCTGACCCATTTAAATCTAGTTATAAGAAAATACTACCCCACATTTCTCTTATATTTTGTACAATCGAATGTTTTCCGTAAATAACTCAAAACAGTGGAATGAACATTTTTGTTTCAGTATCCGTTATTTATTTGTGGCGCAAAGCGAGCGGCTATTTGCTTGATGTCCATGTTGTGAATATGGATTATCCCTTCTGTGATAATCCAAGCTAAAAACATGTACAGTTAAGCTTCTCAAGTAGACGAGAAGCAATATTCTATATTGAATAAAAGATTAATAGGCGTAATATTTTATTATGTTTTAATTACAATCTATTCAATCAAGGATGAAACAAATTGTGCGGCCGGAGGGATTTACCACAGACCCCAAAAGTGATTCAGCCGACAAGTGCTGGAGATATTAGCGGGAGGCACTTACAAATTTCATCGAGGTTCTACATTCAGAAAGATCGGGACATCCGATTCAATAAGCGTGCGCGCCTAACCAACTACCTCTCTCACACAGTCAACGAAATTATCTCGAATTGGGTTATCTACGAAAAAGCATTCGATGTACTGAACGTTACATACAAAAATACAAAAATGACATATTTTCTAGACACCTACTTGCGACAAGAATCAGGCGAGACATTGAACCATTACCTTAAAAGTCTGATGTCATATCAGCCGCCTTCTATAATAGCCTGCAGACTGTTATAAATGGTATCCCAGCAAGAGACTTCCTGGTGGTTGCAGATAACTTCAACGCCCGCACCGATCCTGGAGATCCAAACACATAACAAACTGTTGGCCCATTCGCCATTACGGAGAGCTGCTCGAACGGAGAACAGCTGATCGACTTTGCTGCTGCAAACCGGTTCACTGTGTCTAGCACCTCCGGCGGCACCTAGTGATTTTATACTCGAATGACGATGTCACTAGAAACCAAATTGACCACATTCTGGTAAAATTCCACTGGGTCTCATAGGTCCTGGACTGTCGCGCATTCCAGGGAGCCGAAACAGGCAATAAACATGGCTCTAACCATATGTTTCGATAATAGAGGCGCCGTCGTATGAAAACAAACCCACGGTCTAACCGCCCTATGAAATACAATATCTCCCGACTCAGATGCCAGCAAACCAAAGCCACGTTCTAGCTCCAGATATTAAATCGCTTTGCCGATCTCCAAGCGGAAGACTCTTTGCAATCATTTAAAACCAGCGTAAAAGAAGTCGCCTCACAGACCCTGGGTAAAACCAGACTGCGGTTAATGACTGGATCTCTGGCCTCACCATAAAATATGCCAATCAAATCATACAAGCCCGCTACTCGGAGAACGACGACTTCTGCCGATTGCGTCGGGAGAGTTCCCGTTCTGCGTAGACTGATGTGAATACCTACTGGCGAAACGGCGCTAAAGATTTAGAGCAAGCTGCTTCAGTAGGAGATTCCCTTAAGTCTTACCAAACTCTTAGTGACGACCAAAGGAAACAGCAGCCTAAGTGAAAGGTTGCTTGATACGAATGGAACCGCTATTTTCCAAATGTCAGATCACACGATACATTGAAAACATTTCGAAACCTTACTGAACCATGATCCTCCCCCTCAACGTCTTATAACAAACCTCCCAGATTTCCATGCTAACTCAACAGAAGTGGAGATCCGAGTGAAATAAGAAAAAAAGAATAACAAAGCTGCAGGAGAGGACACACTTCCGGTAGAATTCTATAAGAGCTGTCCCGACATTATGGGCAGTTATCTACACCCAATTCTTGATATGGATGACGCGCTGAACAACTACATCAGGACTGGAGCGACACAATACTCTTCCCCTTCTACAAAAATGGCGACTGTCGCGATTGTCGTAATTATAGAAGCATTAGTTGGGGTAATGCCGCCACTAAATTTTTCTCTATTCTTCTGCGTCGTATCCAGAATATTCGAGACTTTCTAACTCGACCAAACCAAACAGATTTTGTAGAGACAGATGATGTACAGATCAAATTTTATCAATCGGACGAATTTTAAAACAGTCGTGGGCTTATCAGCAATCTATTGTCATCTGCTTCATTGATTTCACCGCAACCTTTGACTACGTGGATCGCAGAAGCCTCTGGGACACAATACGCCAAGGTGGCTGTAACTCTCGATGTGTAAGCTGTAGAGCATGTCAGACGCTTCAAATACCTTGGCGATTATTTTACAGCCACCGATCAAGCGAAAGACGAAATAATTACCCGTATCAACCTAGATAGAGCAGCCTTCGCCCGTCTTCAAACACGACCATGATCTCGTCAGGAAATAAGACGTTTCACGAAGCTGCAGGTGTACGAGGCCATGGTCAGAACAATTTTTCTCTATGGATATGAGACCTGACCACTGCGTAAAGAGGGTCTTCATAAACTTGAAGTTTCCGATCACTACTGTCTCTGCCGTATCCTGCGCGTTCGCCTCTCTGATTGGATCCCGAACTCGACAATATGCGCTAGATGTAATATCTTTGCCTGGAAGGAATTCTGCTAAAAAGGACTCCGGTGGTTCGGCCAGGTGCTGTGCTGGCAGAGGGATAAGTTCGTCCGTCATATAGTAATCCCCGATGCACCCACTCGTTAGAAGAAGCACCAATGTGGTCAACTTAAGACTTGGCTAGCAACAGTAAAAGTAGATATGGAGATCGTGTCCGGTTGTCACGTTTTTGGTATAAGGGTTTGTGGCTTTGACGGGAGATGCGGTTAACACCACTGGAGCGGATTCAACCCATCACGGGTAAATGCCACTATGGTATGTACAGAAATGTGGACAGTAATTTATACTAAACTAAAAGAACGAAAGCATACCATGCCTCCAACTGGATAAAAGTGAGTGCACTTTGTATGCTTACTAATGAAACAGCCGAATACGATTAACTAGCATGATCATAATTGCAATGTTGAAACCTACGAGAACTATTATTGTAAAGCAGCGTTACACAAAGAAATTAACCACATAGTTGATCTCAATCGATAACTAAGTACTGTAACTAGAAGGTTTATGGGGACGGGGATGTTCTACTTATATAGAAACATATAGTCTATTATGTATTTGTTTACATGTATATGGTCTAGAAGACCTATCTCTATAACGAAGCATAAGTTATTAAATATATTTATAATCTAGTATAAAGGAAAAGATAAACACTCCGAATGGCCGAATGAAATCCATCGACATTTAGTTCATATATAAATATTATCGACCCAAAGATGGTCGGTTTTCAGTATAAAGAATCGTCTGCGTAAGTACTGGTGGAATTTTGTAATTGCGAAGATAACCGAAGCGCTTCTTTCTCGATCTGTGTTTAGTTCTAATATGTGAGTAATATATATCTTAACGCATGTTTAATCATGTTTTACTTCTGTCCAATATTTTATGTCAGATACAGAAATGCATTCCATATGAGTTCGTATGGAAGCGATTATTATATCTAGTTTGAGTCATAATGCGCGAGGAATAGCTCTTACGTCATTTTGTTTCGAATACCGCCTAGTATTCCTGTGTCAATTTGCACATACAGTACATGTTTAGTAGCTTGTAAAGTGGGATCCGTAGGTCGTGCTTATTGAGAACTAAGGCCTTGTAATAGTTCACGAATCTCGAAAATACTTTGTAATTCGGTAATATGTTTGGAGTCGGCATATCCTTTACAGTTGTAGCAGTTTCCTGGTTCGGTCTTCTACAACTTTTGTTGGTGATGTGTCTCAAGTACTTTATTTTCTTTATGAGGAAATCACAATTTCCTCATTTTACTTTTAATAAAAAATCACATTTTCGACAGAATACCTTGTGAACATGTTCTTAATGTTGTTACTTGGTCTTACTTATGGTAATGTAATCCAGCTATGCTATCGCGAAATCATGGCTCAACATAGTATCCATAATTTCCTGAAAAAATGTCATGCTGCCAAAACGTTAACTTTATATCTGACCCAGTCACCGTTACGAGTGTTTTCCAAGAACTAAGCATGATATGTTAATTAAGCATAATAGGTTAATTAAGCTTAATAGGTTAATTAAGGATGATAGTTAATTAAGTATGATAGGTTAATTAGCATAAAAGATAAATTAAGCATGATAGGTTAATTAAGGATGAAAGGTTAATTAAGAATGATAGGTTAATTAAGTATAATAGGTTAATTAAGCATGATCGGTTAATTAAGTATGATATAATAATTAAGCATGAAAGGTTAATTAAGAATAATAGGTTAATTAAGAATAATAGGTTAATTAAGAATAATAGGTTAATTACGCATGATAGGTTAATTAAGCATGATAGGTTAATTAAGCATAATAGGTTAATTACGAATGATGGGCTAATTAAGCATGAAATCTTAATTAAGCATGATAGGTTAATTAGGCATGATAGGTTAATTAAGTATGATAGGTTAATTAAGAATAATAGGTTAATTACGCATGATAGGTTAATTAAGCATGATATGTTAATTAAGTATGATATGTTAATTTAGTATGATAGGTTAATTAAGTATGATTGGTTAATAAAGAATATTAGGTTAATTACGCATGATAGGTTAATTAAGCATAATAGGTTAATTAAGTATGATAGGTTAATTAAGCATGGTAGATAAATTAAGTATGATAGGTTAATTAAGCATAATATGTTAATTAAGCATGATAGGTTTATTAAGCAGAATAGGTTAATTAAGTATGATATGTTAATTAAGCATGATAGGTTAATTAAGCATAATAGGTTACTTAAGCATAATAAGTTAATTAAGTAGAATAGGTTAATTAAGTATGATAGGTTAATTATCATAGGTTAATTAAGAATAATAGGTTAATTAAGCATGATAGGTTAATTAAGCATAATAGGTTAATTAAGCATGATAGGTTAATTAAGTATGATAGGTTAATTAAGCATAATAGGTTAATTTAGTATAATATGTTAATTAAGAATAATAGGTTAATTAAGAATAATAGGTTAATTAAGCATGATAGGTTAATTAAGCATGATAGGTTAATTAGGTGTGATAGGTTACTTTAGCATAATAGGTTAATTAAGCATAATAGGTAAATTAAGCATAATAGGTTAATTTAGTATAATATGTTAATTAAGAATGATAGGTTAATTAAGAATAATAGATTAATTAAGCATGATAGGTTAATTAAGAATAATAGGTTAATTAAGCATGATAGGTTACTTAATCATGGTAGGTTAATTAAGCATGATAGGTTTATTAAGTATGATAGGTTAATTAAGCATTATAGGTTAATTAAGAATGATAGGTTAATAAAGCATAATAGGTTAATTAAGTATGATAGGTTAATTTAGCATAATAGGTTAATAAAGCATGCATGCAAATTTATGATCGATCCCATGCTTCACGTTTATATTCAATATTTTCTGCAGCATATTTTTATGTTTGGTTTTTATTGTTTTTCTTTGTATTACTGCCTAGTACCCAATTTTAAATTGGGTAATTTACTTTAGTATGAGTACATTTATGTCTAATTGCTGTTGTCCTGTTTAGAGGGTCACAATATTAAGGTGAAAGAGTCCTGGTGTTCACCGCGAGCATTTAAACTATGCGTGTGCTCTCTACTCGACAGCAGAAATGACTGGCCAGACGAATCCATACTATCACATATATAGGGATGTTAACTAACTCAGAACACGTCCCCTCCGAAGATTCCCCCCCCCCAGAAATGTAGTTTTCCTTTCTTAGGCTGACCTTCAAGGGGTCGTCAGTTTCCTTTCTCTACAGGAACGATGTATTTCGGTACTAATTTGAAGGGGCTCCTGGTCAAATGCGCCATACACTAGATCCAACGACTCTTCCTCTGGCGGAGTTTCACTTAACTCTTTCGTCGTGGGTTTGCTTACCTGATCCAAGTGTTTCTTATGTGAGGGACGCGGTCCTTCCACCATGTAGACTATACGAACGATCCTGCTCTTAATTGTTCCTATTTACAATGCCTCCCCACAGGACAGAGTTAGACACCAGGGTCGTTTTTTAACGTGGAGAAAAGGAACAAAAATAAAAATTGTCTCAGTTGTGAATGATTTCTCCTCCACTGACAGAGAACAAGAAATTGAAGTGTGGCATCTGAAGAACAGATACTACACTTTGATCTTGTCCCGAAGGTCAACTGCTCTTAATTGTTCCCTGCTCCCAGAAACTATTATTATCTTTATGCATCTGGAAGAATATTTTTTCTCCCGACACCTAATTCTTCTTTCTTTTTTTTTTACATGGGGGTCACTACTTATCAAGGCCCAGGAGCACCTCGGGGATAAGGGTTATTGTGTGCACACTAATCAGTGGGATAGTATCGTAGTAATAGTGAGTATTGGGGATTTGATAGGTGTCATTACTTAAGGGGGCGGTTCATCAGGAATTTGTTTGTGTTGGACTTGAAGACATCCAAGTTGAATTCAGGGGGGGGGGACAGGCAAGCGACAGAGAGTTTCACAGCCGTTCTAAGAAAGAAGCTTTGTTCATGGAATCTATGTTTTGATTAAGGCACGGATAAAGAGTGGGGAAAATCATTGACAGTGGTTTCAGCTAGTCGGGTGTTTTTCGTGAAAGTTTGGCGGAGGGGGACCAGAGAATGGAGCTCAGACGAGCACTTGCCATGGAAATAACGATAAAACAGAGACAGGCTCGCAACGTCTCTTCTGTGGGAGAGAGGTTGAAGGGAAGAGAATAGGTCATCCCCCACCAAACCACGAAGTCTATTTTGTATTCTGTCAAGGCAGGATAGACTGTTATTTGCAGCTCCTGCCCAGATGTGGCAGCAGTACTCCATCCTTGGACGTACTTGGCTTTTATACAAATAGAGAATTACATCATTAGTGAGATATCTTCTGGAGCAGTAGAAGGATCCCACCATTTTCCCAGCGACCTTGGCCACAGACTTGATGTATGTGTTCCATTTCAGATCAGGAGTAAAGGTCAAACCCAGAAGCTTATCAAAACATGGGCCCTTCCCTAGACGAGAGCCATTCATTTCAATCGATGCCAGATGGGGATCAGAGCGTTTATGATGTAATGATAGGAGCTTGGTCTAACCAGCCACCTCTTCCCCCACTGAACCACGCGCTCAAGATCTGAGGAGAAAGAATCAGAGAGATCGTTGTCATTTACGGCCTTTGATGTGTTGCCATTAATATTTGTGTCATCAGAATAGATGGCATGTTGTCTTTGTGGGTTTTACCTGTTTTGGCAATAATTTGTCAAAGACTGAGCGTATTTTCTCGCGAACATTACTACCGTCGAAGACATTTAGAATGGTGTATACTCATTAGGCATTATGCGGTTCAATTGAAGAAATTATTGCAACGCTTTTTTCCGATAGTGTGTCCTTTGCCTTCTTCAAAACCCTATTCAAGGTGTCCACAAATTGTTCAGCTTGTTCGTTAGATCTGGGGTGATAAGTCGGAGTTGTGATCAGATCCACTTGTAAGTCCTCTACGGACTCTTTACAGTTCCTAGATATAAAATAACTACTTTGACTAAAGGAACTCCATATTAAAATCGTCAGTTAGTAGAATTCTTTTCCATCTTTGGAACCTGTTTGCGGTATGTGTAAGTAAACCTTTCTTAGGGCCAAAGATAGAGATTAGCGACTTGTGGTCCGTTTGTAAGTTTGAAATGTCATCCATGGAAAGATCTGTGAAAGCTTGTTACCGCGAAAATGATGCTTAATGGATTTTTTTCTATCTGGGAATAATTTCTTTTCCGCAGGTAGTAGCGTTCTCTACGAGTGGACTATCGGTTTCGTAGAACCGTCGGGATTTTTGCAGGATACATGCGCCGATTTCATATGCGCTTGCGTCACTTGCGACGATAATGTCTAAATCTGGGTTGTAAGTGGTCAGGAATAGTTCCGGTATGAGCATCTCTTTTAACTTTTCAAACGCCATCTTGCATCTTCAGTTCGTCTAGATAGTCGAATCTTCAATTATCTTGTTCTTAATATTAGTCCACTAGAGAAGTGCACACAAATGATATCTATGTTCATTATTATAATAAATTTCTATATCTAAATCGTCTGCTATATCCACTGTGTATTGATAGTGATCAACCTAAGACAGAACTGTTTGTATATTCATATAGGCATGGGTGTATATGATGCACATATATGGACACATGCTAATAATATATGTAAATGCATTAATATATACATGTATACATGTAGCATACGCGTATACACTTACGTACATATACGAGGGGCGTGCAATAAGTAATGGCTCTGGCCCACTTTGCGTTATCTGATCTAGCTGAAATTTTGCAGGTGCAATGATTTATATCTTTACGGATTATGCGTCAAATTACAGCTCTGAAATAATTGTGGTTTCTGTTTTACAGGTGTTTGAACTGAGTCAGGTGTGAAATGGAGCCTGTTGAATGTCGAGCAGTGATCCGGTTCTTGTATTTGAAAGGACGCACACCACAGGAGACTTTTGATGAAATGAAAGAAACTTATTGTGATAATGTCCCATCATATGACCTTGTAAAACGCTGACATCTGGATTCAAACATGGCAGGAAGTCTGTGAAGCAGCTCCTAGACTTGTTCGCCCCCCCTCTTCGGCCATTGATGAGGTCAAGTTGAGGCTGCAATTTTGGAAGATCGGCGCATTACTATTCGCCAAATAGCCCAAGATGTCAAGATTAGTACAGGGTCTGTGGACACTATCATTCATGACAATTTGCATATGCATAAGGTGTCTCCCAGATGGATTCCCAGGTTGCTCACACCATTCCAGAAGCGAGAACGCGTCGAGTGCTCGAAGATGAATTTGGAGATGTGCCAAAAAGATGAGTCAAAGTTTTTCAAAAAACTGATTACACAGCATGAAACTTGCGTCCATCACTATGATCCAGAGACCAAAGCCCAGCCAATGCAGTGGAAGCACTTGGAGTCACCACCTCCAAAGAAAGCAAAAGTGCAGCCCTCTGCTGGCAAGGTCATGCTCACAGTCTTCTTGGACCAGGACAGAGTACTGATGACAGATTTCCTGGCAAAGGGTACCACAATTACAGGAGCCTATAATGCTTCACTTTTGAGGAAATTAAGGGAAGCTATCAAAATCAAGAGGCGGAGCAAGATCAGCAAAGGTACCCTCCTCCTGCAGGACAACGCTCCGGTCCACAACTCGCATGTCACCAGATCAGAAGCACGCGCGTGTGGTTATGAAATACTCCCCATCCTCCCTACTCTCCTGACCTTGCACCCTTTGACTTTCACCTCTTCCCAGCCATGAAGTCGTTTTTGAAAGGTAAGCGTTTTCCAGATGATGCAGCCTTGATTTCTGAAGTCACGTCGTGGTTGGAGGACCAACCTGGGGTATGCTACAAAAACGGTATTCAGAGCTGCATCAAATGATGGGAGAAATACATAACTCTGAGTGATTCCTATGTAGAGAAAGACTAATAACTGTGACAAGTTTCGTTGCTCTACTTCTATAGTCAGGGGCATTACTTATTGCACACCCTTCGTACATACAACTTTCATTAATATTATAAACGTATAAAGATGTGCTGTTCTTTGTATTTGTACGGTATTTGTCTCTCATATTATGGCATCTTAAATTTCCTTTCATATGTAACTTTTTTCTTGTAGTATTATTACCTAGATAATTATTATCATATTAATTATTATCAAAGTAATTATAGTAAAATTTAATGTATATTATAAGAACATCATTGAAACATTAATTAATACTAATTAATTAATGTTTTAATGATGTTCTTATAATACAGACGATTTTAATTTATAGGTGAGAAAATTTCCAGTAAAACTATTGAATGCTGGGAGAATATTGTTTGAAAAGTAATTTATTTTGACATTAATTACAATATTTACATACATTCGACTATTTTCCCGAAAGTCTTTGTAGCGAGTGTCATAACCGTTCGATTATTTTACCCTTTTACTTTTTTCAATTGACATTTATGCTAGCATCTGTGACGTTTGAAATTTATAATAAGTTAAGTGAATATAACCGTTTCTTAAAGAGATTTTACTGAGTGAAAACAATTTTAAGATTAGGAATTACTGGCTATTCAAATACTAAACAGAAACAATTGCTATTAGGAATTAAAGTGTCGACAAGGCTGAAAGATATCAATCTTAAGCAAATTATTAAATTGATAGTTTATTTGGAAACTGCTAAAAGATAAACAACCAATCAAAAAATGACTTATCAAAGACCAGAGATTAACATAGTGAGTTAAAGCATGTAGAATTACATACACACTAATAATAAAAAAAGAAAAAAATTCGTATGCCATGAAATAAAATAACTGAAATTATTTCGGGGATTCCAATGGTAAGCAATTAGTGAATTGTCACTCGTTTGTCCTATATAGTAAGTTATACTTATCTTTTGACCGCAAGGCAAATAATGTAGAATATATACTTCAGGGTTTTGTTGATCTCTCTCTCCCTCTCTCTCTCTCTCTCTCTCTCTCTCTATATATATATATATATATATATATAAATGTATATATATACATATATA